>NC_134484.1:26334510-26934510 GCF_040206685.1 Ascaphus truei | reverse complement strand
CAGTCCTTGGGATGCTGAATAGTGATGATTTCAACTCAGCAGTGTATATGTGGAAAAAGAAAAGAAAAAGATAATGGTGCAGTAAATCAACACAGGGGGGGGGGGGGGGGAAATGCACAGATAATTTACAGATAATGACAAACAAGACATACAAACATGAAACAATAGCACGGCCTAAATATTAATAAAAAGCAATTTATTTGTGTGGAAAGTGCATGAACCGCATCCGGAGGGGTAAAATTACAACCCTACTCACAGAATGCTGGAAGGGTACAGGCAATGATCTGGTGCGTGCAGCTGGGCTCTCAAGATGGCGACCGGAGCACTTGGGCTGGCGTCTACACGTGACTGGAATGCCAGGCTGGTGACTCAGATGACGGGACCTCTGGGCGGACGTGACGTCACCTCCGTTGTAATTTCTCCACCGGCTCACAGGTCTCCAGTCCTCCAGTCCTCCTCAGCAGCCGCAATATCGCCGCACCGGTTTTAAAACACTTTTCAGAGACTGCAGATTTCTCCTTAGGAACTGCAGACTTCTTCCACACAGTGAAACACTCTAAAAACTTGGAACTTCCCAACGCGTTTCGTACGCATGCGCGTACTTTTTCAAGGGATGTGCTTGTCTAATAGTCTCCATGGTATATATACCATCAGTCCAAAGTCCTGGTTGGTTAATTGGATGGCATTAACCCCACTTAGGGCTAATAGATCACAGCACATGAACAAAGGCCTGTTGCTAATCAACATACATTACAAACATATAACATTAATTGGGATAACAGAAAAAAGAGAGGAAAAACATTAAAAACATTTAAAAAGACATTTAAAAAGACATTAAAAATATACAATGGCAGAACAATGAATTAATGACTTAAAATAGAATGACGCAAATAAATAATTATAAAAAGGCTTTGAGTTCAAAATCGATATTCATTCCTTTAGGGGAGAGAGTTTTAAGTTCATATATCCAGTAAGCCTCACGTATACTGGCCTGCTGGAGTCTACTCCCCCCTCTGGGGTTAACATCAACTTGTTCAATTGCCTGACAGATAAGACCCTTGGGATTTTGATCATGGTACAGAGAGAAATGGTGTGAGACACTATGTGTCACTAAGCCCTTTTTAATGTTGTAAATATGCTCATAGACACGTCTCTGGAATGTTCTCCCTGTTCTGCCCACATATTGCAAGCCACAAGGGCATTGCAATAAATATATAACATATGTAGAGTGGCAGTTGATGAAATTATATATAGGGTAACTCTTATTAGTAACACTAGATGTAAATTTTTTTGAGTTTTTACTAAATGAACATGCTACGCATTTTGCACAGGTGAAGAAACCTTTTACATTCCCTCCTAGTTTCTGCTTTTTTTGGTTCACCGGACAACTGGGGGCTAATTTAGATTTTAAGTTATTTGCCTTAGAAAATATAATATTGGCTTTTTTTGGAAGGATATCTGCCAATATTTCATCTTGTAATAAAATAGGCCAATGCTTATTTATAATTTGTTTAATTTTTGGCGCCATTTCATTGTATTGAGTGATGAACGCTACCTGGTTGTGACGTGTATTTATTGTTTCCTTCTTTTTGACCTCATATTGAAGTAAAGTGTCCCTATTTATCTCATTTACCTGATCAAAAGCCTCATTTAATTCAACCTCTCGATATTTTCTATTAATGAATTTTTGTTTTAGATCTTCTGCTTGTTTCTTAAAAATCTCGTCTTCTGAACAGTTACGTTTCAGACGTACCAATTGTCCCTTTGGAATGTTTCGCAGCCACTGTGGATTATGGTGACTATCCGCGCGCACATAGTTATTTGCCTGCACAGGCTTGAAAAAGGTTTTTGTGTGCAATATATCATCTTTGACATATATGTGGAGGTCCAAAAAGTCAATGTGTTCAGTACTAAAACTACAGGTGAATTTTAAATTAAGGTGATTGTGATTTAAATATGTGCAAAAATCATTTAAAGAATCCTGAGTGCCTGACCAAATGAAAATCACATCGTCAATGTAGCGCCGCCAGAGCACCAGGTTTGCTCCTAGTGGACAGTTGTTCCAAATGAACTCCTCCTCCCAACTATCCATAAATAAGTTGGCATAACTAGGAGCAAACCTCGTACCCATGGCGGTACCACATTTCTGAATGTAATAGTGGGAATTGAAGGTAAAGTAATTGTGTGTTAAGATAAACCAAATACTTTCCATCAGGAAATCCCTCTTAGTGCGTGAATAGCCACTGGAGTGTTCCAGTTTGCGAGACACGGCCTGGCATCCTTGATGATGGTCAATAACTGTGTATAAGGATGTTACATCCGCTGTCGCAAGAATGTATCCTTGCTGCCATTTCAGATCTTTTAAAATTTGTAGCGTATGTGTCGTGTCTCGCAAATAGGATCTACCACCGGTGACTATAGGTTGAAGATGGTGATCTATAAATTGTGAAAGATTTGAAGTGAGGGAAGAAATACCAGAAATAATAGGTCTCCCCGGAGGTGCAGTTAAATGTTTGTGAATTTTAGGTATAAAGTAAAATAACGGTGTACGTGGAAACTGAACAGATAGAAATTTAAACTCATCCTCACACAATGCCCCACTAGCTACACCAGAAGTCAACAATTCTCCCAGTTCGGCTTTGAAATGCACCAAAGGGTCACTGTTAAGGGGGAGGTATGTGGTCTCATCTCCCAGTAATCTCATGGACTCTTTAAGATAATACTCTTTGTCCATGACCACAATACCCCCACCCTTATCAGCCGATTTGATAACAATCGAGTCATTATTCTCCAGATCTTGGACTGCCTCTTTTTCTTTAATATTAAAATTATCTTTTTTGATTTTGTATGTTCTACATGAGTTCTCTAGATCCATGCTGACCATTTCTACAAAGGAGCTTACTAGATGTCCTTGCGCGAACTTTGGATAGAACGTGGATGCTTTTTTAAAAATCTTTTCTTGAGGCTCCGCAGTGCTGCGTACCTCTTGAATGGGATTGGTTTGGTTAGTAATTTTATCCCTAGCAAAATATTTTTTCAGGGCGAGTTTGCGGGCAAATTTGTGAACATCTATGTAGAGATTAAAACTATTTGGTCCACAGACTGGAGCAAACTTAAGCCCTTTGTTGAGTACTTTTTTCTCAATATCGGTGAGCTGGTACTGACTTATATTAAAGATATTCGGATACTCTTTTGTAGTTTTTACCCGATTTCTACTAGTACCTCCTCTTCTCCCTCGGGTCCTGTCTTTCTTTTTTTGTAGTTTAGTGGAGGTTGGATTTCTGATACATGTTTGATTATTTCCACCTCTGGGAAGATGTGATCTCTTTCCTTCCTCCACTCTAAAAAAGAGAAATTTGATTTAATGGCTGGTGTGGGGAGTGGTGTATACGAGATGCTCTCCACATCACTCTCTGATCCTATATCCGACAGCAGTGTATATCTATTGCTGACCGGAATGGGAATTGATTGAGGTAATGTTAGTGCATCATATCGTTCCTTAGCTCTTTTTTGTTGCAGATATAGATTTTTATCATGCAAAGGTTGCTTAACCGGAACGAACGGTGTGGGAACCAGTACATTACTAGAGGATTTTTTTGGGGCATTATTAACTCCCTTTTGTATATATCTGCTCCTTTTAGCATTGGATTCTTTGGATCCTATCGTTACATTGGGTTTCTTATTATCTACATTTATAGCATTAATCTCCTTAGATTTCTTTGCCCAATCTCTCTGACAACCAGTGTCATAGTCTTGTTTATCCCTAAAAAAATTTTGTAGTTTAATTTGAACTATCTCTAATTCTGCCTGATCTAGCCTTTTCTTAATAGTCGGTTCTAGAGCGAGCAACTCCTTGTTATCTTTATAGGGATCTAATTGGATCTTCATATCTAATATATGGCCATCCAATTCGGCTAGGGTTTTCCTCCGTTGATGCACCAAAAGCTTCATGAGAGAGAACGAACATTGGTCTAATATTTCATTCCATTCCCTCATGAAGCCCTCATTATGCGCATCTCCGGTGGGTTTTTTTCGAACCCTAAGCCCCCTAGGGATACGGTGATTTTCCAAATACTTGCTCAGTGTGGTGGCTTCCCACCATTGTTTGCTTTCTAGCATAAGTGTTTTTTCTAGCTGAGCAAGTATTGGATGAAAATCTTCAGTCACACTTTCTATACCTTGGACTGAGTTAGGGTCACTAAAGATATGATCAACATTGACATTGTGACGAGATCTTATGAACAGCGAGCTCATGATGACACTCAAAATGAATAAAATATAAATAAAATAAAAGCAGCTAACACCAAATTGTACAAAACAAACAATCACAGAAAAAAGGTAAGGTGCAAAACAGCGCTAATGATATTGATTGAAATTAAATAAATGTTCAGGCAGCCAGGTGGATGACTGGTAGTACAACCAGTCAGGGAAGCAAAATGAGAAAAAAGGTTAAACCGGCGCCAAAGGGGGGTAAATACCAGACCAGTGGAGGGTGTGACAGTCCAAATACAGTCCTTCAATTCCCACTATTACATTCAGAAATGTGGTACCGCCATGGGTACGAGGTTTGCTCCTAGTTATGCCAACTTATTTATGGATAGTTGGGAGGAGGAGTTCATTTGGAACAACTGTCCACTAGGAGCAAACCTGGTGCTCTGGCGGCGCTACATTGACGATGTGATTTTCATTTGGTCAGGCACTCAGGATTCTTTAAATGATTTTTGCACATATTTAAATCACAATCACCTTAATTTAAAATTCACCTGTAGTTTTAGTACTGAACACATTGACTTTTTGGACCTCCACATATATGTCAAAGATGATATATTGCACACAAAAACCTTTTTCAAGCCTGTGCAGGCAAATAACTATGTGCGCGCGGATAGTCACCATAATCCACAGTGGCTGCGAAACATTCCAAAGGGACAATTGGTACGTCTGAAACGTAACTGTTCAGAAGACGAGATTTTTAAGAAACAAGCAGAAGATCTAAAACAAAAATTCATTAATAGAAAATATCGAGAGGTTGAATTAAATGAGGCTTTTGATCAGGTAAATGAGATAAATAGGGACACTTTACTTCAATATGAGGTCAAAAAGAAGGAAACAATAAATACACGTCACAACCAGGTAGCGTTCATCACTCAATACAATGAAATGGCGCCAAAAATTAAACAAATTATAAATAAGCATTGGCCTATTTTATTACAAGATGAAATATTGGCAGATATCCTTCCAAAAAAAGCCAATATTATATTTTCTAAGGCAAATAACTTAAAATCTAAATTAGCCCCCAGTTGTCCGGTGAACCAAAAAAAGCAGAAACTAGGAGGGAATGTAAAAGGTTTCTTCACCTGTGCAAAATGCGTAGCATGTTCATTTAGTAAAAACTCAAAAAAATTTACATCTAGTGTTACTAATAAGAGTTACCCTATATATAATTTCATCAACTGCCACTCTACATATGTTATATATTTATTGCAATGCCCTTGTGGCTTGCAATATGTGGGCAGAACAGGGAGAACATTCCAGAGACGTGTCTATGAGCATATTTACAACATTAAAAAGGGCTTAGTGACACATAGTGTCTCACACCATTTCTCTCTGTACCATGATCAAAATCCCAAGGGTCTTATCTGTCAGGCAATTGAACAAGTTGATGTTAACCCCAGAGGGGGGAGTAGACTCCAGCAGGCCAGTATACGTGAGGCTTACTGGATATATGAACTTAAAACTCTCTCCCCTAAAGGAATGAATATCGATTTTGAACTCAAAGCCTTTTTATAATTATTTATTTGCGTCATTCTATTTTAAGTCATTAATTCATTGTTCTGCCATTGTATATTTTTAATGTCTTTTTAAATGTCTTTTTAAATGTTTTTAATGTTTTTCCTCTCTTTTTTCTGTTATCCCAATTAATGTTATATGTTTGTAATGTATGTTGATTAGCAACAGGCCTTTGTTCATGTGCTGTGATCTATTAGCCCTAAGTGGGGTTAATGCCATCCAATTAACCAACCAGGACTTTGGACTGATGGTATATATACCATGGAGACTATTAGACAAGCACATCCCTTGAAAAAGTACGCGCATGCGTACGAAACGCGTTGGGAAGTTCCAAGTTTTTAGAGTGTTTCACTGTGTGGAAGAAGTCTGCAGTTCCTAAGGAGAAATCTGCAGTCTCTGAAAAGTGTTTTAAAACCGGTGCGGCGATATTGCGGCTGCTGAGGAGGACTGGAGGACTGGAGACCTGTGAGCCGGTGGAGAAATTACAACGGAGGTGACGTCACGTCCGCCCAGAGGTCCCGTCATCTGAGTCACCAGCCTGGCATTCCAGTCACGTGTAGACGCCAGCCCAAGTGCTCCGGTCGCCATCTTGAGAGCCCAGCTGCACGCACCAGATCATTGCCTGTACCCTTCCAGCATTCTGTGAGTAGGGTTGTAATTTTACCCCTCCGGATGCGGTTCATGCACTTTCCACACAAATAAATTGCTTTTTATTAATATTTAGGCCGTGCTATTGTTTCATGTTTGTATGTCTTGTTTGTCATTATCTGTAAATTATCTGTGCATTTCCCCCCCCCCCCCCTGTGTTGATTTACTGCACCATTATCTTTTTCTTTTCTTTTTCCACATATACACTGCTGAGTTGAAATCATCACTATTCAGCATCCCAAGGACTGTATTTGGACTGTCACACCCTCCACTGGTCTGGTATTTACCCCCCTTTGGCGCCGGTTTAACCTTTTTTCTCAGACGTTGCATCATGATATTATGGACACAAGCTTTTTTCAGTTGAAAAATGAATATTGAATAAGAATCGACACTTTCACTATTTTGGTTATTAATATTTTTTGTGTTTTGGTTATACATTTTTGCGTGTTGGTTTAATAAAAACTTGATTTGTTTTGGTTTTTAACTTCTATGTTCATGGGAAAATGTGCTGGCTTTTCCAAAAAGTTAGACCATTTTATAATTATTATTTTTTACTAAAAAAAAACCCAATAAAATACATGAATAAATAAACAAAAAAGGACAATAAATAGAATGAACATTTTTGATATTTGAATTTTGAATGTCGAGTTTTGGAACACCTAAACTGAATTTGAATCAAACGTGGAATCTGCAAAGTTTCCATTTTTTCAAATCCACGAAGGTCCCGTCCTTAATTGATACAGATGTAGCAGAAATGGTAACCCCAGAAAACATGAGCGAAGACATCAAATATCGTTTTTAAATAACACGTTTTATCTCCTTAACCCCCACCAGTTTATTCTCTGACTGGGAGGTAGTTTGTTTAATACTTGTTTTATCAGTATTGTTGTGTGTTAAGATTTTCACTATTTACACTAATATATACCAATAAAGTTTAAGTTTTATCTTAGTACATTTTATACATTTCCTGATGAGTGCTTGTTGTATAGGGGTTCTTTTTACTTGTCTAGGCAAGTGCAGTTTTTTGCTCCACAATTCCTCAACCCTGGCACCATTCTACAGACAGTAGCTAGAGCTTACCTCCTCCCCTCTCTCCCCCACTTCCCCTTTATTTAACATTATTTGGCCACTTACCTTAGGCAGTACAATTATAAGGCACATTTGTAATATGAATGGTGAAAGCAAGATTCTCTCTTAAGTCTTAAGGTTATTGTAATAAATTGTTCTAATTTGGCAACACCCCACACGCACTTCATTCTTGGTCCTTTTTACACTGAAAGGGTTAATGCATGAGGATTTGCAGCCAAAATCTATTTGCATAAATAATCATTTGTTGGATCTGTTTTGATCGTACAAGGGAAACGGGGTAAATTGGCCTGGGAAAAGATTTGTAACATACACTTTTTGAAACCTGCAAAAATATAAAACAAAATGTTAATGAGGTACACAAAAAGATAAAATATAATACACAACTATAAATGTGTTTGTGTCACTGCATGTACCATAGCATACACTGCTTCTTTTACTGTGGCTTTCATTATTTGAGATCATAACAAATGTTGGTGGGAATGCTGGAAACATGTCAGTAATATAAGTCTAGTATTTTTTGTCTATTAGTGTCAATCAATCTTCATAGCAAAAACACATTCATCTTATTTTCTGTCTCTGTATAAACAATGTCAATCAAAACCCCAGATCCTATAATCAGGTTGTAATTGCTATTCTGAAGCTATTGTGTGAAAAACAAAGTGCTGCATGGAATATTTTTGTTCAAATACTTAGCAGATTATATATATATATATATATACAGTATATATGTGTGTCTGTAAGTGTGTACTGGCTATGCTTTTAACCCAGGCTGTGCTGCAAAAGCTGTGCAATGCAGCAAGCATAAGCTTATAGGGATCCATGTCAAAATGGATTTGAAGCAAAAGGTCTGCAACCCTGCCTTTCACCATTATCACCCAGCATACAGTGCTTCCACTGCAAGAAGGGATTCTGGGAAATGACATGCAAATGAGCACACAGCGCCACCTTTTGCTTCAAATCCATTTTGACATGGATCCCTATAAGCTTATACTTGCTGCATTGCACAGCTTTTGCAGCACAGCCTGGGTTAAAAGCATAGCCAGTAAACCTACCCACCGACAGCTTTTTCGACCTTTTGGTTCATCAGTGTGAGGCTGGTTATATTGGCTTTGCAAATTGAAGCTTTGGACAGGCATCAACCACACATTATTTAAGTTATGGTGGGTAAAAAAAGTGATAAAAAACTCCACCGTAAAGCATATAGCACATATACAGTATGTTTACACATATACAAGGCCGCTTATCTGCAGATAAAAACTCATATCAAAACGCACATTCTTGAGCACAAGAAAAAAACAACAGCATTAAGGAGAACTCTGACGCTCTGAACTCTGAAGATAGGATACACACACACACACACACACACACACACACACACACACACACACACACACACACACACACACACACACACACACACACACACCACACACACACACCCACACACACACACACACACACACACACACACACACACACACACACACACACACACACACACACACACACACACACACACACACACACACACACACACACACACACACACACACACACACATATCAATCCAATAAAACTAATAACACCATATATAGATCGGAGGGTATTAACCCTTACAATCTAACTCTCCCTATCTCAGCCTGCTGCCGTTTAGGTCTACAGCTCCACAATAGCTGTAAAAAGGTAGATACCACGAGAATGACCTACAGTAGGCGCAAAGGGAGACAAGAAAGGAGAGAGAAAGAAACATAGGGTAGTATGTCCTGAAATTAACCCCTTAATTTGTAAGATATGCACTTACAGCGATTCCTGCAATTCAAGACTTTTATCCACCCTGGGATCTGGAACTGCATACAGGACGTCCTGGATATTATTCTTCAAATTTTCCCCATGTGTCTGCAACAGTTTCTCAATGCCAAGCCTCCACTTCACAGATTTGGATGCATGTATAAGGGAAGGTAAAGGACACACAAATAGTGTAACACTATTTAATAATACAAATCTTAATAGACCATAATAAGTAAAAAAAACTCACAATCTGTGAGCTCTTTAAAAGCGATTGAGACTGTTTGAGTATCTCACACGCGTCGTGTATACTGGCTCACAGCTGGACTCACAGCACTCACTGTTCTGCGGTTAATATCCCAGTACACCTCTAATAGTCCTCTGGTGTACTTTAACACTGACTTCGGTAACTCAGTCCAATACAGTTCATGTATCTGGGTCCCGTGAACTCCTCACAACCCTCCAGGTACCCACTGGTCCTTGGTAGGTATCTTGGTAAACCTCCGGTGCACCTCCTCACAGTCCTCCAGGTACTCACTGGTTCATGGTACTCACATAGATTGTAAGCTCCACGGGGCAGGGACATGTGCCTGCAAAATGTCTCTGTAGAGCGCTGCGTAAAACAAGCAGCACTATACAAGAACATGATATTATTATTATTACTACATTTAGGTTGGCACTGCCCTTAAGTACAGCTAAGAGGAGGGCACCAGGTCTGTCCCAGGATTGGACATGCTCAGGGCTGATGTCACCGTCTCCCACTGTCAATCAAGTGCAGCACCAAGGAGGGGGAAACCAACATGTTGACTACTTGCAGCCTGATTCTAGCAGGGCTTACTGCCAGAACAGAAAAAAATAGGTGATAAGTGCGCAGCTAATAGAACTTCACTGTATTAGGACACAGTCAGTGACTTAAATATGGAGTGCATACCCATATACCCAAAACATAAAGTTAATAGAAATGTGATAAATACACAACCGTAATAGGTGAATGGGTTTAGCGTCTGCAGCGTATCAATAGAGTGGCTCACACCCTCTGCACTAAGAAACAAAAACACAAGAAAACAGTGCAAAAACGCACATACGTAAAAATGTGGTTTATCAATAAAAAGTAAGTAATCTACGTACATCAGATAAGTTGAATAAAAGCATTGACTGTGATAAACACAGAGGTTACCTGTCAGCAGGTAAGTACACGACAGGTGGTCATCTCATAGCGATGGTAAGGGGATCGTCACGGCTCGTCTGTGGCAGTGGCCTCTCTCACTAGTGGCACCAAAGATCCGTCTCGGAGCTGGCATCTCTTCTATCAAGATGGTATCGTTCTGGTCAGGTATATACAGTACCAGGGAACAGAGAATGAGAAGTCCTTACAGTGTGTGAGTCACATCCAGTGGTGACTAGTTCCGAATGTCAATATAGACGGGTTACCCGTGTGACACAGAGCAGTGGGAAACCCGATTCGAAGCTGTGCATGTAGTAGACCGGTCAATGACGTCACTATCACTCGCGCAACCTCCTCCATGGGGCGTCACGTACACAGAGTGTCAGACTCGATACCGGTACACACCGAGTTCCACAAGGGGATCACAGGCTAGGAAATTACAGAAAAGTGACAGTCCTACGCATTTCTTAGCGGCAATGCTACTTCTTCAGGGATAGTCACTAAATGGTTCAGAGGATGTTAAATACCCCGCGAGGCTCGCACATTGGCTGGCACAAGGGGCGTGCACATCCAATCGAATGAGCGTCAGAGGCAATCACATCAGGTGAAGTATAATTATTAGTTAGATGAAAAAATACATAAACGAGGAAAGAAATGTATATATAAATAAATTCATACACATGAAATTTATACAGAGACAATAAAAATACAAAATAAAACCTAATTGGGCCCAAAAAAAGGTCATAGAATTGATCTGAAATGACACAAAATCATGATTAAAAACGAATACTAGTTGGACAAGATACAGCACATAGTTGAAATGTGCACAACTTAATAGAGGGCCCACACATCGGTATCTTCATTCAGCCCCTTAAGTACAGCTAGGAGGAGGGCACCAGGAGGGCACCAGGAGGGCACCAGGTCTGTCCCAGGATTGGACATCCTCAGGCCTGATGTCACTGTCTCCCACTGTCAATCAAGTGCACCACCAAGGAGGGGGAAATCCCCATGTTGACTACTGGCAGCCTGATTCTAGCAGGGCTTACTGCCAGGAGTAGGGCAGATTTAGTAGCCAAAGGTGGCATGGCTGCATCTACATAGTTAGCACATTTCTCTTGTGCACCTGGCAATCTACATGATTTAGATTATTGGGTAAGCGGCAGGTATACTATTGCATGTGAATAAATATAAAACAATTCATTTAATGAAATAAAATTTAAAAAAAGGGACAAACTCCAAAGGAGTTCTTCATCTGCTATTGCTGGGACTGGAGGGGGAAGAGTGTTTACTTTGACTCTGAGGGCATGGCCATTGTTCAGCCCAGACTCTGAGTTATTCATCTCCACAGGAGGTATCGGCTGAAACTGGAAACTGAGGTCAGGCTCTAAGCCCCAACTGACTCAGGTCCCAGTGATTAGTTTGAAATTCCCACAGCCCTGATTTGCCTGTGTAACTCACTCTATGATTGGCCCACATAGCATCCATGCTCTGATTGGTTGGCAGCCCTCCCCATAGATTCAGCTGGAGGCCGAGTTCTATGTAAAGAGCTGCCGATCTCACTTCCAGAGTTCATTCGGATCCTAATGTGGAGGTGGTGTGCTTCGAGGCTGTGCCGGAGAGGAATCTGAAAGAGACTGAGAGCCTAACCAACAGGAAATTTGAGAGTACTTTGTGCTAGAGGAGTGTACAGTAGCTGTGCCGGAGAAGCAGAGAACAACATTATAAGCAGCAGTTTTGAAAGTGCTCTTACGCAAATTGCATCAATGAGGTCTGACGATCCCTACCGTATGGATTGTGAAAGCAAGCCCTGGGTAAGCCTTCAATGTGGCACTCAACACCTAGCCAGTCAGGATTCCCCCTGCATGCCCCTGTTTTTGTTTGTATAGCTCTGATTTGCGTTTTGTGCTGTGTTTGTGTGCTCTGGCTGGAATAAAAATTCTTTATTGAACTGTTTTGACCTGCCTGGTGCTTTGATCTCAGGGTTCAGTTCCGGTCACCCATGACCGAGATGATCCCCTTAACATTGCATATCCACTAAAGGTAGTTCAGGTTAGCATAAGGATTTAATCTTAAATTGTTTAGGCCATACCTAAAGGTGTTGTTACCTCTGTCCGTAGCCTGAGATACTGGTTTTGGAATAAAGAGAAAGAGAGAGAAAGCATAATAGGATATGCAAATCCTACTGTACCAGCATATTTTCCAGGTATCACTGGGGAGCCCATTCTTTGTGCACGGGTATTGAATTGACAAGGCATGTGTTGTCTAAAGGGGTATGGTGGCGGGGGGATATGTTGTATATAGCTCTTGCGATTCTAGTAAAATACAATCTTTCTCTTTTAGGTAAATGATGGCCTTTGTTTTTGCATATAATTAGCTTAAGGTATTTGAGTTAAAGTCAGGGAAAATAATGTCTGTTTTTAATTTAGGTAGCCTTATGTTATTCGCCCTGAACTTGGTGCATCTTGGCCAAAGACTCCAGCCCCGATGTATGCCTGTAGCTGTACTTCTATACATCCAATACACAGTGCCTACACTTGTAACTCATGTCTACATGTACAGTAATTGGATTGTATCTGTTTCTAAACCAAATTAATAGCAAAGAAGCTTGTCTGTGTTGCCTATCCCTGTTTTATTCCCTTTTTAAGTTACGGCTGACTTCTGTAATACCAGAGCGCTATTTAAAATGAAAGAATAGTAATTAATGAAATTAAATTATAATCCATACGTGTCTTTTCTTCTTTAGACACTGTACTTTTTACCCCTCCAGAACTTTTTTCTTCCTAATAATTAGGGCACCAATCAAAATTAATATTTTATAATGGCTGAGAAACTGAAAGCATATAATTAAAGATCTTACATTTATATTCAATTTAATCCACATGCAGTAAGAATATATTCTAATACAGATTCAAAATTATAATAGTAACCAGTGCTAGTAATTTATTTTAGAAAATATATAGATTAGGTTTGCTTGATTTTGGAAACAATAAAAATAAGCAATACATCTCCCATACAATTCCCACAATTTACTGCATCATTCCTCTTAATTCTTTTGTTAAATTAAAAAAAAAAAAATATATATATATATATATATATATATATATATACAGTATATATATATTAACAAAAGAATATATATATATATATATATATATATATATATATACATATATATATTTTAAAAGCTGCAGTAATGAGGGCTTGCTGTATACATATTTTCTTCTTCAAACAGCCATTTTAACTGCCCCCACCAAAAAAGGGGGTTTGTTTACATTAATATTTCAGAAAAGGATTTCAAAATATTATTAGTACAAAATAAAAAACAATTATTGCTAAGATCTTTTAGAAAAAGTTTTTAAAAAATCTTTCCTTGGTTGAGTTACACATTTTAGGAGTTAAAAATGTTTTCAAAGAGGCATTAAAGTTACTGTATTAAAAACCATACAAGAAAATCATTAGATCCAGATGCCATCCCATGTCTGAGTCCTGTGCTGTCATACCTCCCTCCTCCACTCCACTACTTGCCAGTGCCCAGCCCATGTCCGAGTCCTGTGCTGTCATCCCTCCCTCTTCACACAACAACTTCTCAGTGCCCACTCATGTCTGAGTCCTGTGCTGTCATCCCTCCCTCTTCACACAACAACTTGTCAGTGCCCACTCATGTCTGAGTCCTCTGCCATCATCTCTCCCTCCACCACTCCACAACCTGCCAGTGTACAGCCCATGGCTGAGTCCTGGGCTCCTGCCACCAACCTCTATTAATTAAGTATACATTTTAAATAGAGTGTCACGTATGGAACACCTGTGAGCACGTGACCTGTAAATGGGACATGGGTTAGTACACACAGCTATCTATCTGATTCACTTATCGCCGTGCATGGACCCTCAAATTAATAATATCTCCCCTCAATCCATCCCAATATACCATCTGTCATGAATCCCACACTTATGAACACGTGACTTATATATGCAAACCAGGGTTAATACACACAGCTAACTAGCTTTCCAAACCTTTTTCTTTCACAAGTTACATCAAATGAGTTAATATTTACCCATAATCCATTACAATATATATTTTATATATATACACACACAGTAATATAATTAATAGCCATAGTTTAAGATTTTCACCAGGTTCAACTTGGTGGCCGATTTTGACGTTTGTTCAACTTTGTTGGTGCACAGATACCATTTTTGTTAGTACAGTATATACTAATAATATCTGGTATCAAGCGCATTATATTTCTGTGCACCAAAATATTTCTCTAAATATTATGAAAAATAAGGCGAATACAGAGACGCACACAAGCACAATTAAATTAGAGATTTCTGTGCGTCAATTTTAAGTAAAAAAAATGCCATTTGCAAAACTAGACTATTGGCCCAATAAGTTCCAATGTGCCTCTGACCACTGGCCAGGAATTACTAACCCATCTAATGCAAACAGCTTTCGACTCAGTAGGATATAGTTAGATGTTTCTCCTCACATAGGCCTAGAGCAGTGGTTCCCAACATCAGTCCTAAAGAACCCCCACAATGACAGGTTTAAAGCTATCCCCGCTTCAGCTCAGGTGAGTTAGTCAAGGTGACTGAGCCTCTGATTAAGCAAATTGTGCTCAAAACAGGGATATCCTTTAAACCTTGCCTGTTGGAGGTTCTGAGGACCAGAGTTGGGATCCACTAGCCTAGAGTTCATTCGCCAAAAAAAAAATGCATTCCTTTATTAGGTCCAAGTCATCATAGTTGCCCCATAAAAATATAAAAAAATTAATGCATCTGATAAAAATATCTGGACTGGCACTAAAATGACAAAATACTGCAAATTTTGTCATTTTGGTGCCAGTCATATTTGTCGAAACCTGGCTAATGCCACAAAAATACTGCATTTTTTAAAAATCACCTATTCCAGACTGGCAAAAACCAGACATGGGCATTATATCCAGTACAAAGGTAACATAAGATAAACCAACAGGGAATAGGTGATAAAACATTACATTTAGCACAGTTAATTAGAAATAAACAACTTAGTAGCCCAATTAGTCAAATGGTCATATGTTACCATGACTAGCTTGCCACTAAGGGCTTTAAATGGGTTAAAATATTAGTTATCTATTAACCCCTTTGTATAACTTGGTAGCCAGATTCATCAAAGGGATATTTTCTACCATGGTGTATGTAATAATTAGAAAGCCCTATGGTACAAATATTACATAACCTCCCAATTTTATTGTGATGCAGTAACTAACTGCTAATTACCAGGTGCAATAATTACTGCATAATGACTATACTTAATATATTGTACCTGATAAAATGTTACCTAAAATGTTGAAGTCTTAAGTAATAAAACTATGGTAAAACCCACAATATGGTTTTTTTTTTTTTTACAGGGCGAGATGTTAACTCAGTTGTTACAGTTTGATTAATCTAGGACAATGTTTGATAAAATTGGATTTATTCCACATGCATATTGTTTGAATTATTTTCTACAATAATCCCCACACTTGTGTACTTGAACTTGTTTTTTTTTTCTCCCCCCCCCTTCCCATATATATATATGGGATATATCTAAACCTTATCCAACAGTACTTCCCTATATTGGTACTTTTTCCATTATCCACAGGATCAGTCATGCTATAAGCAGCGATAAGCCACTTATTGCCAGCTTATCACCAAAAAAGCCTGCAGCGATTCAGTAAGCTCCGATAAACTGGCAATAAGAGCAAAAATCGCTGTTTTTTTGGCCGAGAAAAAAAGAAAAATCGGCAAACGCGAGGCTCGCCAGCTTTTCAAACTCGCCCAATTCTAGTAGCCCCGGTCAGTTTATCGAGGCTGATCGCCACTCTAGAATGGAGATTTCCTCTCCAAATCATCCTGCCACAAAAAGTTGGCAAGAAGTTTGCGAGAAGCTGCCGATGAGCGGCGAGACGGCACTTAGAAAACAAATTGCATTTTTCCTTCATCGGATTGATTCCAGGAAACTCCGGAGCTGACATCCATTAATATCACTACAGGAGATCCCCATCATGAATCAGATGCATGAAAAATGCATTTACAGACCACTTCATTACCTTAGTGGCTAACCGCTAAGGCAATTAAGGGGTTAACCACCAGTGCCATGCTTATTGTGGGTAGCGGGGGTGGGTGAAGGTGGTATTTGGCCCTTGGTGGGTGTTTAGGCCTTGCGGGGGGCTTGTAGGTGGACTTAACCCCTTTTTACCTTAGCGGTTACTAACCCTCCCGCTACCCACCTGGAATGCCTAAACACCCATCCTTGGGACTATTACCCCCTTCACCCACCACCACTACCCACAATACAAAAAAATACACACAACAGCTCTACTAGCCCCCTCCTAGGCCACCAAAAGCCATTACAATATTTAATAAGCAACAATACACAACCCCCCCCCACACCTGGGCCCCCACATAAAACAATTATTTGTTTTTTTAGACAGGATTAATACCACAGGCTGGTGGGAGTCCCCGAGTGGTCCCCACAGGTGTCTGCGGGCTCCACAGCGCAGCCCGGATGGTTCCCACGGGTGGTCCCTGTTAGTGTCCAGGGGATCCACAGGGGTCCCTGGGTGGTCCCCGCAGGTGTCCCGGGTGGTCCCCGCAGGTGTCCGGGGGTCCTAAGGTGGTCCCTGTGGGTGACCAGAGGTCCTCTGGTTGTCCCTGTGGATGTCCATGGGTCCTCCGGTGGTCCCCGTGGGTCCCCGCTGGCCTGTGGTACCATTCCTGTATTTAAAAAAACAAGCACATGGCCAGCATTTCAATAAATACACCTCCCCCCATCCCCACCAAACACATACAGTACAGTAATGTGCAAAATAACTATTATCCAGATATGTATATACACCAGCCTGTGTCTAAAAAAATAAATAATGATTTAATGTGGGGGCACAGGGGGTGGGTTGTGTATTGGTTTTTACTACATATTTGAATTGAAGTTTTCAAATTAGTGCAGATAAACAGGGGGTCTCTGGAGCAGAACCGTGTTGATTTCAGGTCCGGGGACCCCTTGCTTCCTGAGATACAGGCCCCGTTATAGGGTGCCGGTATCTCCTACAGCCGAAAACTATTGAAAACTATGACTTTTACAAATTTTCACCAGATGCTCATGTTTGGAAGCGTGCAATAAGGAAAAAGTTATGTATCGATCCGTGTTTTTTCGTATTGATCCCGGTGTTATTGGAGGGTATTGGTGTGTATCACCGGATTTTTCCCATATCTATGATCATGGAGACTTCAAAAGGCGAAAGGTCATGTTAAAACCAACAAAGAAACGTCAGTCGCTGGCAAGCAATGTGCCAGCGACTGCGCCAGCAACAGCGCCAGCATCCAATAACGGTCCGACCGTCAGTGAAAACCTGGTTACCGGCAACCCTTGCTGTCTGTCCCCGCCTGGATACCTGCAGCCTGAGCCGGATTTCGCGTACAGATTCCAGCAAGCTTGCATGTACCAAAGCGATTTACAGCCTCATCCACTGGCACCTGTCAACTACGTGTAAAATCAAGAATACGGGACTGGCAGTGGCTCGGCGCCAGCTGATTGGCAAAGTCTATGGTGAGTAATGTTGCCGTATTTTATTCTGTTTTTGACATATCAATATCAATGCACTCAAGCAATTCTCCTGTAAACAGTATCATTGGCTGAGCAGCTTCTACAGTAGATACTGCATAATTGGTGGAAAGCTAGGCGCATGCGCATTGAAACCTTCTTGAAACGCATATGCGTGTCATCACATCTACAGTAGGTGCATGCGCATGTGAACAGGAGACGCCCCCCGAGAAAATTATTGGTGGGACTGACTGTGGGAACTTCTTTAGGGGACTGACTGACCATTACAGTAAAACTTGTACTTTTGTTTTTCCTCAGAAAAGAAAACTTTGTCATCTCATGCAGAAAACGGCAAATGGAGGGATTTCGATGGATAATATCGCTTTGTGTAACAATGCCTGCACATTGCTTAATCGGATTTAAATAACCATGTACCGTAGTATACAGTTTAGTGGCCGTTGTTATTGATTAGGATAGAATACTGTAACTGAGAGCTTCATAGAAAACCTGTTTTCAGACCGTATACAATACTTTTTTTATATATACTGTATAATAAACCCGAAAAATAAAAAGTATGCATTTATTCTACATGTATTCCAGTACATATGTGTATTCTATACCCGTACAGCATGTATTGTTTTAATACTCTTGTGATGTACAGTACTGAGCATGCCTACAGTATACAGTACAGTACTGTACAGTATGCCTGGACAGTACTGTATGTTCTAGAAACACTGTATTTTGTTATAGTATAAAAGGAGACAATGGAACATTTTAAAACATATCAACATTTTCTTTTATTGGCGGAGTAAGTACAAAAACATTTATTTACAAATACAATTTAAAAACATTTAAAGTTTACATCAATTCAAAAGATTAACAGGTGTATGGTTCACTGCTAGTGAAAACATTTATGTACAGAAAGTCAAAACATTTACAGTAGGATGGTGTACAGAACAGTCAGTCAGGCCTGCACAACTTCAGTCCTTTAGCCTTGAAAACCGGGCCTGTTTGCGGCACACGAGGACTGGAATTGTGCAGGTCTTGTGTAAGTAAAAACATTTCTTTATAAATACAAGTTAAAACATGCAACATCGCCTTTATTAAAGTACAGAAAGTCACAATATTTACAGTACGATGGTGTACAGTACAGAAAGTTAGGCCTGCACAAATCCAGTCCTCGAGGCCGCAAACAGGCCCGGTTTTATCCTGAAAACTGCACAGTGTCGCAGTCAAAAGCTACAGCACAGATTGAATATCATAATATCAAGATGGTTTAGGCAGGCTTGTGGAGAAAATAAAAATAAAAAATGACGAGAAAAAAAAATATATATTTTTTTGGTCACTCACTCTTGAACTTCGCAAGCAAATAGTGGTGAAGTTATAGACGCATGCGCAGTAATCACCAGCTATGTAGCTCCCTTCCCAAAGAGGATTAAAAGTAGGTGTAGAGTGGTGATGCTCGGCTAGGGATGATTAAAAGCACAATGACAAGCTTTAGAAACGGAATGGTTCTGGAGAGGTGTTGATAAGAGGTTGTAATCCTTGAGCGAGCCCTGTGTGTGTCTGCGGGGGGGAGGGGGCTAAAGCTGTATGACGGATTAGCTGTATTGTAGTTCAAAGACATGACATTTTCAACAGGCTGGTCATCATAATAATTTGATCCCCACACCCCCAAATACATAAAAACCACACAAATCAACCATTTGCAGTCAAACGCACAGTGTCGTAGTCAAAAGCTACAGCACAGATTGAATATCGTAATATCAAGATTGTTTAGGCAGGCTTGTGGAGAAAATAAAAAATGACGAGAATTTTTTTTTTTTGTCACTCACTCTTGAACTTTGCAAGCAAGCAGTGGTGAAGTTATAGACGCATGCACATAATCATCAGCTAGCAAGTAGGAATGTGATTGAAACCAGAAAGACACACATTCAAAGGAATGGTGTGGGAGAGGTGTACTGTACAATACAGTAGATAAGATAAGAAGTTGAAATACTGCAGTGCAGTAAATTAGCCTGTGTATGTGTGGGGGCAAGCGAGGGGAGAGCGTTGTATATGCCGAAATGTGATACTGTTACAGTACACACCTATGCGTTTCAACAATGTTCAAATGAGACATACAGCACTGCACATGCATGTATAAATATGCAAATTTACAATTACTGCGCGCACACACGCAGACTGTGTACTGACATACTGTAGGTTGAACTGCTAAAGTATTAGACTTTGAAGACAACAGCTCGTGAACAGCGCTAATAAAATGCTAATATTACGAGCGCTAAAATACCAAAACATATTCCGTAAAAAAAAAAATACTACATCTGCCCGCGGTTATCAGAGTTAGGATAAAGGCGGCCGCAGCTGTATGCATGTAAATGCATGTAAATGTCTCGCGTCACGTGACCTGGACATTTCAATGCATAGGAGATACAGGCACCCCATAACGGGGCCTTTATCTCGGGAAGCAGGTGGTCACTGGACCCGAAATCAATATCAGCATCTGACAAATTAAGAGCAAAATAAAGGGCTGTTTATTAACTGATAACACACAGTTACCCAACTTTTCGGTCCCCAAATGGACCTTCTTCAGACCCTAAAGGGAACCGAAATGTCAGGAATCAGGTGTTATGAGTTAATAAAACCCTTTCATTTTGCCCTTACTTTGCCCGATGCTGATAGTTTGAATACTTCGGTCTTCTTTAAATATATAACTATATATACATATAACTATATATATCATATATAATATAATATGCAAAATCCGCAAATGAATTTGGGCAGTTTAATCCATGCGGATTCATCAAAAACCGCCATTGGATACAACCCGTGGAAGGATTTGTAGAATCTAATTAGCGGATTCAGTAATCCGTTGGTGGATTGCTGAATCTGCAGATTGGGTTCTACAAATCCCTCCACGAGTTGCGGAACCCGCAGATTGTAATGATAATAATAATAAAAGATCTGTAAAACACGAAAATCGCCCTTTTTCAGATTATTCCATTGATATCCGTGGACCAAATGAACTGGCTGATCCACTTCGGATCCAAATCTGCCCGAAAAATGTGTCCATCTCTACTCTCAATCAATGATTATATATATATAAACGGTACTGATATCTCTACATGAAAATATGGAAGATACCACATTGCACAAAACGGTACTGATATCTCTACTGCTGCGGCACAGTTTATTCGAGCATTTGCCCGTTCTGTGCCGCAGCAGTAGCCTGGCGCGCGCCCGAGTGTGATGGGCGCGCGCCGAAGCAGCGGAAGAGCGCCCTCCGATCGGGGCGCTCTCCCTACCGCTGCCGGGTCCGCCGGGTCCCCCGGAACCCCCTGCCGCTGTCCCGCGATCGCGGGACACCAGGGCTCCCTCGGGGAGCCCCTGGACACGCGTGCAGGGGGCGCACGCTCCCGATGACGCGTGACCGCGCGTCTATGACGCGCGGCACGCCGAGTGGCGGCCACTAGCAAGCCGGGAGATTTCCCGGCTTGCGGTACCGACCACACTTCAATAAAGTGTGTCAGTAGTGTACATGAAAATATGGAAGATCCCACATTGTACACAGTACTGATACCTCTACATGTATATATATAACATCGCCGGAAGAAGAGATCAGTGTATCTCGAAAGCTCGCACAAATAAAAGCATTTTGTTAGCCACAGAACGGTATCATCTATTTATTTTTTGATTATATATATATATATATATACACAGTGGCGGCCGCCTTCATCCTCGTGCGGCCGTATCGTATATATATAAAAGCCTCTCTTGCATTCCCAGTAAAATCAACCCCACACTGATGAGACCCATCAAGGTCGAAACGGCTGTCTGTGGGTGGTTTTCTGGGTATGCACCTTAACCCTGGCTGTGCTCAAAGCTGTGACCATGCAGCAAGCTTAAGCCTATAGGGAACCATGTTAAAAATGGTTATTGAGGCAAAAAGTGACACTGTGTGCTCATTTGCATGTCATTTCCCAGAATCCCTTGCTGCAGTGGAAGTGCTGTATGCTGGGTGATAATGGGGAAAGGCGGGGTTGCAGACCTGCCTAAGACATGCAGATGAGCATACAGTTATATTTGCATATATATATATATATATATATATATATATATATATATATATATATATATATACAAGAGAACAGAGAGCGCACGTCCCATAGTGTAAATCAGTACATTTAATATTAAAAAAGGACAAGGGGATTAAGGACACTCACAAAAGTAAAAGTAATTAAAGCAGTTCGTGATATAATCACCAGCAGACAGGTCACAATGTCCTGGATCACACCAACAGTTGGGAATCCGATCCGGTTCACTTTCAGCAGCTTTAGATGGACAATTTGCCGATTTCTTGCTTGTATAATATATATACAGAGTATAATATATATACACACACATTTAGTTAAGTTATGGTGTGTTACCCATCATAACTTAACTAAATGTGGTGAAACCTATTCCGTGCTTCATTTTGCAAAGCCAGTATAACCAACCCCACACTGATGAGACCCATTAAGGTCGAAACGGCTGTCTGTGGGTGGGTTTACTGGCTATGCATCTTAACCCAGGCTGTGCTCGAAGCTGTGAAATGCAACCACCATAAGCTTATAGGGGACCATGTTATATGGTTTTGAAGCAAAAGGTGTCAGTGTGTGCTCATTTGCATGTCATTTCCCAGAATCCCTTGCTGCAGTGGAAGCACTGTGTGCTGGGTGATAATGGTGAAAGACATGCAAATGAGCTTACAGTAATATTTCCATTATACTGCACCGACACACTTTATTCGAGCAAATACCCGGTATGTACCTGGCAGATACCTGGAATGCGCCACTCCTCACCTCTGACAAGCCCCGTTGCATTTGCCTTCCCAGCCTGGGTTCATGCCTGGCTGATGGGCGGCTGATCTGTTAAATGATAATGATTAGGATTTAATAGGCTGCAATGCTTCGCGTGTCTACCAGATGGCATAAATTCATGAATTGTAATGCAGTATATATATATATACTGTGCAGTATTGCAGCCAGCGGGAATAAAATGCTTCAATCCCTGCCGGAAAATAACTCAATGCACTCGGGCAGAAAACAGTCACAAACCTCAATACACCCGGGTATACCCGAATTCGTGGGACTAGCCAAGCTCGAATAAAGTGTGTCGCCAGTGTATATATATATATATATATATATATATATATATATATATATATATATTGGTATATATACATATTGAAATATATACACTGAGTGCTACAGTATCTCATTCCTCTACATGTTCTTCCATCCTTTTTTTCTGTCTTTATTACTACTATTGTGGCCAATGCACACATGCAAAGTGAATTTCAGAATCAAAACCCATGTACCACTTATACGATATGAGGCTGTTTTATGTCACTCTAGAAAATGTATCATCCTGTTGAAATAAAAGTTGGAAAGACAGAGAATCAAATAATAGTCAAAAAAGTTTCCAGAACACAGATAGATTTGTCATTGTTTGGTACAGAATATTACAACCAGGTAGTTTTCCAGTGTTTTGTAAGTCAGAAATACGTTATGAATAGAACTCTTTTATTCCTTAGTACTTTCACCACAGTTCTCAATTACAATCTATGCACTGTTTGATAACCTGCCTATTTTCTTTAATACTTATGACCACTGTACCTTGATACCCCTTTGAAGGTAGGCAGACAAAGGCAAAGATAAGGTTTCTCATTTGTCATAGCCAGTATCTTAAGCTTTTTCCGAAAAAAGGGTTTAAATAAAGCCTTGTATTACAAAAATAACAAAAAAAAAATCTGATTGCAGCATAATTGATTAAGTATAGTGGGATTCTTATTCTAAAATTAAAGAAGTAATCTTGGAATGAATTTTCCACAATGTTATTTTTGCACAAAGTAAAACCTTTTTCATAAAGTCACCTTTCAAAATTGATCCCATCTAGAGCATTTTTAGTTAGATATAATGAATTGATTCAAAATAAATCCATGTAAAAGTTACGACATTGCAGCTTTCCGTAGTAAACCGTCTCATCCCTTGTAGCATTCTGCTGTTTTGGAGCCTTTTGTTACATTTTAAAAATGGGTCAACCTTAGTTTATGTAAAAAGATACTTATTAACGAAAGACTTCACTTTAACTTTCCTGTCCACAGGCAAGTCTGACTCTTTCAATATTGAAATGTGTCAGTTAAACTAGAGATTTATCAGAAAAAAATGCATTTTCCATGTGAACGGAAAAAAAAAAAAACTCTGTAGTACAGGTATTTTATTCTTTGAAATACACCAAAAAGTTGGCTATAAATAATGCACAAGCACTGATTTGACAATTGTAAGAATGTGTTCTGGTGATTTTCATAAAGGATTTCTGAAAAAGAATCATTGCTTTTTTTTCCCCATTTAAATCGTTTGTCGTTTTAAAAAAATTAGATTTTTTTAAAATTCACTTTCCTTTGTGTCTTATTCATATACAGATGCAGTCAGATTTATTGTCGCCCTGACACGCACTTGAGCGGGTGAACTGCGGACCATGTGCGGCCTGATCACTGCCAAGTGCAGAGCAGGGGGGAATTACCCATTAGGATTAATTCCGCTGGGGTCCCTGCTTCTGAATGGGACTCCTGCTGTGTTAATCGCAACGGGCCGCACCAGTCAGGTGATTCTAACAGGTGATTGCGATTATTCTATTTTATTTTAATGACATATTTTTGCAGCAGGGGGTCTCCGGAGCTGAACCGCATTCATTTCAGCTCCGGGGTCCCCCTGATTCCCGAGTTACCGGCACCCCATGCCTGTATCTCCTTCAAGTTTAAATGTCCCGGTCACATGGGTTGTGACGTGGGAGAATTAAACTTGCAGGAGATATCGGCACCCCATACCGTGGTCTATAACTCAGGAAACAGTGGGTACCCAGACTTGAAATTGGTGTGGTTCAGATTTGGAGAACCCCTGCTTCAATTCTTTGTGTTAAAATTAAAACACTGTGATCGCCTGTTAGAGCTGTGTGCTTCTGCCTGCTCTCTCTGCACAGCTCTTCCAGATTGTGGTGATCCCATAGGATTAACAGAGCAGTAGACCCATTCAGAAGCAGGGACCCCCGTGGCGTTAATTCTTATGGGCAATTAGTCTGGCCATGGGGAATTTGCGGTCTGCCCAAGGACAGGTAGCTTTCAACTGCAGTTTCCTTGAAGGACACTGCTGAACAAATCTGATTGCATCTGTATATTGTATCACTGGGTAGTTCTTAGTATCCCTTTATCAAGGAAGATGTATTACAAATACTGTTATATTTTATTATGGTGTGTAGTAATATTTTTGAGCATAAATACGCAATGCTGTTAAATATACTGCATATTAAAATTATTGATAAAAAAAATCCCCATGTCCTCAGAGGACTTAACCTTTGGAGACATGGAAATTAGAATCTTATTCAAGGACACAATTCCTTTTGTACATTGCTGAATTTTACTGCACAGTTGATGTACAGTACATTCTGCAATGGACAATAACAGTGCTTTTGTTTAAGCTGTTATTTCTAGACTAAAATGTTCCTTAGAACCAATACAATGGTTAGTTTATGACAGAGGTGGTCAACTCCAGTCCTCAAGTGCCAGGTTTAAACAATATCTCTTCGACAACGATTGAGCCATCTGTGCTGAAGCAGGGATATCCTTAAAACCTGACCTGTTGGTGGCCCTTGAGGACTGGAGTTGGCCATCCCGTGTTTATGGTAGGATTACGAGAGGGGTGTTACATGGGAACAGACAAATGCAATAGCAAACAATCTGGTTACATCTTGTATTTTAAACAGCAATAATCAAGTGGCACATTTTGGCCCAGGTGAGATGTGGAAGAAGGATTTATTCTACCACAACGAGCATTAGAAGAAAAAATAAAATAGGAAGTCAGCTGAGATTAGTTAAACCCAGTTTCTTTCTGATTTGGGTTTGGTATGCCAGTTTATAAACTCAGGCTTTAAGAGGAAATGTGACCTTCCATTTCATTAGCTCATACTTTATGCATCCACACAATTTCCCTTCTGTAGAGCTTATTGTCACACCTGTGTTGGATTTAGAACAGGTCTAATTTATGAAGTATAGACAATAATTGAGATTATTTCTTCATTAAGAGCAAAGCATTGGTGTGTACCAGGTGTGCTATGCGATGTATGTACAGGGTCTCTTCACACCCCGGGAATACTAAATGCTTACTCCAATACGAAACAAAGAAAGTGTTCCCAGCACTCAAATAGAAAAATATATGAAAAACGACACTAGATGGTATGCAAAAAAATAAATTTTACTATCAAAAATAAACACAGATGAGAGCGCATGCGCGACGGTGAGGAGAATGGAGCCGTGATTTATGAGCTCCGCTCCCACCGGCACTTACAAAGCAATTTAAAGACACAGAAGTAAATAAACAGTGACTAAAAACACATCATTATCTGGATAAACATCTGAGGATGGCAGCAGGCAAGGCGACACAAGCAAGAAGTCAGCCGGTCTCAACATATTTTAAAAGAAAGGGGGTGACCCAAGCGGAGAAACCGGAGCTTCCCGCGCAACCCTCCAACATGGACCCAGACAGCGATCCCTCTCTGGAAGATGACAGAGATGAGGAAATGGTCCGACGCAAAGACTTGAAAGAATTTTGCGCCCAGATGCAAAAGTTCTTTAAAAATGAATTATGGGCTTTAAGGAAGGAGGTGGATGCGCTGGGGGATAGGACTGACACCCTGGAGAAAAAAGTGGATGTAACAACAGCCGCAGTAACACAAAATCAAGACCAAATCTCCATGATGAATGATAGGATCAGTGCTGGAGGGGAGATGAGACAGCAACATCTCTTCCTCCAACCACTCAAGACTCCCTGAGTGAAACACAGACACAAGCATTTTCCCCTGCCCCCTTTCTACTCAATAAAAAAGCCATCCTCAATATTAAAAAACCCCGAATCATTAGAGGGATAAAGATAGGTTTCACCATATAAATTGGTTCAGCCTTTCATGTAAGATTATAAACTTTGTAGGGGAACATATATTATTCTTACATAATTGCTATAAGATCTTTAGATTATAATTAAGCTGTAGGTGATATATACTTATATGTTATACATGGTTTGTGTTATATGTTTAGTGTTATATGATATATAAGATTTATGATTGCTATGTGATAGGTGATGTATGATGTACGAAGTATGATATAGGACGTATGATATAGGGTATATGACGCGTTGTGTGGTATATATGATATATAGTATAAGATATATGCTATCTGGTATTTGATATCTAGTATCTAATTGTTTTTGAAGTAATATAAATATATATATATAAATATATCGCAGAAAGACATGAGGGATGTTAGTTAGATGTTAGTTAGGGTAGTCAGGTCAGTTAGGTTAGACAGAGGTTAGATATATGTTATATATGTTATATATGTTAGATATAGGTTATATATATATATATATATGTACTGTATATGTTATATAGGTTTTATATGCTCTGTTCATATAGGTTATATATATGTGATATAGGTTGTATATGTTCTATGCTACATGGAGGTTATATAGTTGTTAGGATAGTTTGTTAGGTTAGGTTAGTTAGGTTAGATAAGTTAGATATATGAGGTGAACATATAATATACCTATCAGAAACATTTTAGTCAACATCCTAATAGGAGGGATTACTCTGAAATACACAGGGTGAACGAGGCAAGATATATAGAGGGTATATACTATATATTCTATATACGTTATAGGTTTTATCTATTTATACACGTTATTTCCTCTCAGTTTATTAGCATTAATATCACTGTTATTGTTATCATCATGACTAGCTAGCAAAGGTCATTGAGTGTTAATACGTTAATGTCAAATGTCATATGTTTGGTCACAGTTGACTAGTTATACAATTAATTGAAAAGTGTCGGAGGGGCTACCCTCCTTCGCGCATGTGTTCCCTTTTTTGGTCCCCAGATTTGAGGGTCCGTTCCCACGACCCAGGGTGGGTGGCCTCCCTGACAGGAGATAGGCCCATCCTCAAGATGGAGCCAGACAACCCACCCTCTTGGCGCAAGAGCTACTCTCGGGGGCTCCCGAGATGCGCTCTTGTCTCCTGTTTTTCCCTTTTTTCATTTTTTCTTTTCTTTTCCTTTCTTTCCCATTCTTGTTTTAGCCCCCTTGTTGCTTCCCTTGTATTGTCTACCCTACACCGTCCTCTCCCTCCCCCTTCCCTCCCTAGGATGCACGGTCCCCGTCTAGAACATCAATCTGACATAGCAAGTATGGACACATCTGAAAGAAGCCTCAGGAATAACATCATGAGTAAGTACACAGATCTCCACACACATTATCTCTTGTACCATAAAATATGGCGTTAACATTAATCTCAGATAATGTGAAGGGCTTTAATAGCCCGATCAAAAGAAAGCTTGCTTTTACGGATTACAAGAGAAAACATGCGGAGGTGTTATTCTTGCAGGAGACACACTTCAGTAATAATAACTCTCCTAAATTTCTGGACAAGGGCTTCTCCCAATTTTACACGGCATTGGCATCAGTCAAAAAGAGAGGAGAAGCCATCTTATTTAGTAACACAATCCCATTTGTTGTCCAGACAATCGAAAAGGACACTGAAGGTATTAACAGGAACAATACATGAGCAGCCCATCACATTGGCCTCCCTCTATGCTCCCTGCACACAAGAGGTATCTTTCTTCGACAGATTCTTCTGCTTATTAAACTCAGTAGCTAAAGGATATACTATAATAGCAGGAGATTTCAATATTACAATGCAATCTTCACTAGACAGATCAGGGGGAGGCGACTCTGATAATAAAAAAGCTCAAGACACCCTACACAGTGCCTTGAAAGACAATCAACTAGTAGATATATGGAGGGGGCTCCACCCTACGACTAGAGATTATACTTTCTACTCCCACCCGCATACCTCATACAGCAGAATTGATTATCTCTTTGTTTCGTGCCACTTGGTTCCTAAGGTCACTCATACAATGGTCCATGATATTTCATGGTCTGACCATGCACCAATTGAGCTCAGGTGCAACAATATTCAGGCCAATCGACCAGGCGCAAACTGGAAACTCAATGAAGCTATCCTTAAAATACCCGAAGTTTGCGATACAATAGGTCAAGAAATAGCTCAATTCTTTGAGATAAACACAGGCTCTGTGGAGTTCCACACGGTTTTGTGGGAGGCTCATAAAGCAACTTTAAGGGGCATATTAATCAATATTACGGCCAAAAGAAAACGAGTAAGGGACTCCAAAATTCGGACGGTCCAATCCAAATTGCATTCCCTGTTATCAAACCACAAGATCAACCCGGACCCGATCACGACACAGGAACTGAAAGACACAAAAATTGAATTAAATATGTTACTGACTTCCCGGGCAGATAATTCCTTATGTTAGTCTAAGAGGAAGTTTTACGAAAAAGCTAACAGGCCGGATACGATGCTAGCTCAAGCACTAAAGGATAGGCAATCTAAGTTTAATATCCAAGCTATACGCTTAAAATCGGGTACACCCACGGCCAACCATAAAAAAATAGTAGAAGAATTCAGTTCATTCTATGATTCCCTATACGATGGAAAGAAGGTGGCACATAATAACAACATGAGCAGAGCACTAAGAGATTTCTTAGCCAGCTCAAAACTGGAGAGATTGACAGAGCTTGACAGAGAAGCTATGGGCGCTGACTTCACATTAGAAGAAGTGTCGCAAGCTATTAAGGAGCTTAAGCCATCAAAAGCACCAGGCCCTGATGGCTTCTCGGGGCTTTATTATAAGAAGTTCTCCAATTTAGTCGCCCCGCGGTTGCTCCGAATGTTCAATGCTATATTAGCAGGAGCCCCTATTCCTGAAGATATTCTGCGGGCGTCTATATCACTAATACATAAACTTGGCAAGGATCCGCTAAACTGTAAAAGCTATAGGCCAATTTCTCTAATCAATACCGATATAAAAATATATGCTAAATTACTGGCCAATAGATTAAGTGTAATCCTACCCAGACTAATACATCCAGATTAAGTTGGTTTTGTTAAGGGGAGGCAGGCAGCGGATAACACCCGACGATTTATTAATCTGTTGGAATTGGCTAACAAAAATATCACACAAAGTATGTTATTAAGTCTGGATGCGGAAAAAGCTTTTGATCGGATAGACTGGCCATACTTAAAGGAGACGCTCGTGCATTCGGCTTCGGAAATCAGGTGAGTGGAGCGATTATGGCGCTGTACTCAGGCCCAACAGCCAGGGTCATACAACAGGGCATCCCCTCGGTCCCACTTCAAATCCAAAGTGGCACGAGACAGGGGTGCCTATTATCTTCCCTCCTGTTTGCCCTATTTATAGAACCCCTGGCGGCACACATTCGAGATAGTCCAGATATCTCAGGGTTAAACGCATACTCCCAATCACATAAAGCGGCCCTGTACACAGATGATTTCCTATTAATCATCTCAAAACCCCTCATATCATTACCTAACCTGTTTGACCTACTAGACAAATTTTCTAAGGTCTCTGGGTCCAAGATTAACCAGTCCAAATCTGAAGCTCTGAGCATCAACCTCCCTAGTCATACAAAGAAACTACTGAAACTGAATTTCAATTTTAGCTGGCAAAAGAATTCAATAAAATATCTGGGGATCCATATCACCAAGGATGCAAAAAGCATCTATAAGGCAAACTATCCCAAACTAATTTGGACTCTAAAACAAGACCTAATCAGATGGTCTTCCAAGAAGATCTCTTGGATTGGAAGGATACACAGCGTTAAGATGAACCTACTTCCCCGTATCCTATACCTCTCCCAGACATTGCCTGTGCCACTCAAACTGAAGGATATAATCTCACTTCAGTCTGAAATATCTAACTTTATCTGGGGAGGTAAAAAACTGAGAGTAAATAAATTGAATATGAAGAAACCTACCTTAGCAGGGGGCTTAGCGGTACCCTGCCTGTTGTCATATTTTAAAGCGGCTCAACTAAGTCAGATCATACAATGGCATTCTGACCCTAAATTAAAATGATGGGTGGAGCTAGAAAATACTGCTGGCTCCCCATTAGAGCTTAATAACCTGATTTGGCTACCTAAAACGACAAGGAAAAATACTATGTTACCGCTTACCCCAATGGCTAACTCCATATCGGTCTGGGAAGTATCAAGATTAAAAAACTCACTCACCTCAGCAAGTTCTCTGATGTCGCCCATTTGGAACAATCCTAGCTTTGCACCGGGTCTTATTGGTCACAATCACTCAATTTGGAAACTAAAAGGATATAATAGACTCAAAGATCTGGAGGGCTATAATCTAAAAATTAAATCATTCGACCATGTCAAATTAGAAAAAGTTATTCCCCACACTGAATTCTATAAATACCTCCAGCTCAGAGCATTCTATAATAAATTCTCCCCGTACCCCCCATTGATGAATTTTGAAAAGCTCTGTCGGGCAGAAACTGACACTAAGGGACTCATATCTACGATATACAGAGAGGTAATTGAATCTGCAGCCTCAAAGCAACAAATGTCATCATTCTGTATCCAATGGGAAAGGGACCTAGGGGAGACCTTGGAGGACGAAGAATGGAACTCCATATTCTTAGGAGCTGCAAAAAGTTCGATATGCACCACACTAAAGGAGAACGCATATAAAGTTCTTATGAGATGGTACCTCACCCCACTCAAATTATCTAAGTTTATACCAGGGTCCTCCCCATTGTGCCCGAAACGATGTGGAGGAACAGCTGACTTGTTACATATGCTGTGGTCTTGCCCACAGATATCCCCAGTGTGGGAAAAGATCAGAAATTGGATTCAGAGGATCTTTGACTTCACTATTCCCCCAGACTCTTGGCTGTTTCTGCAGAACAGACCCCTAAAGGGCCTATCAAAGTCACACAACAAACTAATTGCACATTTCGCAATAGCCACGCGGTGCGAGATCGCAGCATTATGGTAACGCCCCGATATTCCAATTATCCCAAAGATTCGGAATCGTATTTGGTTTATTTGCCCGATGGAAAAGTTAACGAGCTTAGTTAATGACACTGGTGACAATTACCTAAAAGTCTGGGCTCCTTGGTTAGCTCAGACAGACATCCCTGGGGTAGAGCGTAACACAATTTGGCTATAATAGTAATAAATGCGTTTTCCTTCTAGCAGGGGAAGACCAGGTCCACACTCAGAACCTCACACACCTTATGATCAATCATTTATATTCTCACACGACCTCGTTGGCTGTTGCACAGCTCTAGAGCTGTCCCAGCAGCCCCTGGAGGCCGTTGCATCCTCACCCTCTGATCCCCCACCCCTCTCTCCGCCCCCCCCTTTTTTTTTTCTCCCTTCATTTATAACAGTTATCATTTTTCCCCAATCCCTCATACTATGAAAGACGATCTCCTCTCACACGGTTAAGAAGGGCTCGAAAAACCGTGCGGGCTTGTTATACGTATGTTATTATACAGTGTATGCTACTCTGATCAATGTGCACCTGATTTGTTTTTTATGTATGCCAAGCATGTATTCACTAATAAAATCCAAGTTATAAAAAAATAAAATAAACACAGATCTGGCAAACAATATGCAATGGACAATGTGCTATTCTTGTCTATACAGTCAAACCACAAATGGTATCCAGATAACAAACTGCGTGTAATAGGCAAAAAAGGAAGGAAGGGAGGTAATGGAAAACAAGGAGGGGGATAAAACAGGGGAGTAAGGGGGGCAACGTAACGTTTCGGGGCTCCTAGCCCCTTCTTCTGGCCTGTTCCCAGAGACCAAAATGATCCTGGTACTTCTCTTACCCCTATAGAGCAAGAACTCCCTTGAAAATAGCAAACGACAAAGCTGAAATAACCCTGCAATGTGTGCAACAATCTATCTACTAGTAATGTTTCAGCCACAAGGTAGCAAATTTATCCAAATGAAAAAGCTGAAGAAATCCTGCAATACGTGCAACAATATCTATTGGTAATGTTTCAGCCACAAGGTAGCAAACTTAACACACACTGATTCTAAACAACACTAGTATTGATTCGCAAGGGTTAATAATGTCACTAATTTCCAAGTTAAGAACACCCCTGACAACACTTAAAAGTCAGATGGCCACACACTATGAGACCCACAAGTATAGTAACGTTTTTGTGACAGAAGGCAGCAACATTTCTGGAAGTGCAGGGCGTCTTGTCTCTGCTCTTGTAGTAACGTGGATGGGTAATCCCTGTACCTAAATTTCTCTTGAATGTCAGTTAGTCTCTCCAGAACCAGATCTGGAGTGCTGATGATCCTGTGTGCCAGCAAAAACTGACTAAATGGGAGTCCTTTAATTGTGCCTGGTGGATGAAAGCTGGCGTGGTATAATAAATTATTTCTGTCAGTTGCTTTAGTGTACATATTTGACTCTAATTTATTGATAGTAATCCTAATTGTGGTGTCCAAAAAATTAATTGCAGATCTACTAGATGTGCATGTAAAGCCAATGGTATCCAGGGAGGAATTACGATCATTCACAAAGACTGATAAGTTGTCTTCAGAGCCAGTCCATATAAGAAACACATCGTCGATGTAACGCTCCCACATACGCACTCATTGAATAAAGGGTGATTAAATACATAATTGTCTTCAAATTGATTCATGAAAATATTCGTATGTGGGTACTACGTTGGATCCCATGGCCGTACCTTGTATCTGGATGTAGAATGTGTCCTCAAAGAGGATGAAATTGTCTCTAAGGATTATATTCAGGAGCTCTACAATAAAAATGTGTTCTTTTAGTGTATATAGGTTCACAGATATCAAAGAATTCTTAACAGTCTCAATACCTTCAGTGTGGGGGATCGATGTGTAGAGGCTATTCAAGTCTAATGGGACGAGCAAAAGCACCACAGTCAGGACTGGAAAGTCCTCAATTTTCCGTAAGAAGTCCGAAGTATCTTGGATGTACAGTATGAATATGCATTGGTTACTAGTGGTCGTAACAGTTTATCCAAAAAAATGGCAATGGGCTGAAATATTGATTCGATACTTGCAACAATGGGCCGACCAGGTGGTTGACTGTATAGACTAGAATAGCATTATTGTACAGTGCATATTGTTTTCCAGATCTGTAGTTATTTTTGATAGTAACATTTATTTTTTTGCATACCATCTAGTGTTGTTTTCATGTATTTTTCTATTTGAGAGCAGGGAACATTGTCTTTGTTTATTATTGTTAATATAGAGTGAATCGGGGTCCCTCTTTTGTTCCTGTGCACCACACTAACATTTATTAAGTAATTATTTCTATTGAGGTGCTGTTAATACCATATGCTTTCTGCTTATTACAATACCTTTCACTGTGCAACGCCAAGAATTATTTGAACATTTTCTAATATTTTGTTTCCCGACTGCATGATGCATTTCTACCATTTGAAAAAAAAAAGCTTTGTTGTATGATACAGTAGATGCACAATATATCTTACATTCTGATTCACTCCCCACACATGTACATTACAGTGACCTACTTTCAGCTCAGTTGAATGAAGTGTAATGCATTCAAACGTACAGTATACACCTCTTCTAAAAATACAACTAACTAATTAAATTATCCTTTGTGTGAACCTGAGGTAGGCAATTTTTTTATGAACTTAAATTTGGAGACATATTTCTTGTGTACAAAATGAAATATTTGATTATATTTGGATTAGAAAAAACTTGAAAGATAACCAAACTTTTTGTTTTGCATCCAAAGCTGAAGGCATTGATAAATCTGTCCATCAGTCTCTGGTTATTCCTTTATCTTCTCTTACACTTACCACTGCACCACTGACATCATCAAAACTTTGCTTCTCGTGACCAGGGAGGCTGCGAGGTAGCTCCCCTCTCCCACCCCACCCTGAACCCACATGGAATGTACGAATAACGACAGAGACCAGATCTGGAGGTACTGCTGCGGCACAGTTTATTCGAGCATTTGCCCGTTCTGTGCCGCAGCAGTAGCCTGGCGCGCGCCCGAGAGTGACGGGCGCGCGCCGAAGCAGCGGAAGAGCGCCCTCCGATCGGGGCGCTCTCCCTACCGCTGCCGGGTCCGCCGGGTCCCCCGGAACCCCCTGCCGCTGTCCCGCGATCGCGGGACACCAGGGCTCCCTCGGGGAGCCCCTGGATGCGCGTGCAGGGGGCGCACGCTCCCGAAGACGCGTGACCGCGCGTCTATGACGCGCGGCATGCCGAGGGGCGGCCACTAGCAAGCCGGGAAATCTCCCGGCTTGCGGATCTGGCCGCAGTGTAATAAACTGTGTCGCCAGTGTATAAAAGGCAGCGGCTATTTATTTTTATAACTAATAACTATTGTTATTTTATAACAAATAAATGCAACTCCCTGCCAGAGTGCTCCATTAGCAGGAGGGGGAAGGGACGGTCAGCTGATCCTTGAACCGCTGACCCTGTGCCCCCTTTACGGCCGGGTCCCTGTGATCCAGCCGTTGTCGCAAGCGGGCTCCCGGAAGTCATGTCTAAATGACCCTGCCCACTCGCACTCCCCCTAGGCTTAAACAGCCCAGTTCCCAGTCTGGCAAGAACAAGCACCTATCCCCCAAAAGCTGCCGTGATAAAGGCAAACTGGTTAACGACTCCTCCCCTTAGGAACTTTATTCCTTCCATTTCCTTGAAAGAAAAAAGATTTCATACTGTAAAAGAACAAAAAGACATCAATATTCATATACAATATTCACATGTAAAACATGACAGGTAAACAATGGGATTGTTGACAATTAGCTACCTATCAGTGTTATGGTTGCCCTGCACTATGCGCAACCCACCACACCTTTCTATAGATTGCCTGACCAAATTAACTGAACCTCCTGCCACCGCATGGCCTTCCCAGAAGTTGCAAATCATGCAGCGCTGTCCCGCCACCACTGCAGGCGGCCATCTCGCCACAGCGTGCGGCTGTTTCCTCACCCACCGCCTGCAGGCAGACGTATAAGTGGTACAATGCCCACGAACGCAGCGGGTGGCCGTTTCTTCACCCACAGCCTGCAACCAAATGCAGGTGACCATTTAGCCGGTACGCCGCCCACGACCACAACGGGCTGCCGTTTCCCTACCCTGCCACCTGCAACTGCTGCAGGCAGCCATCTTGCCAGTACACCCACCATGACCGCAGCGGGCAGCCGTTTCATCACCCGCCGTCTGCAAATGATGCAGGTGCCTATCTCGCCAGTACACCCCCTGCAACCGCAGTGGGCGGCCATTTCCCCGCCATGCAACTTCTCCACTGACATCATCAAGGTGACCGCACCTTGGGTGGCATCATTCAAGGACCGTCCAGCCTATTCCTATTATGGACAAGTGTGCAAGATGAATCCCCAGCCATCCAGACTGCTACACTGTCTGCTACGCTGCACTGCACCATCCACCGCCTGAACCCTGTGCAGGCGGCCGCCACCAAGGCAGGGCCTTGCTACGGCCATGTGACCCGCCCTCGGGTGGGGCCACGCAAGGTTCGTCCAGCATCACCCACTCTGGACAGGATTGCAGGATGTCTTCTAGCTATCCAGACCACAACACTGTGGCACCTCGCCGTCCACCGCATGCATTCTAAATGGTTATAAATTATGATAAGTTCTGTGTCAAGCTGTAATGTACTTCATTATGTTACCATAACAGGCTCCTGTTCGCAAGGACTAACACTACCAGATAAAATACTAATATACCTCTATTAGGATTAAAATTCTCATTTACCTGCAAACTAGGGAAGTCGGGAGGAGCGGGCTTAAAACCTGGGAAGGAGGAGCCACCAACCTCCAACAGCTAAGAATAGGTTAACAAAACACAGAACCCCAGCAAGCTCTTTTTGGGAACCCCTGAGCCCCCACAAAATATATATATATGTATTTAAGTGTCAAAATGGAGTGCTATTGAACGTGGCATATGTATACAAGAGACGACAGAGAAGCCCAATGCCACATCCAACATGACAGAAATACACAGTAAAATACTTATATTCTCTTGAAATAGGGTAATTTAGTTTAACCCTTTGGCCATAGCGTTGTAAGCTTGCGAGCCACGACAAGGCAGACACCTCTTCGCAAGGCCTAACACTACCAGATACAATACTAGTATACCTCTATTAGGATTAAAATTATCATTTACCTCAGGTTCCCAAAAAGAGCTTGCTGGGGTTTTGTGTTTTGTTAACCTATTCTCAGCTATTTTAGCTGTTGGAGGTTGGTGGCTCCTCCTTCCCAGGTTTTATGCCCGCCCCTCCCCACTTCCCAAGTTAGTGGGTCCTTTCATTCTACTGGATATAGATCCAATGTGGTCTTTCTCCCTCCTAATAGAGGTAAATGAGAATTTTAACTCCCTTAGGGGAGGAGGAAATCCCCAGCCCGCGTCAATGTGCGCCGCTGCATAAGAGGTCCCCCCAGTGCTTCCCACCTGGTGGTCTAGCATAGTTGCTTTTAGGCTTCACCCAAGCGGGGACCCCTGTTTAGCCTCCCACCCCAGTGGAGACCCCGATGTAGCCCCGTCACCTGCGCGGGGCCCCATACTTGAAAACACGAGAGGCAACTCAATGTATTACTTCCTGCTAAAACATTTTATAAATAAATGTGCCCACTCAACTTACGCCATTTTTATTAAACCGTTAGCGCCCATGGAACAGCATAATTTATTTATTTCCAGGTGGTAAATTATTGGTCAAAAGTTGTTAACAATAAACTCAGAACCTCTGCAGTGGCGGCTCTCTCTGTGCAGCTCTCTCTGCAGCTGGAACAAATCACTGTTGGTGAGCCCTTTTGAGAAAGGCAATCATCACGTCACTTGCTACTCTCCCATTTTGGGAATTTTGTTATTACTGGTAATCGAGGCTTTCTGAAAACCGTGATAGCAATCCACAAAAAACAGGCGAATTAAAGCGCCAGGCTAATTTGTTTTGATGAAGGCTACTAAGATAGGACCCTGAGTCGCATATCAGAATTAGCGTTCGTATTTGAGGGAGATTCAAATCAAGACGTAAGAAAGGCTCACCCCTCGATTAATTTATTTTGTTGTTGTTTGAATTTTTTTGTGTGTTTTTTTTTTAATATAACAGTAGAGTTTTTTTGTAAAAACACACAACTTTGGCCCAAAATTCACAGTTCATTTAAATGTGTTTCAAATTCGATTTTTTTTTTAACCATTAAAAAAAAAAACACTCAGTTTTTAGGCAAAAATACAATATACAACATGTACTTTTTTTTAGAAACAAAACCAAAACACCTGTGCCCACCCTTATTATTTATGCATTACTTAAAAATTCATATCACATTTTGCAACCTGAGTTATATTTGTTCTCTAGAACTCCATCTGAGTGCTTGTCTTCATCCAATGCTAATTGAAATCTTAACCTGCTGCAAGAGTCAAATTAATTAACTTAATTATTGTTATGTGCACATCAATACATGTTATAAAGGGGTTCAAATGAAAAAGAAAAATGAAGCAATGTTTTTCATTTTTTTTTAATTTGATTGGGATTGGATTGTTTTTTTTTAATTCTATGCAAACAATAATAATAATATAATAATTATGAACAAACTGATAGTTTATTCTTTATTTTCCTTGCAAAGCATCATCGTCAAACAGTGAATCATTTAATAATAATAGGAGCCCTCGCCCCAATCCTCTGCTGATATGCCCAAACATTTTATTGCAACCTCTGTTACCAACTACTGCTTATTTGATCCCTCAAGCAATGATCCAAAAGGATTACTAACGTAAAACTTGTGTAGCCCCTGTACCCGCTGGGTACTGAAACAACGCGTGCTGCTTCTCTCCCGCGTGGATCCTTAGGCGTATGCCTCTGGAGGGGTCTTCCGACTGGAGTTTACCCCTCTAAATAGTCTAAATCAATGAGTCTGTGTAGGCTCCTCTGTAACCAACTGCACTCCCTCAGGCAATGTCCTGAAGAATCTCTCCCTATTGCTATAGTGAAAAGGGTCCCTATCCTGGGGCCTTTCCCTACAGCATACGCATAGAGTACTTCTACTGTGGCTCAGGGGACTAACTGGGCCCTTGGGGGTAACTGCTGGCCTAGTCCCTGGAGCACAGCTCTGTGGACACTACCTGCACCTTTCAGGTCCCGGTCTTCACTGCCCCTTCCTGTCTCTAAGCGTGCAAAAAAATATCACTTCCCCAGGGAGTCTTGCAGTCTATTGGCTCTCAGTGATTACACGGCGCCCTCTCCCTATGCAGCATGGGAGTTGTAGTCCTTGCTGAGTCTAGGATGCATTGGGGCCACGTGCGCAGGGCGTGCTATGCATGCGTGACTCCTAATGGCCACCGCGGGTCTCCTGCGCATGCGCGACCATCCAGAGATGCGCACACAACCAGCAATGGCGGCGCTCTGAAAAGGGAGCCGCCGGTGAACCCATCGCCTTCTGCACTTCCCCTCACATCATTCCCCGCAGCAGCAGAGGTAAGAGGGTGGAACTGGGTACCTGGCGAACCGGGGGAATGACTGACTACACTTGTTTCAAAAGACATTAGCAGGCTTTTCACTTGTAATGCATTAAAGTGGGATAATGTACAGCAGGAGTGTGCCAAATGGGGGGCGCAACATTTTCTGGTGCGGCACGGTGCTTACAGAGACCCTGCGCTCTTCCCCACAACATTTAAATTAAATGCAATGCAGCGGCACATGGCGTTGTGATGTCAGAAAAAGCCTCGAGAAAAGGTAAGGGGGGAGGGTGCGCGAGCAGGAGGGGAGAGAAGGCAGGGGAGCGCAGACAAAAATGTTTGGAAACCCCTGCTGTACAGTATGTTGTATTATTCCGCACCAACTGTGCTATTGAATCCTATGGAAACAATGTGATATTCAGGACTCTTATGGGATATGTTATGATGGAATGTGATACATACTGTACATTATATACTAAATTGTGCTAGCGGCTTTGCTTCTGTTACTGCCACTAAGGGGAATTGCAGTCGTTTCTGCTTGTACAGTATGGTTTAAATATGGTCCCTAGTGGGATGCCTCAGTACAGTAGTTCATTGTTTGACGAGCACATAGAAAATCAAAGGAGACACAGAGTAATTCTATACCCTGTTTTTTTTTTTATATGTTTGAATTTCCTTAAAACTTATACTAAAAACATAAAATTAATACATTTTGAGAATCAGTATTAACAGAATCAGAGGAAAGCTGCCAATCAAATCAATGATATAAGTTGTATATTTTATTTAGGACCAATTGATATAATATTGTATTTATTTTTTTCTGTTTAAATAAATCTGTATTTAAGATAGTATAGTACATTATTTGTGTAATAGAACATGTGGGGGAAACAGCCTGGACACCCATGCACTCACAATGAAATAAAGACTCTGGATACAGGCCATGGTGCTGGCAATGCCAATGTAGTGTAGGGGTTACATAGCTGCAGATTTGTATCTTATAACTTGGAGTCTCCACCTGCACACAATTAATAAAAGTTTTTTGTAAACATTTTCAGGTTTTTTTTTTGCTGGTTTTTTTCAAATATGCAGAACCAGAATGGTAACAGGTTTTGGTTCTGCATAATTAAAAATGTTAATATTTTTCTGCACACAATTAATAAAACATTGGCGTGTGTAGACTAAAAAAAAGGTAAAACTGGGTGCATGAAATCTGTCCCTACATTTTGGTCTTTAAACAGGTTATAGCATAAGGGGGGTGGAAGGGTTCTGTACCAGAACCTTTTATTTGAAAACCAGATCAAAAACAAAGACATCAAAATTATATAGAACCAAAACAGCAGATCAAGTGCCCATCTCTAGGTGTTTCTCACCATGTAATTTGTAATTATTTTACGTTCAAGCTTTATTATTTTAGTTTCCTAATTGTTTCTATGAAGTTAGACAATTGGCATTTTTATGCTTATTGAGCCAGTTACTCATGCTTGTTTTCACCCTAATTTGGTTAAAAAAGAAAAAAAACAAATCAAGTTCTTGCAAAGCCAGAACCAAAGCAAAAAAAACTGTTTGCAACCAAAACCACACAAGAACAAAGGCACACATATGTTTTAGCACCTCAACACTAAAGATAGTGACACTCCCCCCTTGCGGTAGAGTCCTGTTATAAGTGTAGTTATGACTGGTTAATGGCTACCATTCTGCCATCACTGGCATGCATGTCCTGGTAAGGGCAGGCAGTCCCTTGCGTGACATAGGAGGAGGTGTGACACATTGTGTTCTGCCCAATTCTGGGTTCAGACCTAGTACCTTCCCCTACTGTACTTAAGGGAAATGCAACCCCAAATTGTTAGTGTGTCTCTACCGTGAGAGAGACAAGGCATCACACAGGCCTGCTGAGCACTGGTAGGGCCTTTTCCTCTTCCCTGAGGGGAGGAATGAGTGATTACCTGTTCCTCTGGTCCTGCTAGAGGGCTGGGGAAGAGCAAGGACTGCTGAGGTGTTCCTTGACTCGTAGTGAATGTCCAGGGACCATCCTGAGTTTGGGAGACCAGAACAGAGACTGTGTTAGGCAGAGAACAGCCGTGTTGCTGTGAAGTGTACAGGAATAAATCAGTTCCAGTTGAATATACCTCCTGCTTGGTGTGTGATCTTACTGGGGGAGAGGTAAACATTTCTACCGTAGGAGATCGCCTCCATACATCTGGAGCTTACGGCAGATGGAGGCGCTATGTACCATGGAGTAAATGTCGGGTATATACCCCAGAAGCCTGTCCTGCAGTCAACACAACCATTGGTGGATGACAGCCTCTTGTGAACCAACAGGTAGCATGCACCATACACCTGGTAACAGGGGGATCTCCCACTGGGTGGGGGGAACACTGTTACATAAGTTTAATAAAACATGATCATTCAGGAATATATGATAATTTACTGGCCCATTTGTCTCACGGATAGCGTCTGCGCCCCTGACAATTTTTCGGTTGCTCGCAGCTGACCCTCGAAGGCGTCGCGGCTGGGAAAATTGCATTTTTGCGTAGGTTGCAATACTCCGCAGAAATGAGATTAGGCACTAGTGTGCCAATGCGTCTTCAAAATCTAAAGGCAAAGTTTACACCCATCTATTATTCCCGTTCATTTCGTACGATATGATGTGATATGTAAAAGTATTTCAATGTAACCCACCACTTATTCCCCTATAACATCATGTGAATAAAATGTATTTTAAAATATGAAATATTTTTTGTTAGATAACTGACAAACTTTGTGAAAAATAAAATACAAATTCTTCTCTCATTTTCCAAATGTATAATCTTTTTCAATCGGAGACTTCTTCGGGTTGGCTCTTAGACAGGTTTACATGTAAAATAGAATGTTATATATCAATAATCGAGAAGAAATACAGTAGCGTAGTGCACAAATTACATTGTGTGGTACGCGTGTGTTTCTATGGGACATGGTTGAAAGACATACGCGTGTCATTGAATTTCTGTGCATTCAGAGTATCATAGGCAAAGATATCCAGTGCACCAATTGCCAGACACACACTGAACGGCAACAACACAAAAAACTATTTCGTCTGACCACAAATAAGGTCCGAGCAAGCTCAGTGCAGCTCAGTGAGGCTCAGTGCGGTGAGGTGCACAGTGAGACCGCAAATGAGCTGCGCACTTTTGAGCGGCTGTTGAACATAAATCATGCTTTATCTGTATATATTTATAGCCATATATTTACATTTTATCTATATAAAATTATAGAACTGTATAGTTATCCAGAAATATTTGTATTTAGCAGAAAATAAACATTTCCAAAAAAGTAATACCTTTATTTTTTTTTCAACGTTTATTGAATATTTTGCTGAAAAAAATATGACTAACATTTAACTAGATAATCAAATAATAATGGTATTTTTTTTATTGTATAGTTCTGACAGTGTACACGGTGCTTTATGTTTATTTTTTACTAAACTGCTTTTGTTCTGTGATTCATCCATATGCCTTGCATTTAAGGTATGGCATACCTTAATAAATGTATGAGGATCCTTTTATAGTTTATATAATTTCAGCTGTATTGTGTATTTTTTTTCTATTTCATTTCCCCCTTGGGTTTAATTTCCTCAATAGGAAACATAAATTAAGTCACTGTAGCACTCCAGGAGCTAGTTTATAACACTAGGTAATATGCATTTTACCTCAATTCATTTGGCATTTATGTAAATCTGAAAGGGTTTGCTTAGTGCCTTAATTGTTAAAGTGCTCTTTTTCTACTGTAATAACATGCTATGAAAAAATATTCTCCCAACATTGTTTTTAAATTGTTTATTTTAGACATTAAGCTTCTACATAGTGTCTGTTGATTTGTGCTTTTTGGTCTTTAAACAGGCTCTAGCATAAGGGGAATGGTCTATTTCTCTACCCTTTGATATCCTAAAGCTATACTACAAATCCTCATTGCGATCTGTTTCTTTGATGCTTATTTTGGCACACGGTCTCAGTACACCTTTGTGTGCGGTTTACACGGCAGATCCATAAGAAGCCATTTGAACAGTTCCTCTCTTGAGGGAACTTTCAAACTAGTGCAGTGTTACAGTACATCCCAATTAACTTGAAGGTAGTAACACAAGGATGAATTTCCACAATACTCTTCCAGCTATGACATGGGTGGCCAACTCCAGTCCTCAAGAGCTACACACAGGTCAGGTTTACAGGATATCCCTGCTGCAGCACAGGTGGCTCAGTGTTAGACTGAGCCACTGATTGAGCCACCTGTGCTGAAGCAGGGATATCCTGAAAACCTGACCTGTTGGTAGCTCTTGAGGACGGGAGTTGGCTACCCCTGATCTAACATATTCGAGTTCAGAAAATCTAGCATAAAATATTTAATGTAATGCCCCATAAGGTAACAAAAGATACAAAAATATGACAGAAGTACAGTAAGAAGAAAGTAATAAAATACTAGGAATGTGGGAAAGGTTTATAAAACTGTACTAATTCATATTGTGCTTGCAAATTAATTGTGATCCATTTACAGCGACCAGGAAGAGCTTCACATTTGTGAACGACTTCTACACGCTTTTCTATACGTGCTTAGATATGAAAGCTGGGAAAGTAAACTTTAGTCCATACTACAGTACATCTGTAGTAATAACAATGTTTACAAAATCGTTCAACCTGCGTACATACTGTAAGATACACAGTATACAGTAAAATATGTATTGTTTATAAATACCTGTGATGCCCCTCATAAACTACAGGTATGAATGGGGAAAATACAAAATATACTGAAACACTGTACATTAACATCAGTTTATTTATACCTTCTGCCCACTCACCAATCTAGTTCTTAGACTGCCTTTCCTCTTCCAAAGCAGCCTCCCCGTATTTCAACCAATACATCAAATGGTGCATCTTTGGTGCTAAATGCATTAGAACTGGAAATGCTCTTTTTTCCAGGGGGTACGGGGGGAGGGGTAGAGGGAGGGGAAGGCAAGTGGCTCAACACTTTTTAAATTGTTTTTAAATATATGTTTAGTAAAGGAATTTTTATCTTTTAAAACATCTTGGCTACCATGCTGATTTTGTGGACGCAGTTTAAACTGTGCAATGCCAGTCGATGTTTCCTATTTATACCTTCAGCACTAGTGAAATAGTCATTTATTTAATGATAGTGAGAAAATATCTTCTAGTGTACAGTATGTAGGCTTTTCCCTTGCAGATTCCCCATAATGGATATGAGCACAGTACATTCCTTCAGAGTTTATTTCAATAAAGTAACTTGCTGTAGTTGATTGGAGAGAAATGCAGGTGAGATGTCTGGGGATGGCTGTGTGATCCAGTGAGGATCTTGCTAAATTGTCTGTTACTTTCTATTCCTGTGATTTCTATGCTTTGGAACCAGGGATGGTGCAAGTGTATTAATCACCCAAGAGAACCGTCAGGCTCTCAATCCCCAATTAACTTTCAATTTTCACAGGATATGTACTAGATGCAAATGCACATCACACACACTCCCCCCAACTCTCCCCATTTTCTCTCGCCCCTGTCCCCCCATTCTCTCTCTCCTCCTTCCTCCTGTTTTCTCCCCCACTATAATTCTCCTTCCACCTCCTCCTCTTTGTTAAAAGTTGACGGACTTCTGGGCAGGCTCCACCTTGCCGTCCTCTGCCACCCTCCTCCTCTGCTACCACCTCCTCCTCTGCTACCACCTCCGCCACCCTCCTCCACTCCCACCTCCATCATCACCATACTCCTCATTCATTTTTGACCCCTCTCCCCCCCAACATTTTGCTGCTGCAGGCGACCGCACAGAAAATCATTATAATAATGCCTTCAAGCCTTGTTTTGTAGAATAGGAATAATTAAAACCCCAGATTGTATGATTTATTAGTGCAATATTGAAACTGAAGATATCAATTGTTTATACTGTACAGTACTGTATGTGCAGATTTTTTTCCCCAAAGGGCTATTGTCACCTGAAAAAATAATTTAGGGCATTGCTCTTAAGAGTTTATTTGTAGAAGACAATCATTCAGCTTTGGAGGTGGAAACGAAAGTAAGGACCTAATCATAAAGTGCAAAATAAATGAAATGAAGTTTAAAAGATGGCAATTTTATTATCATGCTGTCTGTGAGTTGATCATTTTTATACTAAAGTGACCCCGATTCTACTCAGGTCACCACACAGGCTAGATAAGAAACTCCATGGTAAATGGTCAACAATTGCTTTGCCATGGCCAGGGGAGTACAGTAATGCTTGCAATTATATTGCATACTAGATATTTTATATGAAAAAGGATTATGATACCGTATATAATTTATAAGACTGACTTTTAAAGTAATTCAGAAAGTATTCTATGTTTTTGTATTTTAGTTTTGTGCACCCAAGGACATCTATGTGTGAGATAAACTGAATTAGTAATCATGACATCATAATACTAAACGAATTATAAACTGAATTAGCAATCATTAGATAATAATAGGTGCACTTTTATAGCTCGGGTGGGAGTGTTCACATCTCTGTCCCTTGCTTTCTAAAATGTTGCATCCACAGGCTCATTTAAAAAAAAAATATCACAACAAGGAGCTGACTTCACAGTTCTCTCGAAAGCATTACAAATATTAGTTTTTTTCATCCCTAACCCCAAACATGACAACAACGAGTATTACTTTATATTCAGTAGATACAGTTTGTATTGTACATGCGGGGCACTCATACATAACTGATGAAAGATCACTATTTTCAGGCAGTTGCTGACAGATTTGCAAAAGCAGCCAATATCCCCCAAATCCAGTATTGCTTATTATTCATTCACACAGAAAACTACTGGATTTATATGTACAATAATGTATGTGATTGTGGTAAATAAACAATGAAAGACAGACATAATTTGTTTAAAAAAATGCCTTGTGCTTATTAAATGGGACTGCAATGTAAACATCGAACAAGTCAAAACAAGCAGATTATGTCATTACAATCTCAACCATACATCTTTCATTACAAAATGCTTGGTGGATAAAAATGGACCTAATTGCAGGTTTATTCTAATTTTACAGGAGGCCTCTGCTTAGCACCAGTCTTTTAACTGATTATCAGAATGCATGGAGATAAATCATGATTTCTTTGGCAGTACAAAATTAAAGTTTCTGAAAATGTATCATGCATAGCATACATTTTACATGAATATTGTAAACATACCCATAATCAGTCATTTTTTTTTTTTTAGCTCCCATTCTACTGTAATACTGCATCAGAAAGTAATTATCTTGGTAACTGCATTGCACAAGAAATGTGAATACAGTGTATAAAGCACAATTATTGAGCTAACACCAACTCGTTGTCTAGTTAGCTACAGTAGTTTTAGCAGTAACTCTATTACGTAATCTATTTATTTCATACATTTGTTTTATGCTTCCATAAATTATGATACAAAGTTAATTTAAATATTTTACAAGCTCACTTTGATAATTAAACATAACGCAAGTATATGGAAAACAAATAGGCAAGATTGAGTTTAACACAAATAATGCAAAACAGATGTTTTGAAGATTACATTTATGTCAGTCATTGTGTTCAAATAATATATCTTGTTGCTTCACAATAAGGCTGCAAATGTGCTGCACTTTTAAAAATGTGATTCATCACTACACAGTGCAGATGTGAGACATTTTCATTTAAGTTCGCTAACCAAAATGATCCTTTTTTTCCTGCAAAATATTCAGTAAAACCCTTTTTTAAAGCAGCAGAATTGATGTGATGTGACCCGAGGTCACATGAGCCTTCATGCTGCAATCTATGTATGTTTTGCTCATTTTACAGCAAGTGGGAAGTTTTGCTCAAATGTAAGAAAAAATTAGATCTTTAATAGAAAGAAAACATTGGCACATCTCTATATTACACAATGCATTTAATTGTTACAGTACGTCAACGCTGGAAGCGGCTTAGTACTAGTAGAATACGCTCTTAGTACGCTCGCTCTATATAATTTACAAAGCATGATCCATCTCATTGTAACCTGTCGGTATGCAGAACTCACAGAGCTGTGGGCTTATTACCTCCTGCAAGGGTAAAACCTGGAAGCTTTTTTTTTTTTTTTTAAAAAGTGAGCTTTATAAAGTAGAGAAAATGGAATATGCTGGAGGCCTTTAAAAGTAACAAGAACTCCTCTACGCTCCCATTTTTTAAAAAATGTTATGGTCGTGGACGTTATTTTCCCGGAGTTAAACGGGTATCCACTGAGCTAATTATATGGAAAAATAATGGTTGTCATTTCACTCATTAGCATTAGCAGTGAGCCTCTCCTGGAAAGGAGTAGGCAAAGACCTTGCCCTGTTAGGGGTTGAGGTTTGCTGAGAGGGGTATTCCAGGCCTCAAGCCTGGGTACTGCCTTCAGGGACTGTATCCTGTGTTATCCTGCTGTGTACCAAATAAACCCCAGTTACTGTATACCAACTCTGGTGTGCTAATTGAAATGATTACACAAAGAAGAAGTGCCCCTGAGGTCCATCCTGCTGCACCAGGATCCTCTTGGACTTGAGGCGCTGCCAAAGTCGATGAACCATCCGTATAGACTGTCCTTATGCACTCCCTATACCATTGCAGAGATCTCCGGCCTCCTATTCCACCTCACAGGTATGCACCAGCACCAGAATATACCAGTAGCGACACAATCTCCCTTGGGGTAGTAGATAGGGTGCTACAGATGGAGGTGCTGCTGAGATTTATATTCATCAGGACAGGCTTTTGCAGCAGGACCCAGAGACATGCATCTGTTTAACCTTTGGACCTATACGTGTGTATATAACTTTTAGTGTTCTGAGGAGGTCCAAGGGACTGTGCATGCAGCCTTGTTCTATCCTGTGTTCTGTATACACATGCAGGCATTTTAGGAGGGACGCTTGCTCCCAAGTAGCCAAGAACCTCTGTTTGATGAGCTATACTATGGCGTGAGATGAGGGGCCTCCGTGCTGTGATCCTACCCTAAGGAGAGGTGCAGGAGTAGTACCCCTAGGCTTACGGAGTTGCGGTCCGCACCGAGCAACAATATTCTAAGAAGAGGAGTGGGGGTAGTTCCTCGATGCTTCTCCGAGGAGACTACAGCCCACCCATGCTAACTGCGAAGAGGTGTGGGGGTAGTTCCCTGATGCATCCCTGTGGAGACTACCGCCCACCCATCAGTACATTTTAAATGTTAGGGGGATTCCAACTTTTGCATATCATTAGCATAAACGGCCAGAAACAAAAAAAATGTAATTTAAGCAATAGCACTGGGTTAAAGTTAGGTTATTTGCTTTAGTGGTGATATAGTCACCTATGTTGCTATGTACTGTCCAGGAGATAGACTTGCTATGCAGACGTAGAGAGTAGAGACCGTCTTGTACCTGGGATACGAATTCTGAAGCAGAATCGTTAGGTCCAGGTCCAAGAAGGTAGGCTGGTCATGGTCACTGTTCCGAGGTTAGGGTTGGAGAGAGGCAGGATGGTCGAAGTACAAAAGCAGGCAAGAACAAGCAGGGTCAGGAACACATGCACAGAGTACCTTGAACAGGCAAGGAGGAGAGGTGAATGGAGCATTATAAAGAGAACAGGCAGGTGCAGGCAATTTGCTCAGAAAGAGGCTAAATTCTACCTTGGCGGCCATGTTGGTAGAGGCAGACGTCCTGTCTCAGTGGCCATGTTGGAAGATCCTTATAAGTTGATAGGGGTTATGATTCACCTAACATTAATTTAGGCTAATGTTAGGTAGAATAGGCTAATGGAGCTCAATGCATCTGGCTCATTGTTTCTACATTAAACCCACAGGGAAAAGGGGTGGGTATTGCACCTGCTGCAATGTGCCAGCGGGTGCAATAACAGCTGATACATCTGCCTTCTACCTACAGTTCGTCTTGACATTTATTTTGTTTTTTTACTACCCTGCATGTGTTCCCACTCTGGGTAAAAAAGTGACAAAAACCCTCCACCGTACACTGAACAGTACATAAAAATATCCGGTGTGAGCACATTCACATGTCTCAGACAGGTCTGCAACTCTGCTTTCACTATTATCTCTTACCATACAGTGCTTCCAATACAGCCAGAGATTCTGGGTAATGACATGTAAATGAGCGCACAGTGTCATCTTTTTTTTCATGTCCATTTTAACATGGTCTCCTATAAACCTATGCTTGACGTATTGCACAGCTTTTCAGCACAGCCTGGGTAAAAGAAGTCCATAGCCGGTAAACCTACTCACAGACAGCTATTTCAACCTTTTTTGGTCTCATCAGTGTGAGGCTCGTTATAATGGCTTTGCAATTTGAATCTGGGATTGGTTTCAACCACACACTAAATAAGTTACGGCGGATAAAAAGTGACAAAAACTCTGAAAAACAAACCAAACAACGCTGTTCCTTCTTGACAGGCTTGTTGGATTACTTAGCCCTACTTTATGGAGCTTCTCAGCCTTATCAGACCATTTTCGATAATAGAGCTAATTTAGGTCTACTACAAGGCATCATTTTATCAAGTTGTATACTTTATGTAGAAGTATTGTTGAAGTATAGCTTTTATGCACAACCATAAGAAAACAATATAAACACAAATCCCTTTAAATCCCCATCTCTCTCAATCATTTAATCACGCATAAAAGTGTTCATAAAATAAAATAAGTGTGACTGAAGTTTCTTAACAAATACATCTTTACTTTTTCAAGTTTATAATGAATATTTTAAAGTTAAATATTTTAACCCAAAAAAATAGAAAGTCAGCTCACCTTAACATACACTCATAAAAAAAATCTAATTTTGAGAATGAGCTGTACTGTACTTCATATTCTTTCTCTCTCTCACTCCTAAAAGGAAGCACTTAGTGCTCACATACTGTAGTAACATTGGAAGGCAATGGCAGTTGGCTGATCTCAGTGTGATTGAACACTTTGGAATATATTGCAAATATGCCTTTAGAAATCTGCATTTAAATGTTTTGCACAGATGTAGCCTACATTAAAGCACCTGTTGTTGATTTGACCACCATTGCCCTTAGAAGCCTATCTTCAAAATGTATTTAGTTAGTCCAAGTAAAAGAAAAGTATCACCATGTGTTGCAAAATGATTCAATGTGTCCTGTAGTTTTACCAATAAAAATATCATAGTAAGTGTCATGATAAGAACGTTAAAATATTCAGTATTTTAATAATCTTGCAGACAAAGGGTTCATTTGAGTTACAAGCTACATCATAAAAATACTTCTTTTTGATTCATTAATTCAAATAATATTGAGTTGTTTTTGGGGTCAGGCCAGAATTACAGAATACTAGAGTTTAACATGGGGTTATCATTGATGGACCGCTAAAATTATAAGTTTATATTATGGAGGTCTGGTGACAGTACACAGGCCTTCTAGAAGACCTGGGTGTCATCCTCAAAGGAGACCCTGTATTCCTTAATTTTTCCCCTTTGAGTAGCAGAGAAAGTTGAAAAAAGGGTCACCATTCAGTGTAAGGTCTATATGATATGATTCTCAATAAAAATGTATATATCTTGAGATACTTGAAATCCAATGAATTAAATGGTGCTAACCAATCCATGATTGCGAGCGTGCAAATGTCTGATATGTGTTTGCCCCTCAAAATTTGGACTTGCCCTGAATAATTTCTCTGTCTATAGAAAACTCACCCAAGTGCGATGGGGTGAGTCACAATATTCTAGCAGTTATGGGGATAGAGTTATAAGACATATTATGTTCTGAGTCAATAGAGATGGATGGAAAATAGAACACGCCCGGGACTAGAATGTCCATTGTGCCATGGCAACCCCATCCCAGTGTTGGCAGCCAGGTGAGACACTTCCCAAATCCACACCTTTCTTCCCCCCCCCCCACACACACCTCTACTTGTCTCTCTTCCACCCCCAACTCTCTCTCCCACACCCTCACCTCTCTCAATAACTCAATAACCTCCCCTCCCAAATTCATACAAAGCTCCCTATACACATAATAACCACCTCCCAATACAGGTTAATACCCAAGACACTTAACAGCCTCCCAAATACATATAATAACCTCCCAATACATATAATAACCTCCCAATATATATAACCCACCTCCCCAATAAATAATAAACACACCAGACACTTATTGTAGAAACTGGTTGCTTTACACTTTTCTGTTCTCTACTGCCGCATTCTATTACTACAGAAATCACCAGCCTCAAAATAAAGGGATGATTATTATTTTGCCACTAGCTTCTTCTTTATAAACACCATTACTAATGGGGAGGTTTACTGTTAATAACTGCAAAAGCTGTGTGTAATAAACTAGTAGCACATTCATATGTCTTAGACAGGTCTGCAACCCGGCCTTTCACCATTATCGCCTAGCATACAGTGCATCCACTGCAGTAAGGGATTCTGGGAGATGACATGCACATGGACACACAATGTGTCACCTTTTGTCTAAAATCCATTTTTACATGGAAGCCTTAAAATCAAATGCTCGCTGTTCACACAGCTTTCAAGCGCAGCATGGGATTAGATGCAAAGCCAGTCACACCACTCTGTGAGGATCAGCGCAAGGCCCCGCTCCCTTCACGCATCTTGCGACGTCTCTAATGACGCATCCCTGCCACAACTGCGCCCAGGCACTGCACTGCTGGAAGGGCAGACACCGCAGGGACCGTTCCCAGGCCCGTTTCCCTTGACCCATCCCGCGATGTCACAGGTGACGCACGTCAGCCACAGCCTGCGTGCAGGCACCACCCACTAAGAAGACTGACACAGCGGGGACTGCCTCCAGGTCCCGCCTCTGTGACGACATGGGCACCACAAAGCGTACGCAGAATACGAGCAGACGCCGCACAGACACAGGCACTCAAGGGGTTAACGGGATCACTTACTCCACAGCTGCTACGGGCTCTGCCCCTGCCTTTCACTATACAGCATACTGATTATGCTCACTCCCTGCAGCCTTCCCATTGGCTCTCTCTCCTTTATATGCTCAGCCAGCCCCTTGGCAAATTGGCTGAGCATAAACTTTCTTGTGTGCTTACCTCCTTGCTTCCTGTTGCCTTGCCTTATTCATGTTTTGTATTTTTGACCTCAGCTTGCACCCGGACTCCCAAATTCTCTGACCCCTGGACCACGGCTACAGACTCAAATTTTCTTCTCTCTCTACTCCTGGACGCTGGCACCGCATCAACGACTATCCGATCTCTCCTCTCCTTGACCATGGCAAGTACCTAGACCACTCTGACCTCTGCTACCCTGACCCGGCTACATGACTACCACTCTGCACTCCGGACGTGTCTGCTCGGGTGTTGGTCAGTGGCTATCAATATCCCCACCTCAGCCTCGTGGTCCCACCTTGTTTGTGGTGAGCACTCGTGACACACTCAAAGACAGCTGTTTCGACCTTTTAGTCCAAACTATCGACAGCATGGATGTATAGAATAGACAAAGCAGTCTCCCCTCCCCACTTTGATTCTACCAAAAGGAAAATTCTCTGCCTCATGTAGAGAAACTCAGCCACGCCCCAACACACCCATCTGGATGCCTCCTGCTCTTTCTGCCTCCTCTGAAATTCCAATTCCAATTTAATGACACAAATAGCCTTTGAGTTCCATAGACACATATTTGCATAGACAAAGCATAGAAACAACTCCTGTTTTTATTTTATTTTAATAGTAGTGGCACATGGATATATACTGTATACATTATTAGAGACATATATTATTTACACACTTTTATACTAGGGGAGTTTCACTGAATAAATATATGTTTACCAAAAATGCATTGCAAATGCATTCCACAGTGACTATAGGAGTTTCAATTTTTTTTAAATCATTGTGGGCATATAGAGATATACTGTATACATTATTATACTTTTAAAGTACTATGTGTGGGTGTTTCACAGAAATTAAAACATTGTAACCACAAATTATTGCAAATACAAAATGACTCGTTTCTTCTGTAATATGTACAGGTACAGTATTCAGTGTTTACATTAGTGATAGGGTATTTGGTCACACTATTGACTGGACAGATGCATAGAACAGTCAAATGAGTCTCCCCTACCCCATTTCAATTCTACCAAGCGAAAAACTCTCCCCCGGACAGGAGTTTTGTATTTGTATTATTGTATTTTTTAAAGTAATTTACTGTAATCTAATAAAAAAGATTTAATATTTTAAAATAGTTTTAGTCATATGAAAGTTTTATGGGAAAAAGTGGTGGGATACATTTAAATACCATTACATTTCATATCGTATTGTATGAAATGAATGGGATTAAGGTACGGTTACATTGCATTTAGATTCTAAAGATTTTGAAGACACACTAGCACACTAGCGCCTACTAGAATTTCTGTGGAGTATTGCAACCAATGCTAAAATGACATTTTCCTGGCTGTGACACATTCACGGGTCAGCTGGGGGTAACAAAAAAATGACATGGGGCACAAACTCTATCCATGAGACAAATGCGCCAGTAAATGACGCTTTATGGATATTAAATGTAAAATGTAATAAGTATTGTCTCAGGCTCTAATTGAACCTTGCACGTTTTGAAGAGAGTAACTGCATTTCCAGACACATTTTGCTACAATACATTTTTGTGTTTTAATCATATTTTTCTTAGTAAACAGAGACCAAAAACCCTGCATGTTAAACTTGACACTATTTTTGGTGGCAGCAGAGATTTAAGATCTATATCGTGCAGGAGGAGAGATACTGCTAATTTTATAGACTCCACTCAAAGATTAAGGATTATGCTAGATAGCTATGTATATTAACCCTTGTCACAAATACAAGTCACATGCTCGAAAGTGTGCCGTGCATGACAATAAGTAACACTAATATCGGTTTTTGTGAATTGGAAGACTATTTGAAATTCTTGTCTGCCCTCATATGGTTACAAATACTTCCATTTTCTATTCTATAAATAAGATATTGTGTAAAATAGCAGATTGGTTGAGAGCTTATTGAAATAAAGGGAAATAACAGTAGGATGACCAAAGAGGAGACGTTGAACCCTGAAGGTTAGCAACAATTGAGTGTGTCCTCACAGCATGGCTCTTGTTTATTGAACATTCTTATTGACTTTTGCTTTGAAGTAATCCTGCTCATTAGAAAGATAGAAATGCAAAGAAAATGTTATTTAGTTATTACTTTCCTGTAAAACAATGTAAAGGCAAACAGCAGGCACTTACAAAACAAACAAGACATATGTTCTAGATTTTTTAATGTTTACTACATAAGAAATGTACCAGCTGTTTTAGTTGTAGTCTCAATAAAGTTCTGATTCTTAATTTTATATGTACAAAGACTAATTAAGATCCAATTTCTGTGCCAACTATTTGTTTTAAGTGCTGCTTGTATTAGACTGTATTGAAAAAGTCTGACTGTCTAAACTGTTTGTTATACTTCATAAGCAAAAAATGTAAATAACTTGCTCCCTTAGTGAATGAATGCACATGCCTTGGTTTATCCTGATTTATAGTTTCTATGAACATGGAAAACTAAATTAAATTACTTAAAAATGTCACTACTTTATTTTTTTTTATAAATGTGCATGTTTTGTGTGATTTCTTTATTCACATTAGTAACATTTCCTAGCACTTTTTCTCAAACTTTGTCAAAGACAAAATCTGACATTCTTAAAGTAGACTATGGTCCCACAAACCGCTACAACTCCATAGGAAAATTAAAGTTGCTGTGTTAGATACAGATGTATCAGACAATATTGTACCTGCTAATGCAATACGATGAGTAAACGCTAGATGGAATTTATTGCAAGAAATACTTGCACTCCATTGAAAACAATGGATAACAAATTGTTATCTCTCAAACGTATGTTATTTTCCACATTTTTTCTTGTGTTAATGGGAGTACCAAATGATCAAAGAGTGATCACAAAAGAAACCCCTAATGTTTGCCATTAATAATAAATATTGAACAGTGAAATGTCTTAAAATAAACTGAGTGTTAAAGATTTAATTCTGAGAAGGGTAAAATCCAAAAAACAAAAACGTTTTATTAATCAACTCATCTAGGTGCAGAATAGGTAAGTGATAAGATAAAATAATTAAAATATCTTTGGATATAGCTATGTAAAATAGATCATAATAGCAGTGTATACCACCCTCAGTAGGGTAACACATTAAATATGGGTTTAATAATCCACCAAATCATTTCTAAAGGTTCTCAGCTCATACACTTATTATACACATGAGCTTTGTGAAAAGACACCGGATGGAAATAGACTAATCACAGTCAACCGTATCAGTTGTGGCTAACTAGTCAACAAAAGAAACCCAAGAACTGTTGTTCCAAATGCGTAAATGAGTACAAAGAATGCTACTACACTTGATATTGTCACAACATCGCCCTTGAAGTGGTTAGGTAGTTATACAAGGTAGTTATACAATTTGTAATCCATATTTACAAATATTTACAAATAACACATATTGTATCTGTGACTATTATCTACACCACCATTTAGCATAGAGAATGTATTATACACTGAAAACCATGCTGTCTTTTCCTGCTAAGGCGACAGTGCTGCAATATGAGCCATGACTCACTCCATTTGAGAGTCCGGTGGCTACTTACAAAATAAAGCAGGGAGAAGTGTATAGATATAACTCCTCCCCTTTGAAAAAGCGCTCATTTTGGCGCAAAACTATCATCAGGGTCTCGGTGAAGTCTTGACGATGACGTCAGCTGCAGGAGATGGATTCCGACTGAATCACAGATGCCAATAACTGGTTGTATAATCTCTCTCATTAGATGAGACTTTGATGTGATCATAATACTTAGGCTTTAATGTTATACACTTTTCCCACATAGGTCATAGTGTCCGCAGAAGGAGTGGCTACTGACCCTGCTAAGGTTGATACCGTAGTGAACTGACCCAGACCAGATAATGTGATGGAGCTACGATCCTTTCTGGGGTTTTGTGGATGCTACCGAAGATTCGTAGAGGGGTACTCCAGCAAGGCCAAAGTCCTCAACAATCTGTTGAAGAGCTACCCAGAAAAGCCTCGGCAGAAACCGCAACCCCGCAAACACGGGGTAAATAAAATGTTTATGTGCACATTTCTGACTCAATATTTTCATACTCTTGCACCTCTGTTACATCAAAAATGTTGTCTAACATTATCAAAAACATCTTGCACAGAATATGTTTGATATTCCTTTCGACAAAGCATCTAAATAAAGTGTACAAGCAGTGTCGTTTCGGGATATGCAATGGACACCAGGCATTCATTGTGCTGTTTGCTGTTGCTCATGCGCGGTTTGAGATTAACCTTCATGCGTGTACATTAGTTTACTAGATAAACTGCTCACTTTGCTATAGCGCATGCGTGATCTGAGACAACTATGCTAGACAGCGCACCTCCCCCCCCCAAGCTCACGGTCCAAATAGATTACCTGACTACAGCAAATCCACTGTAGTCGAAGTAACGAATGTCGGATAATTGTAATGGTCAAACAATATCTGTGAATGTTTGTGCCGTGTTCATCTGCATATCAGATGTTTTCTGTTTCATCTCCTTGTCATTAATCAAGAAGACCTGCATTTCTTAATGACAAGGGGACAATATTCATAACTGACATCAATTTACATAGTACATCTACGTACATATACAAATAAGCGATTAAAATGTAAAAATTGTGAGAGTAAAAATGGTCATAAGAATAAATATTCGTAACAATAATTATATTTAGATGTCTTGTGTTATCTTAATTCACATATTAAGTGACAAATATTATGCAGCTATAATTAATATTACATAGAATTTAAGCTGCAGTTCAAGCTATATCCTACATATTTTTTATTTAATTTATCAATTATATACTACAGTTTATGAGCAAAATTTTTTGGCATTAAAATAAATACAACACAAACAACAGAAACACTCGGGCTTAATGGGTATACATTAAAAAAAGAGAACCACACAACGAGAACAATTAGAATGTCTAAAAAAGTATTACACTGATAAAGCACATTGATGCAATAAATAATGCACTATAATGCTATAATGCTATAATACCAATGTGTGCTTTATATAGGACAGTATTGTTAGCCCGGATGGCTATCACATCAGCCCAGATGGCTAAGGGCATGGTAACCCAATCTAAACAAACAAGCAGAACAGCAGACACAAGTGCTGTGAGAATCGTTATGAAACAGAGCATAAATGCCTAGAGAGCAAATGTGCACAATAAGCAATGATGCAGAGTCAGTGTAAGGCTAGTGGCACTGTAAGCATAGAAATGCATATGAATCTCCTTCCCACTTAGCTCTTACCCTCAAAAACATACCCCTACACACAGGGGAGGGAGCTAGATAGAGGTCCCTGTAGACTTGTCTGTGCAGTCCCTGTGGGGATACCTGTACATGCAGCGGTGTAGATGCCATGAGAGCAAGTGTGAGACACAGCCTAGGTGTCTAAGCAGCAATTGCGCACATATAGCCAGAATGCAACGTGAGTCTGTGGCTAGTGACACTTTACACATGTTAAACTCCTCCCGCTTAACTCTTACCCTCAAAAACATACCCCCTACACACAGGGGGAGGTAGAGGATGGGGGAACGTAGCTAGACAGATGTCCCTATAGATTAGTCTATGCTGTCCCTATGGGGGTGACAGTACAAACAGTGGTGTATCTCCTGAGTGCACTTTGAGATGCTGTGCCAGGTATAGAGTATATTTAGTACCTAGATTGTGTTGGGCGAATGGGTGGGGGAAAGAGTGGGATGGAGGACCCTGAAGACTGGGCTAAGCTGTCCTTGCAGGTGTTAAATTCAACCTGATTTCAGCTCTTCGTTGGGGTGCTGCACCGCAGCTCCCAGCTCTCAAGGGTCTCCGGAGCTGGTACCGCCAGTAAAGCTGGATGCTTACTGGCACGCTTAAATGGCGCTACCCTCTGATGCACGTTTCGCATAGTCTTCTTCCAGAGAGGGTAAAGCTTAGTGAAAGAGGATGCAGAGGGGTGGAGCTATTGCTCATGTTGAGCTTAATTGACTGTTCTTTGATTATGGCAATTGCAAGAATCGTGTCTACATGGGCACCAAAAGCAAACCCATAGGGTTGTGAATAAGTCACAGTATGACTATCAATTATTAAATATTGCACAAGATGCCACCGTGATATTAAAGAGTATAACCTGGCCAGTTATTGACAGAGAGAATGGGAAATAACCACCTCTTCATTCATCAATGCAAAAACATAAAACACATACAGTAGATGGACTATTAAGATAAATAGCTTGATGTGGCATAAGTTGTGTATAGAAAGGAGGTGTAAAGAAAACCCTCATTACAGCCATTAGGGGTCAGGGTGTAAAGATCATAGATCCACCTGTTCTCTCACTGTAGGAGGGGCCTATCCCAGTCTACCTTGGTCAATAATTGGTCTTGGTCAATACCACAGAAACGGAGACCGCTGGTGTCCCCCTTATGTACCTCATTAAAATGGCATGCTGTGGGGGTCTGTAGATGGTTATGCACCGAGCCAACATGCTCTAAAATCCATTGCCTGATTCCTTGGGGATCTTGCCTACGTACTTTCTGCCACATCCACAGATAGCAAGATATATCACTCCCATGCATTTACAGTTTATGAAGTGTTTCATTTGAAATATACAAGAGCCGTCCCAATTGGTAAATGATTTAGAAGGGGTTATGCACTTGCACGCCTTGCATGTCCCACATTTGTATGAGCCAATAGGGCATTGCTGGATCCATGTTTTATTAACCAGGCTCGCGAGATGGCTCCGCACCAAGTGATCTTTAATGTGCAGTGCTCTGGGGCTGACTAATGTAGGGTTTGTTTTCAATACCTGCCTGAGGTCATAATCTTCGAGAAGAAGGTCCAGTGGCATTTAAGGATACTATTGATTCTCATCCGTTTATGGTTATATGTACCCACCAACCTACTGTAATCACCTTCCTAGAAACTTCCGTGCTTTTAGGTTTATTGTTATGTAGTAAATAAGTACGTTTAGATCGCTTGGCTCGCACATATGTTTCCTAAAACAGGATTTACTATAGCTCATTTGTAGGAAACATGCTGTCAGCAGCCTGACTTGCTCCTCAAAATCTGGGTCATTGGACCAGTTCCGCCGGATACGTAGGAACTGCCCCGCAGGGATGTTTTTCATCAGATGTGCGGGATGATGTGTTCCAGCTAATAAGAGATTATTGGTGGCGGTTTCCTTCCTGTACATAGTTGTGCACAGAAACAGAGTGACTAGTCGCTCACCTAGTAGTATCAGGAGATAAAAACCTAGGTGCTTAGGGAATAGTAGTACAGATAAACACTTGGACAAGTGACTAGAAGAGGTCACTAAAAAGCCCTAATAACAGCACTCAAAGTCACCATACACAGGTAAGTATATGGTGGGGATAGGATATAAGTGTATTCACTAGGACCAAAAAATGAAGGTATATAAACCTCCAGCCACAAGACTACGAACATCAATTAAAACCAAAAATAATAAAATTTTATTAATATAACGACCGACGCAACTTAACAACTAAGGGGAACATATATACACACACTGGATATTAAAATCCTCACGGAACGAACGGTTGTGGGGTAATTTGTGAGACAGGCTCATGTGTGAATACACATATCTGGAGGAGATACACTATGGTGTAGAAGGTAGATAGACAACACAGTAAGGGTCTGTTCATACAGTGCAATAGATATACAGGTGACTTGCTAAATCAATGATAGCGGTCATACTGCGCAACATAAAGCGCTGCTAAAGATGTTCATACCACCACCCCGCATCAAAGATGAAAACGGCGTATAGCGCGATCAGCGGGGGTGCAGCGAGAATGCATATATTCATATAAAGGAACACCTGATATGAAGTGCTGTCGTCGCTGGACAAGGCAGCCTATATCAGCTATTACTTATCTCCTAGAGTCCAGCCAGCTGTTGCATATAGAATCCAGCGTGTCCCCCTGAAGAAGCGTGCCTAGCACGTGAAACGTACGTCAGGGTATGGTGACGTCAGACGCTTGACGCACACCAGGAAGAACGGTCTGTGTGGGCAGAGACATGCAGTGAAGGTAATATCAATACAGACACTGCGACACGCTGGATTCTATATGCAACAGCTGACTGAACTCTAGGAGATAAGTAATAGCTGATTTAGGCTGCCTTGTCCAGCGACGACAGCACTTCATATCAGGTGTTCCTTTATATGAATATATGCATTCTCGCTGCACCCCCGCTGATCGCGCTATACACTGGCGACACACTTTATTCGAGCTCGGCTAGTTCCACGAATTCGGGTATACCCGGGTGTATTGAGGTTTGTGACTGTTTTCTGCCCGAGTGCATTGAGGTATTTTCCAGGCAGGGATTGAAGCATTTTATTCCCGCTGGCTGCAATACTGCACAGTATATATATATATACTGCATTACAATTCATGAATTTATGCCATCTGGTAGACACGCGAAGCATTGCAGCCTATTAAATCCTAATCATTATCATTTAACATATCAGCCGCCCGTCAGCCAGGCATGAACCCAGGCTGGGAAGGCAAACACAACGGGGCTTGTCAGAGGTGAGGAGCGGCGCATTCCAGGTATCTGCCAGGTACATACTGGGTATTTGCTCGAATAAAGTGTGTCGGTGCAGTACGCCGTTTTCATCTTTGATGCGGGGTGGCGGTATGAACATCTTTAGCAGCGCTTTATGTTGCGCAGTATGACCGCTATCATTGATTTAGCAAGTCACCTGTATATCTATTGCACTGTATGAACAAACCCTTACTGTGTTGTCTATCTACCTTCTACACCATAGTGTATCTCCTCCAGATATGTGTATTCACACATGAGCCTGTCTCACAAATTACCCCACAACCGTTCGTTCCGTGAGGATTTTAATATCCAGTGTGTGTATATACTGTATATGTTCCCCTTAGTTGTTAAGTTGCGTCGGTCGTTATATTAATAAAACTTTATTATTTTTGGTTTTAATTGCTGTTCGTAGTCTTGTGGCTGGAGGTTTATATACCTCCATTTTTTGGTCCTAGTGAATACACTTATATCCTATCCCCACCATATACTTACCTGTGTATGGTGACTTTGAGTGCTGTTATTAGGGCTTTTTAGTGACCTCTACTAGTCACTTGTCCAAGTGTTTATCTGTACATAGTTGTGCCAAGGTTACCATCAGTTTCCTTGAGAATAGTTAAATCTAGTAAATTCAAACGGTCTGTCTTGATGTCACACGTGAATCTTAAATTGAGTTAATTAATGTTTAGTCTTTCGATTAACTTGAGCAGTGACTCTCTTGTGTCGTGCCGCAAGACAAATATATTGTCAATGTAGCGACCCCTGAGGTTAATACACTGAGTGTACTCCTGCAGTATGAAAAAAAACAGCAAGCTTGATCCTACCTATCTTTCTAACTATAGAACCAGACTTCCTCCTGCCTTTTGCCTCTAAACTCCTTGAACATCTTGCATTCTCTTGCTTGCTCCATTTTCTCAACACCTATTCTCTCCTAGACTCTCTACAATCCGGCTTTCACACTGCTCTTTCCACTGAAACAGCCCTCACTAAAATAACTTATGACCTCAATGCTGCCAAAGACAGAGGTCAATACACTCTGCTCATATTACTTGACCTCTTTGTAGCATTTGAGACTGTTGACCACCCCCTTCTTCTTCACATTCTCTATACTCTTGGCATTTGTAACAAAGCTCTATCCTGGATCTCCTCTTACCTCTCCCATTGTACTTTCAGTGTCTCTTTTGCAAACACCTCCTCCTCTATCGATCTCTCTGTGGATGTGCCCAAGGGCTCTGTCCTGGGACCCCTTCTCTTTTCTCTGTACATACTTTCTCCAGGTGACCTATTCACATCTCTTGGGTTCAAATATCACCTCTATGTTGACGACACACAAATGTACTTTTCTACCCCTGCCCTTAAACCTGATGTACAGACGAAATTTTCTAAATGTCTCTTTGCTATATCATCCTGGATGGCCCTCTGCTGACTTAAACTTAACATGGCAAAAACAGAGCTCCTCATACTTCTTCCCAAACCTGGTCCTATTTCCTCCTTTCACATTACTGTTGGAAGTACTATCATTCACCCAGTAGCCCAAGCACGCTGCCTAGGGGTCACGCTCGACTCCTCTCTCACATTCTCTTCTCACATTTAAAAGGTAGCAAAAACCTGTAGTTTTTTTCCTCCGCAATATTACCAAGATACGCCCTTTCCTTTGTTGCTCAGCTGCAATAACTATGACACAGACCCTCATTCTCTCCCGTCTCAACTACTGTAACCTCCTTCTGTTTGGCCTTCCTGCCTCTCACCTGTCTTCCCTACAATCTATCCTAAATGCTGCTGCCAGAATCACTCGACACTTTCTGAAATCTGTCTCCCCGCTGAAATCCCTCTCCTGGCTTCCTATCAAATCCCATATCTCACAATCAATGTTCCTCCTCCTTTTCCTAAATGTTACTTTTATATATGAAGCACTTCTCACCTTTATGTGTTATTTATATTATTTATTATTTATATGATTGTCACGTATATTACTGCTGTGAAGTGCTATGTACATTAATAGCGCTATATAAATAAAGACATATATACATGAAAAATAATGTTTACATATTTAATTTTTTTATAATGTTGCAAGATGTTTTCATTTTTAGATTAACCATTTAAAAAATCACAACTCCTTCATCTTCTAATAGGCTCTGGCTGTTCAGCCCTGCTCTCTCTGTGGCAGTGCACCAATTGTATCAAGTAACTGTCTGTTCAAATGATCTTACACACAGAATGTAGTCCCAAATTTTTTTTATTGCATAACCCTGAGCAAACCGATCGATTACAGGACAACGGACTAATCTACTACATAGTTAATCACTTGTCAGTGTGCAGATTGTATTGATGCACATACACTGGCGACACACTTTATTCGAGCTCGGCTAGTCCCACGAATTCGGGTATACCCGGGTGTATTGAGGTTTGTGACTGTTTTCTGCCCGAGTGCATTGGGTTATTTTCCAGGCAGGGATTGAAGCATTTTATTCCCGCTGGCTGCAATACTGCACAGTATATATATATATACTGCATTACAATTCATGAATTTATGCCATCTGGTAGACACGCGAAGCATTGCAGCCTATTAAATCCTAATCATTATAATTTAACAGATCAGCCGCCCGTCAGCCAGGCATGAACCCAGGCTGGGAAGGCAAACGCAACGGGGCTTGTCAGAGGTGAGGAGCGGCGCATTCCAGGTATCTGCCAGGTACATACTGGGTATTTGCTCGAATAAAGTGTGTCGGTGCAGTATTGAATGGAAATTGTATATATACATTTTTAGAAAGGGCTGCTTGAACTGCAGCTTTAAATGATACACAACAAAACTACATGATTGTCCCTTATGTACATGCACAACATTCACCCCTCATGCATGCAGTATCAATATGTTGTGGGTGTGGGATAATTGACATGGTTATAACAAAGGTGTATCAGCTTCAAATACCATAGCCAGATGGGCACGTACACACAATAGTGGTTGTATAAAAGATGCGTACAGACAAAACTATCCTATGATGAGAAAAGGTTATAACATTGAAGTCAAAGGAAGACGATGGACATTATACATTATAATGAAAAAATTAATTGTGGCTACCTGAGAAATAGGTGTCGATAACATTCTGCCATCTCTCCACCCCACTGGGTGTCTGCTCATGATCCCCTGCGCACGCTCTGGAGGGTCCTCCTCAAGACCCTCCCGTATGTTGCCTGCAAGATTGTGATGCAGTGGAATGTTGTGCAGAATGCAGCAACACATCACTATGTAAGTAACCTACTTAGGTGAGTACTGTAGGGCACCACCAGATCTATCCAGACATCTGAACCGACTTTTCAACATTCCAAATGTCCGTTCAATAACTGATCGAGTGAATATGTGTGCCGCATTATAACGCTCCTCGGCAGGGGGTTGAGGGTTACCCAGTGGGGTTAAAGCCACGGTTGGATACCATATCCCGTATCACCTATAATACAGTGACAGAAACAATTTATTCATCTTATAATGTAGTTATGTACATAAATTATATTTTTTATTGGCCTTAAACATTCTATAGCTGAACAAGAACAATGTAGTGTCAGATGTGACGTGCTTAGCAGTTATGGGAGTTTCATCCAACATGAAGATATCAGTGTTTAATACATTAATTCATATTGTCAGTGTGCTAAATGACATATCCATAGTATAGGCATGAATAATTAGCAATATTAAATGTTATCTATGGTGGCTCTAGCTATGCATATAAAAGGTGTGTGTCTCTATATGTGTGCTTAAATGTATTGAAATGAACATTTGTATGATAAAGTACATAGAAAACATTACAAAATGTACCTTATCCGATGTTTAACTATAGATCTGAGTATACAAAACTGTATATATTTTACATAAATATTACTATTATCTATTAAAGCCATATACATGAAACTAACGTGATATTCCCGCTTACTTAGATTATATGTACTCACCCACCAGCCAACCATTGCCAAAAGTACCTGCCTCAAATACATGATAGACTGAGGATTTTCGCAGAATATACCAATCGTGGAAGGAACCAGGAAATTTGGATACCACATTCAGAATTTACATATTGGCATCGCATACAATCTGCACATTCATGGAGTGATAGTGTTTCCTGTTATGGTACACATGCTCCATTTCATAAGGCGGGGTCAGGGCAACGTGTGTACAATCTATTGCATCCATCTCACAGGGTAGCCTGGGTATGTTATAAAGCCATTCCTGAGTTCCTTACACTCTGTATGCTCTCCAGGAAAATACATATAATTTTAATATAATATTATGTGTCTAGTCAGTGCACATAAAAACTGACAGAAGAAAAAAATTATTGAATAGGTTACCCATTATTGTAAAATGTCACCATTGAGGTCATATGTCACCACTGTCACAATAATTAGCTTTATATGTTAAATCTGCTGTTCAAGCTTCCATTTTTAGTTTAACAAAATGATTTCTTTCCATTCAAAATGAGCATCAATACAATCTACATACTGACAAATGATTAGCTAATCTGCTGATCTATTCATTGTCCTGTAATTGGTCGCTTTTCTATGTGTTATTTAATTAAGTGTTATTGGTAGCACAAAGCAAAGTTCTGTGTAGAAGATCATGTGACAAGACAGTTAATAGATGTAATTGGTGCACTTGCTAGAGAGAGGACTGGGCTCAAGAGCCAGAGCCTATCAGAAGGGGAAAGGGGTGGGATTTTCAAAATGTTTTCTCTATAAACCTAAATGCCTGTTAAATGAGAACAAATAAAAAAAATACTTAAATCTATTTGTAATAATTATGTTAATTTTCAAAAACCAAAAGTATTTTGTCATAGTACAGAACTGATTTATTAGAAAAAACACACATGTAGGATATTGCTCAAACTGCACCTTTAAGACCTCCCAATAGGATTATCCACCGACACTGCTGAACTGAAAGGTTCATCTACTCCCTATTTAACCCTAAAATCGACAAGTGATATTTAACCCCTCCAGAACATAAGCAGTGACCAGAATAAGGTCCGAAAGCTGAATGGTTATATTGAGTGCTTGACAAATCACCCAAAAATCTACTCGCCGAACCAAAAAATCTACTCACCACCTAGTCACGCCCCAACCCCGCCCCTAGTCCCGCCCCTAGTCCCGCCCCCAACCCCACCTCTAATCCTGCCCCCAGCCTCGCATTTTAAAAAAAACATAAATGAAATAAATTGAATAAATTCCTAGTAAGAACATTCGTTTTTGACATAAGTTTATTTATTGTATTACATTATACTACAATTAGTCCTTGTTACGTGTGTGTGTGTGTGTGTGTGTGTGTGTATAAATGTCGAATCTAGAAAAAAAAGCCAGATGTGAATGACTAGTTTCCTGCACCCCTTAACTATCTTGCTATGTCGTCCTTACTAAAGACCCCACTAAGAAATTTCAACTAGAACTTTCAGCCATTCTGGACCAAGGCCTTTATAATAAGGTTATTTCGAAAGGTTAATTTGAGTTAATTTACCTTAAAAATCCAACCATAGCGACCTTTTATCAGCTGCCTAAGGTCCACAAACAAAAATTCCCCCCCCCCCCCCCGGGCAGACCCATTGTCTCGGGTGTTGATAACCTCACGTCCCATGCCAGCATGTACCTCGATTCCTTTCTCCGCCCTTTTGTGGGCACTTTACCATCACACTTGAAGGATACAAAAGGGGCCTTAGCACGTTTGGAGGGTATCACCCTAGAGCCTGGTACTCTTTTAGTGGGGATCAATGTGGAAAGCCTCTATACCAGTATTCCTCATGAATTTGGTATAGAGGCAGTTGCTCATTTTCTCCAGGCAAGAAGTATTCGTACACAGAACCACAATGACTTTGTCCTCTTGCTGTTAAGATTTGCTCTTACCAAAAATGTCTTTTTATTTGATAAAAAGATTTATCATCAGATCCAGGGCACTGCCATGGTCACCACGTGTGCTCCCACCTACGCCAATTTATATCTAGGCTGGTGGGAGGAGACCGTGGTGTTCATGGACACCAATACCAACTACACCGATAATATTGATCTTTTGATCAGATATATCGATGATGTGCTGATGCTCTGGACAGGCACAGAGGAATCATTACAAAGCTTCATTGATGCACTTAATACAAACAGGTTCAATTTGAAACTTACCTTTGAGGTTCACAAAGAGAATATTAACTTTCTAGACATCACTATTCAAAGACAACTCACTACAACTATCTACCATAAACCTACTTCTACCAACAATTTGTTGATGTCAGATAGTCACCATCCATTTCACATGTTTAACAGCATTGCTACAGGACAGTTTTACGACTTAGGCGCAACTGTTCAGAGCTCAGTGAATTTAAGTTACAAGCTAAGGACATGATGCATAGATTCCTAGAAAGGGGATATCATAAGAAGACCTTAAAAATAGCCTTCCATTGAGCCCTCAATACCCCAAGAGCATCTCTCCTCACTGACAAGATTCCATTTGACAACACTGATTCTAATGTGATACGGTTTATAGGTACTTTTAGTAACCAAAGGACGACCCTTCGCCACATTCTTGGTAAACATTGGCATATTTTGCTTGAGGACCATGACATAGCAAATGTATTAAAACCTGTACCCACGATGGTCTGCCGTCATGCTAGGAATATCAAAGACAGGGTGGTCCATAGCCATTATCAAACCCAACCAGAAAGAACATGGCTTGGACCAAAACCACGAGGTACATATACTTATGGTCGCTGTAAAGCGTGTGCGTTTATCAATGTTGGGAAGAAACTTTCAGATTCAGCAATGAAGTACACCTATCAGATTAATTCCTTCATAAACTGCCACACGACCGGTGTGGGGTATCTGATAACTTGTAAATTTGGATTACAATACGTTGGCGAGACTCACAGACCATTCAAAATACGCATACTTGAACACCTGGGTTCAATCCGTAATTTACAGGACACTCCTGTAGCAAGGCATGTAAACAGCTTACACCAGGGGGATGTGACGTTTTTATGCTTCATGGGCATTACTCATGTTCCCTGGGGCCCACGCAAGGGCAACTGGGACCGTAGACTACTCCAATGTGAGTGCAGATGGATATATACCCTTAACACGTTATCTCCTCATGGTTTAAATGAGGGCATTATTTTTTCTTCATTTCTTTAATTTATTTTATTTTCCTTTGGGGCTAGGGGTTCTGTGGTATATAGTATAATCTTAGAAGGGTCCGTTATGACTTGCATAAGGCGGATCCGACAGTGTAGTACATTTCTACACCATATACCTCTGTCCTATCATTTATTATTTATCTTTATTTATTTATCTATTTACATCTGTTTATTTTCCTTTCCTTTACATATTATTTTGGTTTATTGTTCATTTAGCCCATTTTAGTAACACCTATATCCATTATAGTTATTAGGTTGTTCTATCATTTATCCATCACCGCTCACATTCTTGATTACCATCATATATATATATTTATTTATCACTCCCCCCCCTATGCTGGCTGTTCTGCCTTGCATGATTCTGCCTTTTAGTTTATTTATTTTCTTTTCATCAGCTGTAACACACTAGCGTCATAGTATGTTTTTGGTGTCGTTCACCTTTATGCTACTCACTAGCTTCAAGCTGTTATGGCATTTAATATTACTGCATAGGAGAATATGCCCCTCCCCTATACAGCCCAGCAGCGCATTCATACTGTAGGCTGCAGCCAGGACCAATGGGATCCGTTCCACCAGTATATATTACACATGCTACCATGGTTTCTTAACCCCTCCTCCCCATGAAGAAGCGCACGAATGCGTGAAACGGTCGTCGGGCTACAGTGACGTCATCACGCTGACGGTCACGTGGGCGTTGACGGAGCTTGCTTGCAGCCCCCACTACTGGGAGAGTCTCTAGGAGTGCTGAGCACTTAACTATATATACTGGGCATTAACCATACTGCCGTTTTTACAGCTGCAACTATCAGGTTGTATTGTTCCAGCTTACATTTACCTATACAGTATTGTTCTTGTACACCAGCCCTTAAATACCTACTTGTTTGCTTATTTAAGAGGTGCATTGCTCACCTGCTGGGCTCTAATTAAGATGGTTCATTATGATCACAGTTTTAAGTATTTTTGTTGGGTTATAGCAGTGCTATCTATTCAGCTTGTTCAGTGTTCCTCTATGTGGTATTTCACCTACTTGATACTGACTATTCTGCATTTAAGTTAGGTGAGGCGATCTAGCAGGGTTAAATCTACTTGGACTTCTCCTCATATAGATATTCTCTATGGGGATGCAAAATACTATATATAGGTCCATTTAACCCCTATCATCACCTGACTGCTCCCTATTTGCCCATTAGGGGATCTTTTTAGTTTATGCGTAGTAGTTGTAATTTTATGCATTTCGCCGTGTTTTATATTGTATTAAAGTTGTCATTATTGTTTGTTTTACTTTAGAGTAGCTTAGTGGTTCCTTTTCCTGTTGGTCTACACATTATGAGTATATTATTGGTACAAGTTAATTTAACTGGCACTTTCAGTTATACATTAGACTAAGGAATGAGTGCAGTTTAGAGGGACTTTTGTGACCTCTCTTGGTCACTTTGTGTGTTTTTCCCCTTAACTAGTGTCTGGATGCCCCCGCTTCACAATATTTAAAGCAGCAATCCCGCCTGGAATCTTACCTGATCCGCAGTCCCTCAATGTCCAGGTACCTCATTCCTGCAATGCTATATGTTGGAGCGGAGGTGTTCCCTACCTGTCTTCTTGGTTACGGGGGATTCCGATGTCTTCCATGTGAAGCTTCAGTCAGATCTGGAAGAAAGCAGTATAGGTTATTTCGGTGTAGTATAGGGCAGTTAAGATATACAGGGTAAATAAGATATTCAGATCCAGATTGTGAGACAGAGAGAGGGTGAGACAGAGAGAGAGTGAGACGGAGAGAGGGTGAGAGAGACGGAGACAGGGTGAGAGAGATGGAGAGAGGGTGAGAGAGACGGAGAGAGGGTGAGAGAAAGAGAGAGGGTGAGAGACAGAGAGAGGGTGACTGTGGGGGGATGGGGTGACGGTGGGGTGACTGGGTGAGGTGATTGGGGGTGGGGTGACTGACTGGGTGATTGGGTGGGGTGATGAGGTGGGGTGATTGGGGGGGTGGGGTGACGGGGTGTCTGACAGGGTGGGGATTACTGACCGTCTGCCTGGGTGGGGTGACTGGGCGACTGGGCGACTGTGCAGGGGGCGGGGGGGTGGGCTGACTGACTATGACTGACTTTTGACTGACTTGACTGACTTGACTGACTTAACCAACTTTACTGACTTGACTGACTATGACTGACTGGGTGGGGGGGTATGACTGACTGACTGGGTTGGTGGGGTCTGACTGACTGACCTTGGATGGGTGACTGGGTGGGGGGGTACCTCTTGTGTCCTACACGTTCTCTCTCTCTCTCTCTCTCTCTCTCTCTCTCTCTCTCTCTCTCTCTCTCACTCTCTCTCTCTCTCTCTCTCTCTCTCTCTCTCTCTCTCATACACACACAAACTCTCTCATACCCATACACACACACACACACACACACACACACACACACACACACACACACACACACACACACACACACACACACACACACACACACACACTTTCTCTCTCATACCCATACACACACACTCTCTCATACCCACACACACACTCTCTCCCATACCCATACACACATACACACACACTCTCTATCATACCCATACACACATACTCTCTCTCATACACACACACTCTCTCATACACACACTCTCTCTCATACCCATACACACATACACACACTCATACCCATACACACTCTCTCCCATACACACACACACACTCCCTCCCATACACACACTATCTCTCTCTCTCCCATACACACACACACTCTCTCTCCCATACACACACACACACACGGGATGGAATGGAGAAACACCCCCCTACTACCTCCCGCCCCGTGCGGGCAGCGGGAGTGCGGGGGTGAGGGGGGTGTAAGAGAAACACCTGAGCCGCGCGGGCAGCGGGAGCGCGGGGGGAGGGGGATGTAAGAGAAACACCCGAGCCGCGCGGACAGTGGGAGGGGGGGGGAAACACCCAACCCACGTGGAAAGCGGGAGAGCCGGAGTGCTGGGGAGAGAAACACCTGAGCCGCGCGGGCCGCGGGAGGGCGTGGGGTGAAATACTCAACCTGTGCGGACAGCAGGAGCGCTGGAGGGGGGGGGGAGAGAAACACCCGAGCCGCGCGGGCAGCAAGAGGGCGGTGAAACACCCGGGAGTGCCGGAGGGAGGGGGGAGAAACACCTGCGCTACCTCCCGCGCAGGTAGCGGGAGCGCCGAGTACCGGATGTATCAGTGTACAGAAGATATAAATATTTATTAAAGTGCATTAAATTCCCCCCACCTCAAGCATCTGTCCACAATCCTCTCCATGACCGGATCAGTGCAGGTCTTGTATGTAGAGGTGACACAATTATACAGGAGGATGTATAGGAGGAGGAGGAGCAGCAGCAGATGCGTGCGTGCACCCCCAACACCCATCCCCCTCCCATTACTTACCCGTGCAGAGAAGGACTTACTCCAAGCCGCGTCACAACCAGGGGGATTTTTTTTTTTTCGAGCAGGGGATTTTGTTTTTGCAGAGCAGGGGAAAAACTACTGGCCACGAGCCAAAACTCGCAGCTGGCGAGTTAGCGACTGGGTTTGTCGAGAACTGGTTATATTTATTAGAACTCCTACTTTTCAAAAGCACGGGCTCACAACTAAAAAGCAATACATGTCAGCTCCAAAGACTCCCGGCTTACATTCTATCTGTAAAACATGACTTTTTTCTAATTCCCTCTCTCGCCGCCGCCTCTGAAGCTTCTTGGCAGTTTCACACCAACTTTTTCATTCTGGTATAATAACAGCTAAAAAGCCTCGATAAGTGGGTTATTAAGGCTACTAGCATAGGCCCCTAGGTTCCACAAACAGTCTTATTAAATGAAAAGGTTTGGAGAAGTTCTTATGAACCAAATAATCTGGTTAATTAATGGTAATAATATAAAAAATAATAATGGTGTCACCAATTGCCTACATTTCATAGGAATTGAATCTGTTACTAATACTGTAAGAGAGGGTGACATTATAAAAAAAACTGTTACAGAAAGAGGAAAGGAAAATAGTACGTAATGGTAAAGACCTAATACAGACCAATACAGGATAATATATGCGATAGGATACTCTTGGGACGAACCCTGGATATTATATCATATTGTGAGGACAGGTACTGGGTGTGGCATCCTGGTTGGTAAACCAACAAATAAGAAAAAATTTGAAGCTATGATACACAATCTATCCAGAAACCATGGCAAGCAAATCACCCCCTAAAGTACCTAATGTCCTTTAGATAAAGTAGGAAAACATGTAGCAAGCATGAACTCACTATTGTTCTGCAGCGTCGACGTATTTTCAAAATCCAGGTGTTCTTTAGTGTGCCTCCATCATGAAGATACAAGATACAAGAATAATCAAAGAGCAACAGAGCACTACTGATAGCATCCAGTATATGAAAAAGTAATAATGATTTGGAAAGTGCTTATTCCATAAAAATAATTTAATAGTCATAGGACAAAAAATAGCAAGGGCCTTGACCCACCAATGCGTTTCACGCTTTAAAGAAGCACTTTCTCAAGGTATTATAAATGAAAAGGTTTGGAGAAGTTCTTATGAACCAAATAATCTGGTTAATTAATGGTAATACTATAAAATTAATAATGGTGACACCAATTGCCTACATTTCATAGGAATTGAATCTGTTACTAATACTGTAAGACAGGGTTACATTAGAAAAAAACTGTTACAGAAAGAGGAACAATGGATTTACAAATTGAAAACACGGTGCCCATTAAGGTTTAAAGTAAGGTTTTGCCTTCAGTCCCTTTGTTTGAGGTGACCAGTTCTTCTAGCCATTAGATCATACAGTAATATTCAAAATTATGATTCATAATAATAATAAAAACAATAATATTTATCAGAACAACATTTTATTGGGTTTACATCTGTATACATATCAGTAGATAAATATTGTATACATTTGTAAGCCATGTTCACCCCCCCCCCGGTCGCACACTGGACCCCTAGGGTGTAGTGAGGGCAGTTACATGTATGTGGGTGGTGCGTACCTGTGAGGAACAGGAGGGCCTGAGTCTCCCGCGGTAGTATAGGGGATTACAGGGACAGGCTTCTGGGGTATATGCCTCCATCTTCTCTAGCAACGGTGGTGCAGCGCCTCCATCTCTGGCGAGCCTTAAGGGATAAGTTGAAATCCTCCCAGAGAAGCCCTGGTCTCAGGGCGAGAGATTTCAGTCTCACACAGAATTTGTAATAAAGCAGCAATGTCTCTTTATTCTGTACAATGTAAAGGGGGGTTAAGGCTGCACACCACAATATATAAACAAATACATACAGTTTACCGGTGCTGCTGGTTCAAGGAAGTACCTGCCAGGAATTTCCAAAGTACACTGAGGAAAAAAGAGAGATCTAGCGCTACACGGATTTCAAGATAATGAATTTATTGTGCCACACGACGTTTCGACCAACAGGTCTTTTTCAAGTGACAAGGCATACTCAAATGAGGGTCTACCTAGTATATATACCCTCCAACATTAATCAAACAAGTGAAAAACAAGTGAAAACAGTTACATAATCACCCCAGCTGCTCCCAGTCTGCTTCCCCTGATCAGTGCTATCTCCATGCATAGCCATAACAGTCCATGAGAGTTCATTTCCGGTTCCTGTGTCCATTTCCGGTTTGTGCGTTCCAGTGACGTCACGGGACTCTTCTGCGCATGCCCATGCGTTCCAGCATCGTCATCGTCGCCCCGTCGATCTACAGTGACGTCAGTCTTCTTGCCTGAGTAGTTTATCCTTCCCTCGTGCTGCTGTGGGGGCTGTGTGTTCGCTCTATGAGCTGTAAGCCTTCCATCCTTCTGCGTCTCGATGTGGGAGGTGCTCCTGCATCCTGTTTCTTCACTGTGAGATCTCTGGAATCTTGTAGTCCTTAATGTGTCCTGAAAATTGGGCTTTATTTCTTTCTCTCTTTTCCTGCAATAAATGTCCTTTAGTATGTGATCAGGGGTAGCTGTATATAGTGTGCTCCAGTGTCAATTTAAAATGTGCAAAATAAACATTTATTAAAAGTTTATGGAATGCTTATCAATCTATTTAGTCCTTACTCACTTAAAAGGCTTCTCACCAACAGCAGTCATGCCATATAAGAAACATATAAGAAACAGTTTTATCTCCTATCAAGAAAACAGTTGTAAGATATGTAGTCATTTAGCCCTTTAGGATAAACTGTGTCCAACGTGTATGTCCAGAATGTCTCTCGTTGTAATAAAAGTGTATCTACATCGAATCCTGTGGACTTTCTTTGTATTAGTTCTATCCCCATTACACGAAGGGATGAGACTGGGTGGTTGTGGTCTGTACAGTGGTCAATAAAAACCGTATTCTCCGATTTATTATTTATCCTGCTCTTATGCTCAATAAATCTGTTTTTTAGACTCCTTTTTGTTTTACCCACATATAAAAGCCCACAAGGACATTTAATGATATAGATGACTTGTGTGGTAGTGCAGGTGATACGCTTATTGATTTTACATTTTGCACCACTTCTTGGATGACAAAATACATCGCCTGTCATTAAACTGTTGCATACCGAACAATTAAAACACTTGTAGCAGCCTGCTTTTGGGTTACTTAAAAAATGTGTACTCACATAGTGCTCTTTTTTATCTGCTTTAATGAGAATATCCTTGATATTCTCTCCTCTTTTGTAGGCAAATCTCGGTGTTTCTTTACAAATGTTTCCTAATATCTGATCTGTTTGAAGAATTTTCCAATGTTTTTGCATGGTTTGTTTAATAAATTTACTTGCAGTGGTGTATTTGCTGACAAAGGTTATTTTATCCTCTTTAGCTATTGGCCTAGTCACCATTAGTGGTTCCTTTTCCAAAGATTTTTCCACTTTGGATGCTTTATGCCCCCTTTCAGTAAATCTGGTTTTTATATCTGCTATGGTTCTAGCTAGATGTGTAGGCCTATCGACAATTTTTCCCGCTCTGATTTTTTGCGAATAAGGTAACATCCTTTTTAACGGGTCTGGATGAAAACTAGACCCATGCAATGTAGCATTTCTATCCGTAAGTTTACGGAAAAGGTCTGTGTGTACCTCATGTCCATCATATGTAATCATTACATCTAAATAAGATATTTGAGATTTGCTCCAATTCTTAGTAAATCTAATTGGCGTAGGTATTTCTGCCAAGTATGTGAAGAACTCAATAAGTTCATTTTCTGTTCCCTCCTAGATAAAAAAGAGGTCGTCTATATAGCGACAATAGAAGAGTATTTTACCAAAGAATTGTGTGTCATAGATGTATTTTTCTTCAAAATGTGCCATGTATAAGTTAGCATAGGATGGTGCTACATTGCTCCCCATGGCGGTACCTGTGGTCTGCAAATAAAAATTGTTCTCAAATTTAAAATAATTTTTGTGCAAGATAAAGTGTAACAGTAGCATGATGTAATCAGTTGGTGGTCCTTTTTGGTGACTTAATTCTAATTTTTCCCTAACCACTTCTAAACCTTCTGAATGAGGGATGACCGTATAGAGACTAGTGACATCCATGGTCACTAGAAATACTTCTCTATCTTTAAAATCAATTGATCTTATTTTATTTAAAAAATCAAATGTGGCTTTTATATACGATCTACCCTCTCTTACTAATGGTTGTAAAAAAGTGTCTACAAACATTGACAATGGCTGGTTGATGGAACTTGTTACAGATATGATCGGTCTACCTGGGGGATTATGCAAACTTTTATGTATCTTTGGTAGTAGATACAGCACTGGTCGGCGTGGGTGCTCCATTGTTAAGAATTCTACCTCCTTTTCTGTTAGCCATGTATTACCCAAACCCAATTGTAAGATTTGTTTTATTTCTTCTTGGTATGGGTTTGTGGGATCATGTGTTAATTTCACATAGCAGTTTGTGTCTGCTAATTGTCTGTTGGCTTCTGCCCTATACTGTTCATAATTTTGGAGAACGAGGGCCCCTCCCTTGTCTGCTCTTTTTAGGATGATCTTGGGGTTATCAGCTAAATGTTTTAAACACTGCTTTTGACTGATGTTAAGGTTGTATTGTATGCGATGTTTTTTCTTAAAATATGTGTTTATATCATGTTTTACCAAATTCATGTATGCTTGTACTGCTGAATTCTTAACAGGAGGTACAAACGTAGATTTTAATTTACATACCGTTTCTTCAGTCAAATTTTGTGTGGCTACTGATGGCTGCTGCTGTTGCATGGCCGGTCCCCTTTTGAGAAAAAAAGATTTAAGGTTTAGTTTTCTCTCCATCTTAAAAAGCTCCACCTCTAAATCAAATTTGTTTGCTATAGTGGTGGGTACAAATGAGGGTTCTCTAGACAAAACCTCCAATTCTGTGTTGGACAGTGAGTAATCAGAGAGATTGATAACAAGACTATGCACACTACTTATTGCCGGGGTCTCAAGACGGGCGGTGTCCGCTGGTATTCGTCTCCCCCTCCTTGTCTTTTTTCTTTTGCCTTTTTCCCCGTTCCTCTCCCTCCTCCTAAAAAAGAAGCGGAGTTGGAGGGTCCTGGTGTCTGTCCCCGTGCCTCATCAGCAGATGAACTGGCCTCTTGGTCACTGGAGAAATTTTCTCCTCTTTTTGGATTTTTTTCTTGAATTCCTTTATTTGGGGGTCTGGTGCGTTTATCTTGCTTAGTCCATATGTAAACACTATTTTCTTTATAGTCTCCCACTACTTTTTTGAATTTCTGTTTTTTGAAATGGACTAAGTCCTCCTTAAACTTGCGTAGTTTTATTTTTAAGTCATCCAAGAGTTTTTATGTAATGTCACTTTGATGTGTATGTTCTATAGTGACCTCAAGTTTTAAAATGTCATGTCTTGTCTTAGATAGTTGGTTCCCTGCTTCCTCTATGACCAATATCATTAAATCCAAGGAGGCTTTATTCAGTATTTTGCACCAGTTCTCACAAAATGATGGATTATCTATGCCAATGGTGGGACGGTTTCGGATCCTGAAGCCTCTGGGGATAAGTTTTTGTTTATAGTATTCACTTAAGGTTGTTCCGTGGGCAAAAAATTCTATTTCTTTCTTTTTAAGTCTTTCTAAGTCTTGAATATAATCGGCTGGTCTATCAGGACCAAAAGCCTCTTCGGGAGTAGTCTTAAACAAAATGTTACTGATCTCCTCCTCGTTAAAGGTTTTGATTTCTGCTTTGTTTGTAAGTCCAAGAGATAGATTGGCTAGGCCTTCCATAAAGTAAAGCCTTACACTTGAACCAGTCTAACACTACGGTAAAACTGGAATGTACTGGGAGAAAATTCAACGTCTCCAAAATATACATATAAAATTACAATGGTACACAGAAATAATTGATCTGTAAAGTACCTTAAATTAATCCCTAGGGATTTCCAGGGTGCTAGCCTAATGACAGGAACAGAGTATCAATGTAAAGGGGGGTTAAGGCTGCACACCACAATATATAAACAAATACATACAGTTTACCGGTGCTGCTGGTTCAAGGAAGTACCTGCCAGGAATTTCCAAAGTACACTGAGGAAAAAAGAGAGATCTAGCGCTACACGGATTTCAAGATAATGAATTTATTGTGCCACACGACACAAAGAAATAAAGCCCAATTTTCAGGACACATTAAGGACTACAAGATTCCAGAGATCTCACAGTGAAGAAACAGGACGCAGGAGCACCTCCCACATCGAGACGCAGAAGGATGGAAGGCTTACAGCTCATAGAGCGAACACACAGCCCCCACAGCAGCATGAGGGAAGGATAAACTACTCAGGCAAGAAGACTGACGTCACTGTAGATCGACGGGGCGACGATGACGATGCTGGTACGCATGGGCATGCGCAGAAGAGTCCCGTGACGTCACTGGAACGCACAGACCGGAAATGGACACAGGAACCGGAAATGAACTCTCATGGACTGTTATGGCTATGCATGGAGATAGCACTGATCAGGGGAAGCAGACTGGGAGCAGCTGGGGTGATTATGTAACTGTTTTCACTTGTTTTTCACTTGTTTGATTAATGTTGGAGGGTATATATACTAGGTAGACCCTCATTTGAGTATGCCTTGTCACTTGAAAAAGACCTGTTGGTCGAAACGTCGTGTGGCACAATAAATTCATTATCTTGAAATCCGTGTAGCGCTGGATCTCTCTTTTTTCCTCTTTATTCTGTACAGCAGATCAGTAGCAGCACACAGCAGCAGTTCATGCACAGCAGCAGTTCGTATGCAGTGTACAGGGTCTTGTCCTCCTCTCCTTCTCATCCAGGCTATACCCCTGCAGGATGGGCTGTATGGGGCTTCAATACCCCCGACACCTACCCCAAGGGTATACCCTCTGGGTGAGGCAAGATCCCCTTCTCACCCCTTGAGCAGGGTGAGGGGCATTGGTCCACCACCTATAGTTTTATCAGCTCTAAACAGGCTGGTCTTCTGCCTCCTCTCCAAGCACAGGTGTCACTCTAATCATGACCTCTCAGGTCAGACACTCCAGCACTCTCTTCTCCCAGGACAGAACTGCTCATCACTTACAGGAACAGGCAGGACTAAGTTTAGTCAGCCCCACCCCTCCTGATGTCAGCAAGCCCCTCCCCTGTGTCTCTGCCTGCCACACAGGGTCAGGTGCCTACCTCCACCAATCACGGCAGGGCTTGAAGCGGGGAAACCCATGATAACTACTGGCGGCCTGCCCTTAGAAGGACTTACACCAGTAGGAGAAAGACATATAGCCCCCATTTCTTACCGGGGTTACACATTGATGAGAAAGTTCATTCTAAAATTATAAACTGTTGCATCTGTATTATTAGAAAATATTCATATTGCTTCTCTCCAACTCAACAGTTAGACTGTGAGACCTACAGTCACCTATATACTATAAAAGTACCATAAGCCTGTGACATTTAAGGGTCAACTAGATTGGCTGGTTACAATGATGACCAGAAAGCTTTATAAACTCAGGGGAGGAGAGACATGCAGCAAATGCCCTTGAAAAAGCTCCAAGCTGAGAGCGAAACACATGTTGGTTTTGAGTGGGAGGTTCATAGGAGTGTGTGGGGAACTAGTGGATCATCAAGTAATGGGAACTTCAGCTGTGAGTGCCTCGTTTCATTCAAATCAGCCCACTCAGTCTGCCAAATTTCAGCAACAGCACAGCAATATAGGAGGCAGACAGAGGAGATCGTGTTTCTCCTCAGGCTTTGGGCTTCTCAATACTGCAGCATTTTGGTTATTAATGGCCTACTGCAGCATACTAGATGCTATGACTCCTCTAAATAACAGGTACTGCCTTAAGCTACAGTAGATTGTATTTAAATATTTGGGATCTCACGGGCAGATTGATTGCAGACGAATACAATGTAGATGAGCACACTGGCTTTTTTACATTTTAAACTACCAGGTCAATAACAGAGAGAAGAAGTTATTAATTAGCACCTTTGACTGAGTTAATGTTAATAGTTCCTAGGTGTGCTGTTGACTAATTGTCCAGGTGATTATTGTTCTGGTCTAATAGAGATGACAATTTCACTAACAGGCACAGAGATTGAAATACTGTGTACTGGCCCACACATTCCTTACCACCATTTGTATATATATATAGGTCATTCATGTTAGAGGTTTTAGTATTCTTAACTATTATGCAGTTTTAAGTGGTGTCCAATAAAAGTAATTTTTTATATAAAGGTTCTCATTAAAAAATGTTTAATTCCAACTCACTAGCACTCCACTTGAGTGCATTTCCTTAAAGTAGGTACTTTTGTTATTTGTTTTCTTGGATATATATTTAATTACTGTACCTACTGCATGGGCACTTCCCCCCCAGACAGTGGGGATTATAAGTGGTTTAATACTAATTAGCATCACTGTAGAATACAAATGTGAATTGGGGTTAATCAATCTTGAGCAAATTATGTTTCTACTATTGCATTCTTTGATAAATAACTCCTTTAATTTTCTATGCCGAGCAATTGATCATTGCAAAATGGGAATATTCTGCTTTCAGGGGTAAGAATGGACCTTTATGGTCCTGAAAGTTTGCATTCTTTTTAACCAGAAAGGAGCTATGAAAGGTAACATCTCTACCTTACTTTTCTTTGTCTACTCTACGGGTTCACACAGTACCGTCCTCTATTTGTGTTGATATGAATGGTACACAGCACATTTGTGCTGTAATACAAAGACTTCCCACTGTGTCAACTCACAGGCAAAACAGTGGTTTGCTAAATTTGATACCAAGCCCCCTGTATTTTCCTTTGAGGATGAAACTGCAGATCATCTTTAAAATGCTCTGCAGAGCTCTTTAACTACTTCTCCAAAGGGCCAGGTCAGAAACCTTTTAGAATAAGGGCCTCAAGCTTATTGTAGTGTAATTTTAAATGCATTTGAATACTTTAAAATGACTATATTTCAACTTTTGCAAGCATTTATAACAACACTATACAGTATATACTGTATTAACATCACATCATTACATGAGGGAGATCCAGTGTGGTAAACTGCACGCCACTTGAGAAGCCCTGCTGTACAGTACATCACTTTAACATTACAGTGGAAAAGTACTGGGTGTTACATAATGTCGTATTTTACTTAAAAACGTGTATTATTTTCAGATGATCAGTAATACCTGAAAATGTATTTTTAAAAGTAAATTAAAATAATAATGCATTTAAAATGTAAAACAAAAGGTAGGTACTCGTAAGGAAGCGTCAGAGGAATTTTCTTTTCAGTCGGCCTTCGTGCTTTTCTGCCACATTTATTTGAAGTTGAATTATTTATTGTAGTTCAGATACTGTATACATTTTCCTTTATTGGCCTTTCTTTGATCTAAAGAGACATCACTGGAAATAAGTATTTGCCCCTTCCCTTCAACGTTCCAGGTGTACAGTATATTACAAGACAATAAACACATGTGGCATTTTGCATATGGAGGCAGGCCACATCGTCTTTCTAAGTAAAAGGGAAAAATATTGCAACCATACATCTTGCATTATCACTATGTTTTCCCTTATGAATGAATGCAAATCTGCAGTTTGGGCCCAAAAGTGAGAAATACGTTTTTGTTACATGAGATTTTTTCCCCCAGGTAACAACTATGATTATTGAAATTTGAATATGCAAGGAAGAATATTTCTCAGGAAAGGAGTCAAGTAAATGTCTTTTATTAATATGCATGCGTCATGTTGGCCTTTTTGTTATTTTTTTATACAGATGCCTTACTGTATATTACAGACTTATAGGGTAAGTGAAATACATACTGTAAGAATTATTTTAGCATCTATAGTATGAAGATGTATTTGGGAATAATCCTTATGACCTCTGCAATGTATTTATACCATAACATGGATAAAGAGAGACTTCTATATTTTTTGACAGAGAGGCTCATAGAACCAGCACTCACCCATTTATTTATTTTTAAATTTGACTAAGTACTTACAATTAAGGCAATTTAATTGGATCTGGTAATAGAAAACCCATTTTCTAGAAAAAATAATTGTTTCAAAATATGTCAGTAACAGTTATAGTTTCAGCACTATGTACTGTATATGTAGGATTGAAATAAAGGATGTGATAATGTAAGCATAATAAATATAGGATACACGTTATATTATTTACAAATATCATCAAGGTAAACTGTAAAAAATATATATTTAAAAATACTAAAACTGTATAATTTTTATAAAGGCATTAATAAACTGCAGTAGATGTAATATGTAAATACCTTAGTGCTGCTGGGCATAATATAAAGGAAACTGTACTTTTAAATTAAAAGCATAACCTTGCTTGGGTACCCAATACTACTATTATACTTAGTCACTGCAAGGATTGACATTTTGTGAAATATAATACATGTTTTCATTTTCATCTAAGAACAAAGAACTATTTTAAATTAGAGATGTAATTAACTGGAGTCAATAGAAACTGCATGTGTGCTGGAATGACATACAAATTACAGTTCATAGGGAGAACAACATTTAAAGATTAGATTTAACAGTATGTTAGTGGAATTAGAAATTAACATAATACACACATTGTTCTAGGATACTACCGCATTCCATGGCTCAGATGAGAAGTTATTAAATGTAATACTTAAAGTTATTGAGGAAGCGGTTGACATCTGAGTAATAGAAAAGTAAGATTCTCTATATATGTAATAGCCAGAAACATCTTTATGCGCTCTTGGAAAAGTAGCTGAGTGATAATATTTTGAATATCTATCATTAAATGAAAATTGACTGTTATCTACAACAGTTATTAAATACATTCCCAAATATTCTTGACTGAGTTTTAAACTAAATTATGTGCTGTCAAAATATTCATATTTAGGTTCTGATCTTTAGTTCTTTTTAAAGCTGTGCTAACCAACATCAATAATTGTATTATTTAAAAATATAGAGCTATAGAACCCTGTACAGTGTAATATAAAGATAACTCCATATCCGTATAATTAAAGAATGGACCACCAAGGCTACTGCCACAGTGCAACATAATTATCACTGCAGGGGGTGGGGTGTCGATCCATAAACAAAGACCATTCCCACTGAATTAGTTCCACTGGGTCAGGTCATTGACCCTAACAATCTTGGTGGAGGACAGCATGGATCGGGTAAGTGGTTTATTTTATAATTGTAATTTAACCTGTTTAATGCCATGCGTATGATCACCCTACACATTTACTTTAGGCTTCATCAGGGGTGCGCATCCTAAGGAAGTCTAAGCAAAACGCATAGGTGATCATACGCAGGATAGAGAACCCAGCTGATGTTTCTTTCCAAGTCTACAGAGAAGAGATTTCCCACCAGGTGATGAGGAAGTGTCTGGGATCCCCAATGGATATTCCATCTTTTTCCGGAGGACGCGGAGGCTCTCGGGACATGGATCACCAGAAAAAGTCGTTGTTGACAGTCAGTCGGGTATACTCTAATCTGCACTTTTTTAACTATGAATTGATGAGTACACTGTGCATCGTGTGTTACAAACATTTATTTTTAAAATAAATAGTATTATACTATGTTTGCCCCTTGCTATCTCCCTTTCCACATTTCATTGTCTACTATCAATCAAAAGAAAGACAGTCAGAAAGGAACCCAGCAGCCTTTCCATATCCTGTTGGATTTCCAGCAACATGCCTTAAAGATCTATCCTCCTGTGAGTTTATACATACAAGCGGGGAATATCCCTATAAATACATATTAAACTATTGTCACGGGAGACCAGGATTTTTACAAATTTATACCAGGATCATTCACTAGGCAAAACAAGGTAGTAGAACAAAATGAGGTTTATTTGGGTAACCCCGCGTTCACACAATGAATACACAAAATACAGACAAAATACACACTTACTGGGGGCCTGCGGGTGAAAACTAGGCTCAAATAGGTTCAGGGCGTCTGCTTTGGAAGGCTTAGGGCTGGGACCCGCTGCGCCCAGCGGCGTGGGCGGCCATGTGAGCGTTCGCCACCAGCATGGTAATCCTTCGGAGCCGGTCCCAGTCCCCACTTGCTGCACAGCTCACTACGCGTTGTGACGCGTCAGCTGCCAGGGGATGCAAGAAAATTGTGATCCCGAGCAGTGACACATCACGTGGTGCGCTGATGAGCCTATCAGCGGCGGAGGCGGGAGCGGGAGCTGTCAGACAGCTTCCTACACAAGGTAGGGTGTGTGTGTGTGTCACCTTGTAGCAGCTCCCTCCGGGAGACTGAGCCCGTAGAGGGAGGGGGGGAGTAGTGGGTCCCTCCGCTCAAACCATGCCCCCCCTTCCACTCCCTCCCGCTCCAGCACCCGGCTCTCTACAGACCGCATATCGCGATCTGTGCGTGTCAGCGTGCCGCCTGTCTGCAGTGCAGGCGCGCTGAATGAGGGAGCGGGGCCTTAGCCTTTCCCTGACCGGGATATACAGCTGGGCTTCCTGGTCATCTTTTTGGCTAAAGATCCTAGCCGCAACTGCTACGTTTGATTTTCAGAACTTGGTCCTGACAGTCTCTGCAGGGCAGACTTACCTAGCTTCAAAATGAAGCCGGTTGCTCTGCTATTTGTGAATTCCATCCATCTAGCCAATAGGAATAGGGGCTCGTCCTTTGACTGACATAAGAGGAGGGGGCGTGCCTAGCCGGCTCAGGATGCCCTGTGGGCGGAAGATATGGAGTGACCAATGGGAAATGCACCTACATTCTGCGGCTTCCCCCAGTCAACACATTGCCACCTACTGGGCTGGCTTCACTGCAGACTAGAGTGCCCTCCCCACATGGGGTCTCTGTTCTCCAGACTCAGTACACCGCCCTGCCCTGGCCACTTAACACCCCAACACCTCAACATCCCATCTCCTCTTTGAACTCCGATGTCTATCAAGACTTCCGGCACCAAGGTGGGTGCCCTGCCTGACTGAATAGACATTTATAGCAAATGCAACAAACATAATAAAATATAGTTTAATACATGATATGCTTTGGGGAGACCCATATCTGAAGTAAATAAGACTGGGATATCTGGACCCGAAAACCAGGAGTCTGGGGGACACTGGGCTGCCCTGGTGTAATTCAACCTGTGTACTGGCAAATTATACCTGCATGCTGGGGAGAATTAGGGGACTACCGGTAACTTTGGCCCTGAACTCCTGCAAAAAAACAACTGCATTTCTACCCAAATATCCCACCTACAACTTACACTCAGATAATGTCATGAATCTGGGTCAAAGGGAACATGAAAAGTGGAAAAGCAGGGGACACTTTAACTTTTGTATGTTATAATAAACGTTTTTCATGGGTAACCAGATAGGCTTAACCTTTATTGTATAGCCTGGCTACCCCCTACCGTCACAACTATGTTATGATTTTTTGTCTCCTATGCACTATAGGTCCTATTTCTTCTTGGACTTTGCACTTTCTCTCTGGGTAAAAGAGCGGACCTCACCTGCAGGGACAGTTAGGTTGCATTACTATATACACTTTATATATGTTTTAGATTTGTTGCGCTTTTTATTGTTTTCTTCTTGTAAATCCTTGAAGAGCAATGATTTAGGAGTGCTTGTAGACAGCAGGTTTAGCAATAGTGCTCAATATCAGGAGGTACTGTAGCTACAAAAGCAAAAATAGTATATGACCTTGCATAAAATGGGGTATGGATGGAAGGAACGAAAGCATAATTTTGTCATTGTATAATCCTTATTAAGACTACACCTTGAATATGGAGTACAGTTTTGGACACCAATCCATAAAAAATACAAAGTAGAGAGAAGAGTCACTAAATTATTAAAAGGAAAGCAAAGGTCTGACATGAGGAAAGGATAGTTAAATTAGACTTTTTTTTTTACCTTATAAAAGAGATACCTAAAAGAGGATATGAAAACTAAATACAAATATATTTAGGGTCAATACGTGGAATGTTCAAAATAACTATTTATATCAAAGGGCAATTACATGGGTTCATCGCTTAAGTTTGGAGGAAAGGAGATTTCACTAACAACAAAGGAAAAGGTTCTTTACAGTAAGGGCAGTTAGAATATAGAATTCATTACCCATGGAGACTGTGATAGCAGACAGCATAGACATCTTTAAGAAAATATTAGACATCTTTTTAGAAAGGAAAGGTATTCAGAGATACTGTATACCAAATTAAAATACATATGGAGAATTTTGATCATGGGGTAAATCTGATTGCCATTACTGAAGTAAGGAAGGAATTACTTGTTCCCCTTATGGAAAATCATCGGATGCTGTTTCACTGAAGTTTTGCCTTCCTTTGGATGAATATACTTTAAATACAAATATACTATATAGTAGGATGAGTATCTGTCTAAATGGAACATTGGTTTAACCCGAGGAACATATGTCTTTTTTCAAGCTGATCTACTATGTAACTATGTAATTATCCTGAAATAACGTGACGTTATGGCAAAGCCAATGAAGTCAAATACAGTCGTTATTTTTTCTAAGAATTATTCTAGTGAAAAAGACGCTAACTCAGGGAAAATAATGTCTGTTTTTTTTCAGGCAATATCTTAATATTTTCCATATTTAAAGGAGATTAATTAATCTAGACTTGGTGTGTTCATAAAGAGACAGTTACACATAAAACCAAATTGATGGCAATGTCACATTTAATATTTCACATGTACACTAGGGGAAAAGCACCATTTTGTTTAAAATTAATCATACACGTTGAAATATTTTTAATTATTGGTTTTATTTTAATTTTATTAGATAGAGTTCATGTACTTTATTTTTTTGTCCTTGAGAAAGTGGCCGCAATATACTGCCAATAATCAATGCTCCAGATAGCCTAGCTGAACTTGGTGAGACACTTAATAAAACACACACATCTTCAAAAATGTATTTTTCCTTGGTAACCACAGTGGTGTTGCCAAAGAGGTTAGTAAGGCATTAAATATGGATTTTTTCCACTGCACAAACCATCTACAGATGTACATATGCAGCGGCCATTATTCGAACATATCATGCGTTGTATACCTCGGAATACCCATGTCATGGTGCGTGTTGACTCGTGTTTTATCGAGTGCAGAAAAAGGCATTTTAGTGTTCTGGTTTTTAAACACCTGCAACTTGACACAGTAGCACAGTACTGTACACATTAGAATTCATTCATTTGTGCCATGGAAATGCGAAGAATTGCACCCAAAGAAATTGTGATCCATGAAATTCAAACAAAGTAACCGCGTAATCGGCAGCGTGGAGTACAGCAGCGCACAAGAAAACGGCTCCGTGATATGTTCGAATAACGGCCGCTGCATCTGTAGCAGGCATTATTGCAGGCGTTATTGCATGTGCTGGTATGCATCAGCGGATGCAATAATGTGTTAGTTCCTTTTTTGCACTTGATTCATTCATACATGATGGGTTCTGCACCCGCTGGAGCATTACGTGTGTCCGGCCGTAACACACCAGCTTGATCATTAACAACTGCTACATCTGTATTATGAAATGACTCATCCATTCTATTTTGCAATCTGTATAGATTTTCTGTGATCTATAAGTGAGTTAATTGCAACCTTGCTGAATGGCAAATTTTCCATCAATCCCCTCAAGTATTAAATGTTATGCTCAAGAATGAGGCTAGCAAATCACAATTTAACACCTTACAGTATACAGAGTAGTTGTTCTGTCCTCTGGATCAGAAATGCTACAGCTGCTTCTAGCTTATTTGAATTCAGAGGAAGTTCTCTTAAGTTACACTTAGACTTGACTGGATTATACGAGCAAAGTTTATGGATTTGTGCAAGAAATTGAAAATTATAACTGTCTGGTGCCCTAATACATGCAGTTTTGCTGGGCTGCTGAAGATATGCCGAATCTGAAAAGAAACCTACATTATCTTCTAGATATAAGCTATGTAATGTCTCAAACTAATGCACGGCATTACAATGCATTCGATTTATATTCTATAGTCTTTAACAAGGAATGCCTTTGTTTGCTTCTTGCAGCAAACCATGTCTGCAGATTTAAGCCTTCGACTTCAATAGGATTCTTTCATTGGTCTCAGTCACAAGCAAAATATAGCAATTTCCATATGTATAACAAACTTGGAACAGATGCAGTGGCCGTTATACATTTCTCGGGTTGAAATATGCACTATAGTGTGTGGTGATCAGAGATTGTCCGCTGCAAACTAAATTGGTCATTGAATTAACACGGCAGGTCCCTGCTGTGTAAATCCTACCGGGGTCTACCTGTCTGTAAGAGACGCGCCGTAAGAAAGAGGCTGAATAAGTCACTATACCTGCGTGCCTCTAACAGACAATCGCAGGGGCTTTATTTAATTTTAATACTACAGTATTGTTGCAGGGGGTCTCCGGAGCTGAACCACATTGATTTCAGGTCCTGGGAACTCCTACTTCCCGAATTACAGGCCCAGTTATTGGGTGCCGGCAACCCCGCCATGTTAAAATCCTGTGGGTTTGTGGGATTTTAACATTGCAGGAGATACCGGCACCCCATAACGGGGCCTGTATCTCGGGTAGTAGGGTATTCCCCAAGGCTGAAATCATTGCGGTTCAGCTCAGAAGAACCCCTGCTCCCGCACACTAGTATCAAACATCCCTCCCCCCCCAAGAAAAAATCATTACGTTAAGACCTTCATTACGTTAGCGGTAGCAACCGCTATGGTAATGAAAGGGTTAACCCCTCACACTACCTACCGAGGCCTGAACACCCACCCTGTGGCAACTACCCCTTCACTCAATCCATCTACCCATGATAAAAACATTAAAATACCTACTACCTATTGTACCAATACACAACCAACCCCTTGTACCCCCAACAACACCCTAACACATACAGTACATTAATGGACAAAATTAATATTATCCAGACATGTATAATACTGCATTTGCCCATTTAAAATAAAACATAAACCAGCCGCCTAAATTAAATAAAACTTGCACTTACTCCTGCCAAGAGAGGAGGAGCGCTGTTGTGTCCAGTGATATGTAAAATACAAAAAAGAGCAAATATAGTGCAGATGGTAAGTGATAGTAATATATAAATCTTAGGCTCTTAACTTCCAGATGTTAAAGATATGTCAGAGATTCTTCTCTCTCTGACTGCAGCCCTTGGATGTCTGGATGTTGTAAATCTCAGGAAATCCCTCAATATATGATGATGCCGTCAATATGTAATAAGAGAGAAATGCCACAATAGTGTACACTATATGACCATTTGTATTGAAAGAATACAGAATACGAGTAATCTCACTCGCATATGAGATAAAAGGCGGCACTGTGTGCTCATTTGCATGTCATTTCCCAGAATCCCTTGCTGCAGTGGAAGTGCTGTGTGCTGGGTGATAATGGTGAAAGACAGGGTTGCAGACCTGTCTACGACATGCAAATGAATATACAGGAATATTTACAGTTGCTTTATGCTTTACTGTGGAGGGTTTTAGTCACTTTTTTTACCCACCATAACCTTAATAAATGTGATGATTTACCTACTCTTTAATCTCATCTGAGCAAATGTCAGCAGCCAACCTCACACTGATGATACTCATCAAGGTTGAAACATGTCTGTGAGTGGGTTTACTGACTTTGCATCTCCCAAGCTCTTGCTTAAATGCTGTGTTTAAAGCAGCATGCATTGGCTAAGGGTTGCTCATGTAATGTGAGCATGAGATAAAAGGTGGCACTGTGTGCTCATTTGCATGTCATTTCCCAGAATCCCTTTCTGCAGTGGAAGTGCTGTGTGCTGGGTGATAATGGTGAAAGACAGGGTTGCAGACCTGTCTAAGACATGCAAATGAATATATAGGAATATTTACAGTATGTGTGTGTGTGTGTGTGGGTGTGAATGTGCTCACAAGTGATGTTTTAATTTGATATATGCTTTACGGTGTAGGGTTTTGTCACTTTTTTCACCTACTATAACTTATCTAATATGTGGTGGAAACCTATCCAAGCTTCAAATTGCAAAGCTAGTATAACCAGACACACTAATGAGACCCAAAAGCTCAAAACGGCTGTCTGTGGGTAGGTTTACTGGCTATGCATCTTAACCCATGCTGTGCTGAAAAGCTGTGTAATGCAGCAAGCATAAGCTTATATGGCTCCATATCAAATTGAATTTGAAGCAAAAGGTGACACTGTGTGCTCATTTGCATGTCATTTCCCAGAATCCTTTGCTGCAGTGGAAGCACTGTATGCTAGGCGATAATGGTGAAAAGCAGGGTTGCATTCCTGTCTAAGACATGTGAATGTGCGCACAAGTGAAATTTTCAATTGAGATATACACACATACACACGCACACAACCCTTTATTTTTCTGTGAACAAAAGGTGTGGATGCTGTAGTCCTTCAACAATCTTTTTGTGAGAGGTGGGGGAATTTTGATAAAGGGACCCAAGTGCATGTAAAAATGTTTAAAATAATATTAAAATATATGTTTTTTTTACTGGAAAGTTAAAACAAAAGTATAAATTAATATTATAAAAAGTTAATAAAATCATCTTCGAAAAAGTTTTAGAACAGACTCAGTCATGCTTTCAGGAGGCTTAATATCTCGATTTCGCTCTTTGCTTTTGGTGTCTATTGCTGAATGATGTCCACAAATCAGCCAAGATTCAACCAATTTCATTGGATCAAACTGACTTAGAGGAGGGCCAACGATCTTGATAAACATCATTGACGATATTATTTTAGTCAACAACGAAGAGCCTAATGGAGTTACAATGAGGTTCATCTGTGGAAAAACCCTTTCACATTCGCTTGAGGATATTGGAATGATGTCCATATTATGTACTAATTAATTGTATTTGTCCGGAATTCTTTTCTCCTCCAGGTACTCTTGGACACTCTGTATCATCTCTCTTTCATTCTAGCGAATCTTTTTTGGACAAATGTATTATTTCTGTCTCACCAAACATCAAATGATTTTGAATTTCTTCTGGCCACTATTTCAGATCTAGCACTTGGACCCAAATCAGCTTCCACATCTTCAAGAAATCTCTTTTCTACTGATATTTTCAGGTTTCATAAACTGAATTTAGACAGATTGGTGGGTCCTCTTTTCTATTTTTTTTTTTTTTTCGTAAATAGGAGTACCCTGGAAATGTAAGCAATTGGCGACAATGATGGATTTTTTGTAATGTTGTCCGGGATATACCGTACTAGTCTCTCTTCAACTACTTGAACAAGACATTTAATCTTAATGTTGACAATGTACAGATTTATGTTGCATTCTTGCAATTCCAGGTTTAGCTCAGATGGCTCTTGAAGTGCGTCGCACATCAATCCTAGATCTAAAACAAACTCCACTGTTGAAATGTTCCTTACCAGTCCTTCATACATCTATCTTTCTTGTCTCTGGTGCAATCATCCTTATCATTTTTAAAATGACGCAACAATGCTTCATAATCCTGCCATACTGCAGGCGCTGGATGCTACCCAACGAGTACTTACTATTCTTCCAATTGTCAAAAGTAGCATTTCCAATTATTTTGCACAGGCTTGTGTTACTATTTTTTGGTGATGTATGGTACAGCACATTTGAATATGTTGATTCCTGAAACTGTCTGGACAGCATCATGGACTGGTAATTCTAATCTATGAATTGCACAGTGCCATACAGTATAATGATTGAAGGAATTTTGATTTAAGTAATATTTTTAACCACACCACGAGAACCCAACATTACAGCTGCACCATCACAAGTGAAAGAAATTAAGCAATCATTCAGGTATTCTTCTGTCATATTCATAGATTTAAGATAGCGAATCAAAGAGGAGAAAATCCTAGTTGCGGTTACATCATCTAATTCAATCAAGTCGATAAATAAATTTACTGGTGTAATCATTTCACAACCAGCAATCAATACACGGATATAGAAGATTAATGTAGACTTTTCACTAAAGGTTGTTGCTACATAAATGATTAATGATACAGTAAATTTGATATGGAACGTATGAATTTCTGGACCAAGTTTTTTTCCATTTCCTTGCTAATATGATACATAATATTAATACAACATTTGTAGAGTGAAGTATTCGTCCCATATCAACACCGTTAATTTCTTGTAAGTTTATTTTGAATTGAAAATGATTGAAGGATGAAATACTCTTTGCAACTTTATAGGCCGTGGGAAATATTTTGGCAATTACCACTTGTTGGCGAGAGTGTGACTTCAAGCACACCTTCTCTAGCGTCTCTTTCTTGGCCTCTTTCAATATTTTCAAGGCCGTTTTGTGACCAGAACTTTCTTTGTGTTTAAATAATTTGGTCCGTAAAGATGTTAACTTCTGTTCTCATGTTTGACAAAAATGGGTAATTTTATTATTGGCCCATTATTTTGATATCTTCATACCCATTTTGTCTCGCTTCCAAGAGTTCCAACTTTCTGGCAGGAACAACAACAGGTTTCCTTGTTTTGTATACATAGCCAATCGTTTTTATTCACAGAATTAATTTTTGATGTTGCAAAGTCCAACAGGAAGGCCATGTATGTGCAGTTTGTTCTTTAGCACTAGAAAATGACGATGCTGAAATTGCAACAATTGATTCGGACTTATTAATTTATTTTTCCGTATCATCAGATTTCTTCCTATGATTTTTTCAGAAGTTTTTTCACACATAATTAGCAAAACCGGCGCCGATTGGGGTACTGACCGCAGGCAGTACTATTACTGACTGTGTTATGCTTCAATTGACACGAGCACCTCTAGTACTGACATAGTGAAACTGTAATCAATGTGATGCTTGAATCGACAACTGTGAATAAATAAAGCCAAACTTGCTTTACTCTTTACTTATTCATTGATCGACACTATGCAATTGTAGTACAGTTGAAAATGAGGTAAAGAAAAAATATCACCAACTACATATTAAACATCTATAACTAAGTTCCCTAATAAAAGAATATACTTACAAAAATAAAATGTAAGTATGAAAAAGATGGGGATACGACATATCCCTGCATACCCCCAGAAGAAAATCCATATATATGCGGAGGTGCTGAATTCCAGGGTGTGTATGTAAGGGGGTTGGTTAAGGGAGCAAATTAATAAGGTACAGGTTGTAGCTACAGTATGTATGCATACTTGGTAATTGTCTGTTTTTTCAACATTCAAGTTAAACTCACTCAGTAGTATTATGGTGGTCAGTTTTTAGTATGTACAATGTCTTTCCAACTTTGGGTCAACTCTAATGATAGACTTAAAAAGCCAGAATTTAAAAGATAGGCTCCCTGTAGTCAATGCATCCACTTGGTGTGGTAAACAAACATTATGTATTAATGTACAATCCCCTTCAATCGCGGTTCTAGTCATGTGACATCAAGCTCATACAGACTTATTTTTCAAATCAGAAGAACATAGAAAAGATTCCGTACACATATGTCTTTACAGACCACAAAAATTGCACAACCCTAATGAAATGTTATGTACTTTTTTGTGGTTGGTATAAAGAAAATACTGTAAATGCAGTAATATGCTTTGTAAAGACTATAAGATTATGTGTGGCATATTTTCTATATTCTTTAACATTTTAAATATGTCCCTTGGAGGACCAACTTTTCTTCAGGAAACCAGAAATTACAATAAAATTATATAATTCACAAACAGAAATGAATTACTACTATTTCATTTGGCATCTACTGTACAATTGCCACAATCTTTTTAAGTAGCCTGGTTGTCCCATGAATGACACATTCCACATATTGTAACGGCGGCCTAATTTATAAGGTCATCTAATTGTGCCATGTACATTATGTTACAAATACATTCAGACTTTTGTGTTTATAAAACTGTATTTATAAGATTGGTGTGATTATGACACATTTGTATTTAGAGAGGAGTGAAATTATTCTGTTTAGTACAGCACTATATATAGTCTTGCATTCTCCGTGTTTATCTAACCTTTGAAATTTGTGAAAGTGGGTGACTTTTCTTAAAGAAAAAATACAATACATTTTGTGAAGCAAATTGTGAAGATATTCAACCAGGACATATACTCCTATCCCCCTACTTGTGTCTCTTTGTCCTAATTGTTACAATAATATTCTCAATACTATTTCAAGTTAATAGTAATAATAAATTGCGTTAGCCATGGTAAAGTTAGCCCTCCCATTGTAAAAAAAAAAATATCCTGCATAAAATACATTTTGATCCTTCGTTAAAAACATATTTTATTTATTCCACCAAGGTATTCATTTGACAACAGCTCTGGGTTAATTTCTTAAATTAAGGTACTTTGAAAAATTTGTCAGAAATATCACACTTTCTGTCATTGCTGCTGGCGAGATTACACAGGTATATAGTGTGTGACCACATACAGTATGCAAAAACAAATAAGATAGTACCAATACATACACCACATCAATATTCAGACACAATCATTTTATTAAATCTGACTGGTGACTTTTAAAGATCCATTTCCTATTCAGCACATGCATATGTTCTTCATAATTGAGTTTTCTGTTTTCAGTATACATTTTTATTCTTTCTTTTTTATTGTGAAAGACCGTTCAACTGGTTATCATCCATTAAAAAAAACAATATTCACCTTTGAATTATTTTAGATGTGTTAGGAACATTAAGTAAAATATACTTAAGATGATTATTAATCCCATATCTCTTTCTTTCTATTATTGAAAGCGGTGTTGAGCCGGAATAATGATAACATTGTCAACCAATGTGCATGTTAATACATGTTTTTCTCTATCAGTGCTTGTTAAAAGGTGTAGCCAATTTTTTAACGTCACCATAAAGCAAGTAATAGCAAGTGTAAACCCTCTTTATTCTGGCCCCAGACTGATAGCTGTTGCTGGGTTGTGGGCCTGAGTCCTTTTTTCTGGGTGGTACATCACACGTGCCGTTAGGTCAAACAACGGGAGGCAAACTACAATGACGTTTGTAATATAATCCTTTTTATATAGCAAGTATGGTATAATTAGGTACCCTGTGACCCTTATCAAAGTATCACCGCATTCATATTACTGTAACATTCCCCAGAAATGTTGCATGGGTGTGTCAGTGTCTGAGGCGGCAGCCACCTTATCTATGGTATCAAGGCCTGTGGGATCGTACAGCACACCATTGGAGCTTTTAATGCTGCAAATAAGTGTAGCAGGCCTGTACAGTACTTCACAAAACACTTTGGTATCACTTGTAGCTGAAACCGTTGGAAGTCCCCTCCAACGGTGCTTGCTCCTCTGTGCTGCTTTCACTCTGATGATCTGCTGGACCTCCCTGCACAATCTGCTTTTCTCCCTCCAGTCAATCCCTGCTCTGTTTAGTGGGTCACCGACTTGCCCCAGGTCAAAAGCGATTATTCCTGAAGTCCTTCAAGCTTGTGCTGATTTGCTGCAGCAGATTTGCGCTAGCAGATCTGCAGTTTCAGCTCTGCCCCTGCGTGTCCTGCTAGGGAGTCTTAGAGAACCCCATCCTTAGTCCCACCACTCCAGAGTCCAATCTCTTTGGCTGAGGCTCTGTCCATCACAAGCCACATCCTCCTGTACTGGAAGTGACACACTGCTGCTGCTGCTGCTGCTGCTGCTGCTGCTGCTGCTGCTGCTGGGAATTGTAGTTTCTTATTGCAACCAAGGGGCAGTATGTGTGTGTCAGCAGTCTGCACTTACAAGTTACACAAAGATAAAAAGAAACAAATTAAATAACAGTGATTGATTTATAGTTAAAAAATAAATTAAACAAACAGACAAATAAAATACTTAAAAATTAACCAATCTAAAAATATACTACAGTATGTAATATTACTGAAATGCAAATCCTCTGATGATAATATTGCTCGATAACTTAGACACCATTCATAAGAACACAAAACAAAAGTATCAATAGAAATGAATATATCTTAATAATGATTAAAGGTTTTTTTTTTTAAAAAGCCCTTCTATTTGGAATGTTCCACAACATACATGTTTTAATTGGCCAACAAACAGTCAAGGAGTCTTTTCACAATAAACCTAATTTGAAGGTTATGGAAGTACACAATAATAACTGTATGAATATTTTATTTCCTCGTACAGCTAGGCTAGGCTTAGAATTACATAGAACTTTCCACTGAACCATTTCTTTGCTGTCATCAAATTGGTACCAACGTGATTTATACTCCACCCTTCAAGAGTTCCCTGACTACACTACATATTTACATGGCTTCACATTCAGTACATAGTTTTTTCCCCAAAGAGACTTTTGCGCATGAATGACTCATGAGGCAACATAATAACATGATGGAGTATGTGTTAAAATGTTCAAGCTTTTGATGTATGGTTTGCATCTTGCATGTGATAAATATGTGATAATTCCTTACCTCTTTGCATAACCAGCTGATTTTTTACTCCACATAAAAAGTGAATAAAGCAGCAGAGGAGACAATGGCAAACGACACTACTGTATCTATAATACCAGGAGAGGTTTCCACTCTTTAACCATTTGGCTGTGTCTACGAGGGGATATAATAACTATATATCAATATATTAGGGGAAAGTACAAGGAACTTTCAAAAGAACTATTCATCCCAAGGGTAGTTCAAAGTACACGGGGTCACTCCTTAAGGTTGGAGGAAAGGAGATTTCACCAGCAACAAAGGAAAGGGTCCTTTACAGTGAGGGCAGTTAAAATGTGGAATTCATTACCCATGGAGACTGTGATGGCAAAAACAATATATATCTTCAAAAAAATGTTGGACATCTTTTTAAAAAGGAAAGGTATACAGTGATATAACAAATAAGTAAACATGGGACGGATGTTCATCCAGAGAGTAATCTGATTGCCAATTCTTGGAGTCAGGAAGGAATTTATTTTTCCCCTTATGAGATATCATTGGATGATATTTCACTGGGATGTTTGTTTGCCTTCCTCTGGATCAATATACTGTTAGTACGGATATAGGATAAAGTATCTGATGTCTAAATTTGGCATACTGTAGGTTGAACTTGAAGGATGTACTGTATGTCTTTTTTTCAACCTCATCTACTATGTAACTATGTAACTAAAATGTTTCTAACAAAGTAATACTGTAGAAAGGTCTGTAAAAATCACATGCAACATGATTTTGATATTTATGCTCCCAGGTGATGATATCATGAAGCCATAATTATTTCAGGATCAAACAAAATCTCCTCTGCATTCATGTATATTGCTGTCATGCGTCAGAAAAAGTCTCAGTTTATTTCCCGCATTACAGTAAATATATATTTTTTTAAACATTTACAAATATGGAAGAAAATGTTAAATGTCCTTGTTTTGGATCTAGATACAGTTTTTACGTGACACAGACGCCTGGAAGTTACAATGTTTGAAAGCAGTGATCTCACCCTAGAAGCCAATATAAAAGTATCTCATATAATGTTAGTGTCTTGCCCGCTTTTAAAACATATTTTAAGTGTGTTTTTTTCAATCCCTAGCTTCTGGGGTTAATGGATACTCTACTTAAAAGGTTTCTCTCTCGTGACATTTGGCATATTCCTGACGTGTCCAAGACTCATTTTAGTGATTTTTGTTTGCCATGTAAAATTTGTTTATTTATTTATTTTAAAGGGGTACATAGTAGATACAAAGAAATACATCACATATATAACCCAGCAATACATACTGACAAACCCCATAAACCATGCACCAACGGGACATACATCACTGGTGCTAACCCAAAATAGGGAGGGTAAGCCAAGGGAGAGGAGGCACAGCCCCCCCAGGCACTAGGTTATATAACACAGGGACTGCTACTCCCATTGACACTAGCCCCTGCACAAAGACATTGGCTAATACCACAGTCAGGAGGGGCTAGGGGGGGGCTACATATCATGGCCACCAATTCCCCAGGGCTGATAGCTAACTTGATGCACAGATATCAGATGTATTAAACTCAAAGTCTCTCTGGGTCACTTTTTTTTTTTCTTGCATTGGTGGAAGAAAATGGAGGTGGCATCAACTTTTGAGTAAGATCTAAGAATTTATGCAAATGCGAACAGAAAATGGAGCAGTACATCAAAACAATCTTCTGCTTGCTCTTTTTTTTTTAAATAAATACATCCCCCCCCCTTCAGAAGTGCATACATTTTTTTTAAATCTGTCCCATAGTTTTGGACACCTTATTTAAATTGCAAATTATGCTTGCTAGAAATTGGTATATTGGGGCAATCGGTATTTATAGCTGCATTGACAGAGCACCCAAAATTTATAAGTAAAATGCAGGTTTACTTTATATAGGGAGATACATATTTAACACAGCTGTGCATATTACACTGCTCCCTCAGTTAATTTTACACACTTTCTCCATAGTCAGCAGCCCTTGTATTTATTTTTACCAGTTCTGAATATTTGTGCCTCTATCTTCCAAAGAAAGCAAATTTAGATGGCAATAATTTTTAGTGTTGAAAGATTAGCTCTATCGGCAAAGCAGCGAGCTGAAATCCCACCGGGAGAAACAGATTTCACATTCTTTGGGTTTCAGAGATAGTTTAATTCCAGCATTGTAATGCACAATGGCAAAAGGACAAAAAAAAATTGAAATTCAAATAGTTGTCAGAAGAAAAAAAAAATGTTGAGTGCTGCAGATTCAGTGGGAGTTAGTATCCACCATAACCTCCGTAGCTATAAAAAGTGCAAAAAGAAGGCTGAAATCCACATCAGAAAAACAATATTTAAAAGGCCAAAATGTATGTCTTTCTCTGGATCAAAATATTGTAAATACAAATATAGGATAAATATCTGTTGTCTAAATTTAGCATAGGTTGAACTTACATAGTTACATAGTAGACGATGAACACATGCCTTTTTTCAACCTGAGCTACTATGTACAGTACAGTAACTATGTTACCACATATTTAAAATCACAAGATATATACAGGAACAAACAAAATCTGTGAAAGCAAAGGGAACATGAACACCAATGTATGGATCCAGGAAATACCCATTGTACAAGCACATCAGTCAAATGAGACTGTTTACATTTTTTTTTTTACTATGGAACGATTTTTCCCTTATTCTTTGCCCCTTATATATCCTGATATACACTGTACAGTACTGTATTATTACCGTATTGGCCAAGATCACAAAACTCTGTTAAGTCACTTACTGTAATGTGACATTAACCTAACAGGCTATGGGATGATGATATCTGCCAAAGTTTAAATGTCAGAATCACGTGACGGGAGATTTAAAAAATGCATGGAGATACCAGCACCCCCATACCGGTGCCTTTAACTCGGGAAACTGGGGGTCTCCGGTGCTGAAATTAATGTTGTTCAGCTCTTGAGACCCCCTTCTTCAATATTGTGTTAATAAAATAAAATCAGCTTCATCACCTTAGCAGCTAACCGGTAAGGCAATGAAGGGGTTCAACCTGAGAACATGGTTTATTGTGGGTAGAGGGGTGGGTAAAGGGGTAGCTGCTTTTGGGTGGTTGTCGGGAACTGTTGTCCTGGTTACTACTGCTAAAGTAATGAAGGGGTTAACTCCTCCCGCTACCCACCGACAGGCCTTACCAACCACCCCGGGGCAATTACCCCTTCATCCACCTCCTCTACCCCTAATAAACATTAAAATGCAACAACACTGCTACCCACCACCTCTACCTCCAACAACCCCTCCCCCTCCCCCTCTCCTCCCACCCCCCTCCCCCCCCACACACAGTGCAATAATGGGCACAATTTCTATTATCCAGATCTGGATGAAAACCATTTTTCCCATTAAAAAGTTGTACTTACCCTTGCCAGGATGAAGGTCATCCTCATCCTTCTGTTCCTCCTCATCTTAAGTGGGCGACGGCAGTAAAATAAAAATAAAAGACTACTGGCCAGTAACCCCTTTATCACCTTAGCGGTTATTAACTGCTATGTTAATTAAGGGGTTCAACCCTCCTCTTGCTACCCACCCGGATGGCCTAACCAGCCTTCCCGGAGCAACTACTGTGTCGTCATCAAAAAGGATGCCTGGCTTCCCTCCCTTAAGATGACATCAAAAAATTAAAAAAAAAATGGAAGTCATCACATGGTACATCCACCTATTGGATTGGTGGATGTACCATTTTTCAGTCAAATGTGACATAAAATGCCATATATAAGGACTGTCACATTTGACCCAAGAAGCCGTCGATCAATATCTTATGGACCTGTTGGATTATAAAGAAGAGAAGAAAAAAGAATAGAAGAAAGAACAACTGAAGTACTTACCAGAGACTCCTCTTCAAGCAATTGAGGATCATGGACGTCTTCATTTCATTCTTATGAGGATCATTGCGTTGTGGTACAAGACTTGGTGCCGCTGTTGGATGAGGAGGGTACATTTTTATCCTGGCAAAGGTAAGAAACACATTGGTTGGCTTTTATTTCATTGTGTATTTTTTTTAAGGTTGCCCATTGACTGGCAATGTGTTTGTCAATTAAAGATAAACACATTGACAATCCATGCATTTATTGGCAAATGTTTGTTTTTATTAAAATGTCATGTATTTTTTTTGGTTGTTTTTTTAGGATGCCCATTTATTGCCATTTTGCAATCCATGCCTACATTGTGGGCATGGTTTACTACAGGGAAAATCAATGGTTTTATTGGCAAGTGTAATGTATTGTACTGCTATGTCAATGTTATTTTATTGTGTATTTCTTTTGTTTTGCAAACAAATGGGAACATGTGCTATTAGCCATTTTTGGCTTTGCCCATTTGTATGTGTGGTGATGGAGGAAGAGGGGGTTGTGGATGGGGTAGTTGCCCCGAAGAGGGTGATTTGTCCACCTGGATTGGTAGCGGGCTAGATTAACCCCTTAATTACTATAGTGGCCAATAACCGCTAAGCAAATTAAGGGGTTAGTGGACAGTAGTTAGTTTTTTTATTTTAATATTGCTGCCCACAGAAGACAGAGATGAGGATGAGGGCAGCCTTCATCCTGGCAGGGGTAAAACTTTAATTTACTATATGCTGACTGGTTACTGTTTTATTTTTAATAGGCAAATGTGCTATTATCAAGGTCTGGATAATAGGGATTTTGCTCATTACTGTACTGTATGTGTTGGAGGGGAGGGCGTTGTTGGGGTAGTGGGGGTAGGTAGTAGGTGCCCATTCATTGCCATAGGATTATCTTTGCTCCAAATGAGGGCATAGGTAATCAAACTGGCAATCAATTGGTATATTGAATAGTATTGGTTGTTGTATTGTAACCTTCCCGGTAGGCCTAACTACCAACCCTGGGGCAACTACCCCCTTCACCCACCAGCATCTACCCCCAATAAACCAGGTTCTCTGGATTAACCTTTTCATTGCCTTAGGGGCTAGCCGCCAAGGTAAGAAACTGCTTTTATTTTATTTTAATAACTGTATTAAAGCAGTAGGTCGCTGGAGCTGAACTGCATTAATTTCAGCCCTGGGGACCCCTTATTCCCAGTTACATGCCCCGGTATCATCCTGCATTGTTTAAATCTACCGCGTCATGTGACCAGGACATTTCAACTTTGCAGAGAGGTCCGTGATATTGTCTCTTTTTTTCATGCATCTTTTTAGACAAAATAAGTCAACTTTCTGGTCCACTTCGCACCTTATTTAGGATTGTATAAATCTTGATGAATCTCTACTTATTCTTTCACTGTTAAGGCACCCGAAAAAAATATATATTCGATAATATCTCCACTTTATTGAAATTTGATAATGCTTAGACATTCTAAATGTCACGTTGTTTGAAGATAACTCAACTCTATGTTATAATAATGTGACCTGAAGACTATGCTAAGGATATGTAGAATGGCAGTTGTTATTGCATACATTAGTTTTGAGGATAAGGGTCAACCTCAGGGAACAAGATATTTGTTCCAGTTTTAGGTAACATCATCTTATGAGCTCTGATTTAACAGAGCTTTGTCTATCTAGCCCTATGTCCTGTACAAGTATGTTGTTTTAGTAACATAGGGACGCATTCACAAAACTGTGATAAGAGGCTTAATGCATGTTAAATGCCCTTATAACTCAAAACTAAACCTGCCAAAGTGGAAAAATCATGCCCATATTATATGGGCATGGTGTACCACTTTGCCATCAATGGGTAGAGAGTGTGGGTAGTTGCCCCAGACTGGGTATTTAGGCCTCCCAGGTGGGTAGTGGGTGAGTGGGTTAACCCCTTAATTACGCTAGTGGTCACTAACCGCTAAGGTAATTAAGGGGTTAATGGCCATTTTTTTTATTGTATTGTTCCTGCCCAATGAAGATGGAGGGGACAGAGAGGAATACGAAGACGGCCTTCATCCTGTCAGAGTGTGAGGATTGCCCGTCAGCCCCGCCCTGTGACGCACCCTGTGACGGGATGGGTGACACGTGACGCGCTACAAGGCTGGGGAACATGTACGTTCCATGCTTAGGCCCCACCTCATGACACATTCCATAAGGAAGAGGCTGACAAATGCTGCTTTACAAGGCTGGGGGACACGGCACGGATCTCGCTCAGGCTCCGCCCTCATTATGTCACTGGTGTGGCGCACCACACGCAACCTATGGGCAGGCGTTGCACTACCATGGGCACACGAGGGGTTAACTCCATCAGCAATTATTCCACAACTGCACTCCTCCCCACTCTTGCCTACCAGTGGACTGAATATGCCTAGGGGCGGTTCTCATTCATTGCTCTGCAGCTATGTGTTCTCCTACCATTGTCTGCCTGTTCTTTAAATACTCCGCCAGCCCTGCAACAAACTGGCTGAGCATAAACTCTGTTTATGTACTTGTGCTTGCCACCAGTATCCTGCTGCCTTGCCTTTGCCTTGTCTTGCATTTTTTATCTCAGCTTATACCCGAACTTCTGCCTTCTCTGACCCCTTGACCACGTCTATGGATAAACGACGTTTCTACCTTCTATATTCCTGGACCCCGGCACCGCACCTTGACTATCCGATTTCTCCAATCCTAGACCAAGGCAAGTATTACGACCACCAATCTGTCCTCTCCTATCCTTACCCAGTTACATGACTATCACTCTGCAATCCGGACGAGCTTGCACGGTTGTAGGTTGGTCGCTATCAACATCCCCACCTCAGCCCTGCAGTCCTGTCTAGTTTGTGGTGAGCACTCATTACACAGAGGTAAGTAGAACTTTTATTTACTTTATCCAGGCTGGTTTAATTTTTAATGGGCAAATACACTATTATCCATATCTGAATAATTGTAATGTTTCCCATTACTGTACTGTATTTGTTAGGGGTGGGGTTATTGGTTGTAAAGGAGGTGGGTTGTTTAATGGTAGGTAGTAGTTATTTTAATGTTTATTGGGGGAAGAGGGAGAGAGTGAAAGGGGTACTTGACCCATGGTTGGTGGCTAGGCTAACCGGGTGGGTAGCGAGTGGTTAACCCCTTCATTACCATAGTGGTTAAGGTTACCTTCCCGGTAGGCCTAACCACCCACCCTGGGCCAAGTACCCCCTTCATTCACCCTCTCTGTCCCAATAAACCAGCTACTGTGCCTTAACCCCTTAATTGCCTTAGTGGCTAGCTGCTATGGTAATGATTTTTGTTTCCCAATACTAGTGTGCGGGAGCAGGGCGTCTCCTGAGCAGAACCGCATTGATTTCAGCCTCGGGCACACCCTACTTCCTAACTTACAGGCCCCGTTATGGGGTGCCGGTATATTCTGCAGTATTTAAATCTCCCGGTCACGTGACACGGAGGATTTAAAAATGGCTAGGATACCGGCACACAATACCGGGGCCTGTATCTCTGGAAGTAGGGGTTCCCGAGGCTGAAATCAATGCAGTTCAGCTTAGGAAACCATCTGCTCCCATACACTAGTATCAAAAATAATATTTAAAATTCATGATCGCCTGCAAGGGCCGTACATGGAGACATAGCGTACTTGTGCCGCTCTTCCAGGTTGCAGTTTAAATAAAGAGGAAAGGTCCGGCACGACAGCAAACAGCCAAATGATGTCAGATCCACAGTTGAATTCAGTTGCTTTATTGGTATGAAATAAAGATACTGCATTCAACTGTGGATCTGACGTTATTTGGCTGTTTGTTGTCGCACCGGACCTTTCCTCTTGATTTCCTCACACTCACCTTGCCGGATGCACGCTGCGGGACAGGCTACCGAGGAGCTACAGGACCCAGGACGGATGAGCTGACAGGGGTAAGATTGCTTTCTTTGCCCCCTGAGCCCCGACCTCTCTAGTGGTCCCATGATGCTCCATATGCCTTACCTTCAGCCCACTCACACTCAAGTGTGTTCATCATTCGGCGCAAGCCAGAGCACATGACAGCAATTCACTCCTGCAGTTTAAATAAACAGTTTCCAAGTGATAATACTTATAGCGCGATAACACTTTGAAGAAGAAAATAAATAAAAAATAGGTCGTTCAACCTTGCATTTTGTTTACAAAACTTAAAAAAAAATTGGGTTTTTTTTCTTAGTGAATACCGTTTTGACCCATGTGTTTTATAGCATGAGAAAACAATGCAAAGTCGATCAGTAATGCACTGATTTTATCACAGTTTAGTGAATAGGCCCCTTAGTCTTATTGCATTTTATCTCTCATTGTATTGGTCTGCGGAATATGTTTGCTCCTTGCAAAAGCCTATTGTGATTTACAGTGCAAAACTTTCAGTTGATTTATCTGTTATTTTTTATCAATTACTTATTTATAGGATGATAAAATAATCTACTGGGATTACAAAAACAAGGATATTAAACAGACAAAGAACAGGAACCATGCAAGCATTTAACATTTGTAGCTGTAAAATTATATAAAAAGCAGGCAACTTATAGGCTGGTTTGTAATCATTCCTCTTCATTCTTACATTTCTTATTATTGCCGGTGACACTATAAGATAGTTATGTGGAGTCACAGTTTGTACAGAATTGGAGTTATGTATCATTGTATTTTGGCTACAAAACTGGATGAGTTTTACATTTTTTGAAATCCCTAATCTAAACAATATTGGCAAAACAAATGTTTCCTCAGAAAAAATTAAATTGTTCTACAGCAGTTCAGCCCTTTTGTGAATTCATAAATAATGTGAATTCACTAACATTCTTAATGGGGTCAAAAGTTAAGGAAGAACACAATGATCCCCCAGTCTCCCGCTGTTATTCCTCCAGTAAAATGTCCACAATTAGACTTGGTTACAATCAATCAAACTGGAAAAATTGACCAAACTAGTCTTGCTAGAGGGAGTGAGTGGGGAAAACAAGGTCATATTGGGGGAACAGTACCACTTTTATAATTCATTAGATTCTCTCACGGAGTCCTGTACTGCTTCTTAACTGGTGAATAATGTCTACTGTACCTACCCAGGACATTTTTTTATGGTTTCAAGAACCTTCCCATTTTGCTTTACCAATATGTAACGGTGTTTCCCCAATCGGACGGGAGATTCTGCCCTTACAGGTAGTGGGTGCATGATACCAGTTGGTAACAGGAGGGCTGAGCTATCCGCCGATGGTTGTGGGGACTCAGGATCAGGTTTCTGTTGTACATTACCCAAGTGGTTCTCTAACACTGCAGCGCCTCCCTCTGCCATAGGCTCCAGATGAATGGAGGCGATCTACTACAGTAGATACGGTTACCTCTCCCCCCAATAAAATCACACACCAGGCTGGAGGTATATTGAACAGGAATGGTTTATTCTCTCTGTACCAGCACAGTAACACACGGCAGTTGCCTGCCCAATGCGGTGTCTGGATCGGTTACCCAGCTGAAGGATGGTCCCTGGATTACCACTACAGGTCAAGGGCCCCTGCAGCTGCCCTGGGTCTTCCCTGCCACTCTAGCAGAGGCAGGGGAAAGGTACACACTCACTCTCCCCAAGGGGAAGAGGACCAGACAAGGCCCCAATCTTAGGCTCTCTGCTGTGTGACCTGCCTCTCTCAGTGGGGAGAGGCACTACTGAATTTGGACAGTAATCACACATAAGTACAGCAAGGAGGAGGGCACCAGGTCTGATCCATGATTGGATATACTCAGGCCTAGCTAACATCACCTCCCCTGTCACTCAAGTGCATTGCAGGGAGTGGGGAAAACCTATGATTACAACTGGCAGCCTGCTCTTACTAGGGCGTATTGCCAGTGAGGGCAGACTGATAGCCATAGATGGCATTGCTACAAATATGAGAAAAATAGATGTTGCAGGGCACTATGGAATTATCCAAAAATAATTTATTGAATCAGTAAACAAGGTTTCAACCAACTGTGTGGTCTTCCTCAAGTGAATATTCTCACTTGAGAAAGACTGCACAGTTGGTTGAAATGTTGGATTTAATGATTGAATAAATTATTTTTGGATAATTCGGTAGTGCCTTGGAACATCTATTTTTCTCATATAGTTTTTGGAATTTTCTTAGACAGGTACCCCCTGGACTAGAAGCACCGGTAACTGCAAGTATATTTTTATTTTTTTGGTGTGCAGCATTACATCTCTTATGCATGGCTACAAATATAAAAAAAAAAATATTAAAAGTTCCTGTTGTTTAAATTGTGTTGTGTTTTCAAGATTGTGTCCTGGCATCACAGAAACTGTAATGCACATATCTGCGTTGCCACAAAGGTGGACAGCCTAATGGAGCTCCCCAAGAGCTGCTCCCCACTGTAAAGGACCAGCGTGCTAAGGGTTAACATTTGCTTATACTTTGTGGAACGTCAACCCCACCCACTGGAATGTTAATGAGCCAAGAGGACACAAATAACTTTTTGTTCACAGCTGCATTGAAAATCAACCACCCCAGTGTACATCTTTGTTGCTCTAAAGGCGGACAGCCTTTGGCGCAGCCAAAGGGCAGCCAAAGGGTGTGAGCTATTTGCTGCCGTTCGCTGATGTTTGGTGATGTTAAAGTGATGTTAAAGCTGCTCTATTTCAATCAGAAAATCACAAGCCCTTTATCTCCTGTACCCAATTTTCCAGCTCTATCTGTCCATGAAATGTCTGTTAATTGGCTGTACACTGGCGACACACTTTATCGCAGTGCGGCCAGATCCGCAAGCCGGGAGATTTCCCGGCTTGCTAGTGGCCGCCCCTCGGCGTGCCGCGCGTCATAGACGCGCGGTCACGCGTCATCGGGAGCCTGCGCCCCCTGCACGCGTGTCCAGGGGCTCCCCGAGGGAGCCCTGGTGTCCCGCAATCGCGGGACAGCGGCAGGGGGTTCCGGGGGACCCGGCGGACCCGGCAGCGGTAGGGAGAGCGCCCCGATCGGAGGGCGCTCTTCCGCTGCTTCGGCGCGCGCCCGTCACACTCGGGCGCGCGCCAGGCTACTGCTGCGGCACAGAACGGGCAAATGCTCGAATAAACTGTGCCGCAGCAGTATAACCCCTGTTCTTTTAATGTAACCATGTATTTTTAGAACTCTGTGCCCAGGACATACTTGAAAACGAGAGGTAACTCTCAATGTATTACTTCCTAGTAAAACATTTTTATATATAAAAAAAATAAAAAAATATGTTAATATAATTAGTGTTTACAAAATATTCTATGGATCAACGACTCAACAATGTTTCCAATATGGTACTGGAAAGTGGGACCCCTAGGCTGGAAGGTACCCGAAATGTGACTGGGGAAGAGCAAGGAGGAGGTCGAAGTAGCTGGGGCAGTGATGACGCAGGTAGGCTAAATCCGTTGGGACGCCCATCTGCTGATATGGCCAGCAGCGAAACAACCACTCTGCGCTGCAAAAAAGCATACAAGATTGGAACGTGGAACGTGAATGGTCTGAATGCAGGAAAATTGGACACTGTGAAAAGGGAAATTAATCGACTGAACATCGACATATTGGGCATCAGTGAAATACATTGGACTGGCAATGGCTTCTTCAATTCCAGCGAGCACACAGTGTATTACTCTGGCAATGACACCACCAGACGGCGAGGAGTGGGCTTTATCGTGAACAAGAACATTGCCAAAGCTATCGAGAGTTATCAGAAACTCTGTGACCGAATATTGGCCAACCGAATCAGAGGGAGCCCACGTGATATCTCGGTTCTGCAAATATACTCCCCAGAAGCTGACGCACCTGAAGAGGAAGTGGAAGAGTTCTATGGTGAACTTCAGGGTGCCCTAAGCCAAACACCCAATAAGGACATTATCTACATTATTGGTGATTTCAACTCCAAAGTGGGAAATATGGCAGAGCCCAAAATTGTTGAAAGATTCGATTTAGGATTGCGGAACGAGACAGGAGACTGAGTGGTTCAATTCTGTCAAGAACATAGGCTGACGATCATCAACACTTGGTTTTGACAACCCAAATGGCGGCTGTACACCTGGACATCACCAAGTGGAGAACACAGAAACCAAATCGACTATAACCTGTGTCAGAAGAAGTGAAGTGGCAGAGCACGATCTTGCTGTGAAGACATACCCTGGTGCTGATTGCAGACAGATCACCAACTGCTGGTGGCCAAAGTCAAACTCAGATTCTGCAACACCAATCAAATGGCAGCCACAAAGAAATTAGACACAGACAAGATCAATCCCAGCCACGCAGTCGAAGTAAAGAACAGATTCGACCTCCTCGCTACAGAAGAAAGGCACCCAGACGAGCTGTGGGAATAAGTGAAAGCATGCATTATGAAACAGCCTTAGAAAATGTCCCATACAAGAAACAATCAAAATCAGCCCAGTGGATTTCGGATTCGACCATCAGCATCGCAGAAGAGAGAAGGAAGGCTAAAGCTACTGGCAACAGAGAAGATTTCAGAAGGCTGAATGCAGAATTCCAAAGAGAGACCAGAAAGGACAAAGAGAACTACTGGAATGAACAGTGCCAGAAGATGGAGAAAGCGAGCAGGAAAGGTCATATACGTGAGAACTCTACACCCATGTGAAGACTCGGAAGGCAACAGTTTGTGGGAGCAATGGTCAGGAATTGCATGACCAGCAAGCAATACGCGATCGGTGGAAAGAATACACAGAGAAATTGTACAAAAGTGAACACCAGAACCATCCGGCGGAGGATAATGAGACACTGGAACTGGACACTTCCGAAGAAATATCGCACAATAGTCTTGATACCACAAGCAAGCAAAATCCTTCTGAAGATTATCCAAAAATGCTTGAGTACAACCGTCGATGGGGAAATGCCAGATGTGCAAGCTGGCTTCAGGAAAGGCAGAAGCACTCGTGATCACATTGCCAACCTTCGATGGATTATGGAAAAAAAACAAGGAGTAGCAGAAAGATCTCTACATGTGTTTCATCAATTATTCGAAGGCGTTCGATGTAATTGAGCACAACAAGCTCTTGACCTGCCTGAAGGAAATGGGCACACCACCACACCTGACCGAACTCATAAAATCACTCTATCACGATCAAGAAGCTACAGTCTGAACGCCATACGGCGAAATGGATTGGTTGAAGATCGGAAAGGGCACACGCCAAGGATGCATCCTATCACCAGCAGCTTTCAACATATATGCAGAAGCTGTCATGTGGCGAGCAGGCCTGGATGAGTCCAAGATTGGCATGAAAATAGGCGGCAGAAACATCAACAACTTCCGATACGCCGACGATACCACCCTGCTGGCTGAAAACAAGGAGGATCTCGAACATCTGATCATGAAATCAAACAAGAAAGTGAGAAGGTTGGACTGTGCTTGAACATTAAGAAGACAAAGATCATGACAACAGCAAAAAAATCCAAAAGTTAATATCAAGATCAACAATGATGAAATTGAAGTGGTTAAAGATTTAACCTTTCTTGACTCCAAAATTGATCGCGATAGCGAATGCACCCCTGAGATCAAGAGACGGCTGACACTTGGAAGAAATGCGATGGTTCCTATGAACAACCTCTGGTAGTGTAAAGACATCAGCCTGGCAACCAAATGCAGATTGGTCAGTGCGATTGTTTTCCCAATAGCAACATATGGCTCCGAAATCTGGACTCTGAGAAAGGCAGACAGGCGAAAGATCGATGCATTGGAACTGTGGGGCTGGAGACGTCTGCTACGCATTCCGTGGACAGCCAGAATAACGAACTAAGCAGTTCTGGAATGGATCAAACCAAAAATCTCACTGGAGGCCAAGATAACAAGGCAAAAGCTCTTTTAATTTGGTCACATCATGCGAAGCAAGTCGCTTGAGAAGGACTTCATGCTTGGAATGATCGGTGGCAAAAGAGGAAGAGGCCACCCAAGAACTCACTGGCTAGATACCATCAAGAAAGATACTGGAATGAAAAAAGCAGAATTGAAAGAAGCCGAGAGAGATCGAAAGACATGGAGAACACTGATCCATACAATGGCCGAGATACGTACTCGACTGAACAGATAAGAAAAAGACAAAATATAATTGCTGTGTTGAGCATAAAGCACATTAAAATTGTATTATTACATCAATTATTGTAATAGCAACAAATATATATTTAAAACAAGTTAACAGGCCATTTTTTTGATCTTAGAGAACTTAATTATACACTAATGAAGATCATCTTGGCGGCCCTAAATGGCCTTTTTGTTTTCTGTAAAATCTGTTATTCCAGATTTTATGTTTGACCTACCTGTATATTTTTCCTCTATGCAAGTAATTTTCTGGCATCTATTTAATACCTTATACTTCTGTGTGTCATTAACAGCACTATAAGTTCTTGGTATAGTTCGTACTATGTAGGTTCAACCAATCAAATGCTGCTATCTAAGGCATAGGGCACATTTGGAAATGAAGAGTAATGTTTGACTGGCCTTTGCTGTCACACAAGTAATGGCAGCTTTGGATAGACTTCAATTGCCCTTGCAATTAAGCTTTCAACATCAAATGATAAAAAAAGACAATCAGTACATGTTACATTTTTCTTTAGACTTTAACTACTGAATCATACAGATTTTCTTTAAGACTGCTGCAAGCTGTTCTAGTAAGCAAATCTAAGTTCCCCATCTTAACATTTTCAGATAGCTGCAAAAAATAAATATTATCCAAATGGTTATATAAGCAGAGGTTGATTAAGAATAGAAGCTCTTGGTCCTAAGATTTGCAGCATTCTCAGGCTAATGTTTACTAAGCAGTAATTGTTCGCTGAACTACAGTACTCAAATGCAGCGGCTACAGCTGTGAGCCAAATCAGCTGCTGTCAGCTTCACTGCTCTGTATTCTTCTGATCTCTACTGAGCTCTACTGTAGCACCTGTGTGCAATAAGACTCTTGGTCACGCTACTGAGTTCCCTTTAACCATTTGAGTGCTGGGGGGGGGGGGTGTGGTGCCTAAGTGTTACACCCCCACCAACACAGTGCTTGTGACTGCTTTTAATAGCAGTCATGTGACCAAGGGGCCAATTTGCAGGAAATAGAAGAGGAGGGATCCTTTTTCTCCATTTCAATACAGACCAGACGAGGAGATGATCAAAGTGGCAAAAAAAATCTCAGTTAGGCCTGACATAGTCACTATGTCATAGGGCCTCAGGAATGTCAATCCCCAAGATGTAGTGATTATGGGCCTCATGCAGTAAGCACCGAAAAAGCACTCTCGGCAGGGGTTGAATATCGGCATGATTTTGGCGATTTGCCCTCGCAGTATTCAGGAAGGGCCGAATCCCTGGCGAATCACTGCGAAAGCAAAACGCAGAGTAGCCGGTGGCGAAACAGTCTGTCTGACGATAACCTGGCGATACGCCGTCCCCTGCCGAGATGTGTCTGCAGCAGAGAGAGATCTGCCACTCTCTCTGCGCAAACATCGGCAAAATAAAAAATATTTCAAAACAATTTTTACTCATAGTGTAGATGTGCAGGGGGTCTCCGGAGCTGAACCGCATTGGTTCCAGGTCCGGAACCCCCTGCTTCCCGAGATACATAAACAAGAATAAAAACAGCCAATGTAATGTCCCCTAACCCCTTAATCACCATAGCGGTTCTTAACCGCTACAGTCATTAAGGGGTTATCCCACCCTCACCCACCACTCGGGAGGCCTAAATACCTTCCCCAACTACCGCCCCACCCCGTGAGGCCTAACCACCCTCTCACACTACCCAGCTGGGAGGCCAACCCACATACCCTTGGGACCAATACCCCCTTCCCCCACCCCCAGTACCCACAATAAAAATAATACACAGCCCCACAATAAACATCATTATATTTATTACATACATAACCCACCCCCTGTCCCCCTCCATAAATACATGATTTATTATTTTACATACAGGGTTAATACCCCAGGGCCACGGGAGTCCACGGTGGGCCTGATGGGTCACCTCACAGATCTACATTAGCCTAGCACCTGGTTTCAAAAAAGGGTCTGGAGGGCTGCGGGTGGTCCCCGCCAGGCGCCATTGTCCACAAGGTGGTCTGCGCGGGTCACCGTGGGCCACAATGGGGTCCCCACGGGTAGGCTCATGGCTGTCTGGTGGGCCCCGGGTCAGACCCACAGGTGTCTGAGGGGCCTCGGGTGCTTCACACCGGAAGCGACAGCAGTCCCAAGCAAAATAGCAACAGGGGACCCCTGACGAAGTCCTTAGTGACGAAACGCATAGGGCGTTTCCCAAAGAGGCGAGTTTGTGGCTGACATTACTGCACGAACGGAGAGAGTACCTTGGAGCAGTTGCTATTTTGCTTGGGACTGCTGTCGCTTCCGGTTTTGCAGTTGCCTGCTGTTGAGCAGTGAGATCTGTGGGAGATGTATCTGGAGGGAGTCTCTGACCGTGTTGCTGATTATTAAATCATCTGGCTGTGGTGGCTCCAGTGCACCTTGTTGAACCAATGGACACACAAGAGGTGGCACCAACGGGACAGGCTGATACATTCCCTTCACAGCTTCAAGGCAATTGAGTATATCTCATAAATGCTATTATTTTTACTCTGTTTGTGTAAGGAATCCACTACTGGCTTTGACTTTTGCCTTGCAGACCTGTGCAGTTGCAGGCTTCCTCTGGCAATCTATGGCACAGGTGCTGCCTCTCATTGCAGCTTCTGCCCTGTGCTACTTCATTGGAGGAATTCTCACACACCCTCCTCCTGTGATTGGATCTCCGCCCTTTATATTCTAGGCGTTGGCTCTGAACCAGCGCCGAGCATAACTATTCATATCTCTATGTTACTGACTCTGCCACAAACCACCCCAGGCCTCTCTCCTAGCGTTCTTACCTTCCAAGTTCCTGAGTATCCAGAGGCCTGGTCCTGGACGTCTGTGCTGAAGCGTTGTTGCCAGCACTGGCCTGCTGCTATCTCCTTGCAGTGGCCTACCCCGGACGTCTGTGCTGAAGCGTTGATGCCAGCACTGGTAACTGCTGCATTCCCTCCTAGCAGTGGCTACCCTTCCTGTCCTGTGGCCTGCCGCTATTCTCCTGTAGTGGTCTATCCTGGACGCCTGTGCTGAAGCGTTGATGCCAGCACTGGTACTGCTGCATTCCCTCCTAGCAGTGGATACCTTTCCTGTCCTGCGGCCTGCTGCTATCCTCCTGCAGTGGCCTGTCCTGGACCTCCGTGCTGAAGCGTTGATGCCAGCACTGGTACTGCTGCATTCCCGCATAGCAGTAGATACCTTTCCTTTCCTGCGGCCTGCTGCTATCCCCTTGCAGTGGCCTGCCTTGGACTTCTGTGCTGAAGCGTTGGTTCTTCCCGACGCTGCCCTGCGGTGAACTTCGGCCAGCCTGCTGTCTCCTCCTGCTGAGATCGGCGTCATGGGCCGAGGCCGCACCTCGCGCAGAAGCCACCCCCGCGCTCACGCTCCTAAGCTGAAGCGGGGAAATCCTGACTACCTGTTGCCGAACTCCTGCTTCCATAACGACGATGCTGCCTTCTCCAATCCTGATCCTGCGATGTACGACTACGAACTGCGCACTCCGGATCAGTCTGCGTAGACTAAGGTCGGTGATTATATAACCCCACCTCAGCCCCGCGGTCCGGTCCCGGTTTGTGGCGAGCATCGGCGTAACAGTATGCTCAGCCCGTTAAAACCGGACCGCGCCGTGGCGGGGGATGGCGATTTTCCAACTGAAGTTATGTCCCGTCCTGCGTATCAGTCCCACTATGAAGGCCAGTATTTGTGTGAAGTACTACCCCTGATTGATGAACTGTGGACGTATGAAGGTTTAACCCCTTTGCAAAGACAATGCCGTTGTGATCTCTTTATTAAGGCTTACTGCATCCTGAACTTAAAACAGTCTCTGGCCGCTTGTATTCGCTCTCCTGATTCCCCTTTAACCTGGGATAATGTGAACCCTATGGAACTGGCCGACGCCCAAGAGGCAATCTATGCCCTGGCCTCATCACTGGACATTCATCTAGTAGAACAGAGCGCCCTCCTCATGTTGGCTCAGTCTCAAGATACACTCCATGTATTTTCCTCAACACTAGACACTCACATAATAGAACAGGATCCCCTCCTTGCCAGCTATGCTGCTGCTTGGCAGATTCTCTGTGCTACCAGTCCTGTTACTAAACCTGTGGGGTTACCTCTCTCTCCTAAGAATGGTCAAACCATTTCTCTGTCGCTTCCCGCTAAGGAAGAAGCTGCCACGCTCCCTAATCCTGAGTTAACCTCCCTAAGTTCTTTCCCTGAGGTTATTTCGGTCTTAACCCCTGCTAGTCAGGCTTATGCGTTCCCCACTGTAAATCCCTGCAGTACCCAGGTCAGTGTGTCTTCCCTAGCACCAGAGAATGAATCCTGTTTGCCCTCTTTTCCTAAACCAAAAATTCTAAGCTCTGTTTCCGAGGTTTTTTCTGTATTAACCCCTGCTAGTCTGCTCTGTGAGGTTCCTACTGTTAACCCTAGTATTCCGCAGTCTAATGATAGGTCCCTAGGGCAAGAGGCAGAACCCCCTATGACCCCACTCTCGGAGACTAGCTTCTATTTCTCTGATTCTCAGGTACAGAGTAATTTAACTCTTGGGGTTTTTCCTATGTTAACCCCTGCAGGTCAGCCCTGTGAACCTTCCTTGGTAGATCCCTTTAGTTCGTCAGTCAGGGACACCTCCTTAGCCTCAGAGGATCAACCCCTTTTGTCCTCTGACTCAGCTAAAATTCTCGGGGCTATGCCCCCTGATCTTTCGGCAATAATACTGGCTCCAGTAAAAAGTATTCTGGAGCCGTTTGTTTCTCTAAACCTGTTCGCAGAATCCCTACTCCTAGGTATTTCACTCACCCCGTCTGCCACTCAGAGAGCTGAGACCCCTGCTTCTGAGCATAGACCCCTTTTCGTGGAATCTGTTGTCATTTCTGATGTCCCAGACACTCTTTCCCAAATACCCACTTCAGAGGCCAGCACAGTCGTGGTTGCCCCACTTGCACTGTCTGAGTTCTCCTTTTCTCAAATCCTAGGGTTTAAAGCGAACAGTACATATTATGCTCCTTTCCAAGTGACCCCTTCTGAGATCAGCGTATCTGCTGTTGCTCCCTCAGTACCATTAAAGTTAGATCCCTTCTTTTTGAATGATCAGGCTTTCAAGTTTGAGACTCCCTTTATCCCTGACTTTGTAAAACTGCAGTCCCTTCTCTCTGTAGTTAAAAGTTCTCCAGCAGCCGCTGAGTTAAGCTTTGCCGCTGCCAAATCTTCTGTTATAGAAGCAACCTTGCCTAGCTTACTTCTGTCTGTCCTATCTGTGATGCCTATCACCTTTACTAAAATTTCTGTTTTGCAAGGTATTTCTCCTAGTAAATCTGTGATACCTGCCATTCCTTTAATCAGTTCCAAAACCCCTGTCACTAAGTCTCCCATGGAGTCTGATGCCCTCACTAGGGATTCTCAGGGACCCAATTCTGTAACAAGCAAGATGTCCCTTGTGTCTATTGGAGAGTTTACCCCAGTTTCTCTCACGGATCATGCCACAGCCTCCGGGATGATTAAAAATGACTTTAAGTCTGGGATGCGTATTCCTGTAATAATACTGTTTCACGCTGATTCGCCCACAGTATTTGGGGTATCCACTACTGACTGTATGTCTACTACCACGAACTCAGGGGTATCGCATTTGGAACGTTCCCTTTTTTCAGAAGATCCCGTCTTTAAAATGGACTTATTTTTCTCTGTGTCTTCCACAATACTTGGGGTACTTGCTATTGACTGTCCTGTCCCAAAACTAGGGTTACCTCTCAAAAAGGTGCCTGGAGCTACCGATGTTAAAGACCCTATGTTTAAAACAGTACCAATTTGCATTGGTTCTCCCACAGTATCATGTGAGACCTGGGTACCTGGGACCTCCATTCCGAAGCCAAGCTCTAGTTCTCTGTCTTATTTCTCTGTGTTGGAGGCACCCAGCTTTAACCCCAAGACTTTTTTCTCTAAGGTTGATGCACCGCTTAACCGCCTGCCTTGTTTTTTGGATAAAATCTGTTTTCTCACCTTTCAAACAGACTCCTTACTCGCAGGTCTCTGTGCGGTGCCCAAAGTGCCCGATCTGTATGGCAATTGGCCTCTCCCTAAGACGAAGACACCCTTACTGGACCTCGTCGCTTTACCTGAAGCGTCCGTTCCTGTTCTCTATGGGTCCACTATGGGTATAGACATGCTTATTATGTCCTTCGCCAAGGCCACAATTTCGGATTTGATTCTCTCTAAAGATCACAAACCAAAGGAAGCGGATCCTTCTTCAACTGCCAGTACCATGACCAAGAGTTGCATGCACACTGCTACAGACTCTCGCAATTTGCTTGGGATAGCAACCCTGCTTGGTATCAAAAGTACTGCTGCTATAGTGTGTAGTGAACCCTCCCGCCCCATTCCCTTGCTAACCACCACCCGGAATTCCTTGGAAGCTAAAGACTCTCGCAACTTCCTCCGTGCTGATTTCACCAAAGACATTGCCTTCTCTGAAGGTCCCTCTGCCATTTTTGTCCGACAATCTGTGTCCTGTGTCCCGTACTCTTGGACTATTACTATGCACCGGACACCTGGCTACTGTCCTTCCGATGTTCCCATTCCGGAGCCCTCAGGTCCCATTGTCCATGTACCAAGAACTGCAGTACCACCGCTGTCTTTCATGGCACTCGCCAATGTACATCTGGATTGTGGACCTAATTCTCGCCGGAGACACTTCAGGAACAACTCAATGTCTCCCAGACCTATGAATGGTCCTGTTCACCCAGGCTTCTCACCCAGTGGTGGGGGTACTGTAAGGAATCCCAACAAACTATGGGCTTTCAATGCCACCTCTCGCCTAAGGAGGTTTAGGAACAATTCCATGTTCCCCAAATCTGTGATGGATCTTGTTCGTCCGGAGGTCTCACCTGAAGGGGGGGGTACTGTAAGGAATCCACTACTGGCTTTGACTTTTGCCTTGCAGACCTGTGCAGTTGCAGGCTTCCTCTGGCAATCTATGGCACAGGTGCTGCCTCTCATTGCAGCTTCTGCCCTGTGCTACTTCATTGGAGGAATTCTCACACACCCTCCTCCTGTGATTGGATCTCCGCCCTTTATATTCTAGGCGTTGGCTCTGAACCAGCGCCGAGCATAACTATTCATATCTCTATGTTACTGACTCTGCCACAAACCACCCCAGGCCTCTCTCCTAGCGTTCTTACCTTCCAAGTTCCTGAGTATCCAGAGGCCTGGTCCTGGACGTCTGTGCTGAAGCGTTGTTGCCAGCACTGGCCTGCTGCTATCTCCTTGCAGTGGCCTACCCCGGACGTCTGTGCTGAAGCGTTGATGCCAGCACTGGTAACTGCTGCATTCCCTCCTAGCAGTGGCTACCCTTCCTGTCCTGTGGCCTGCCGCTATTCTCCTGTAGTGGTCTATCCTGGACGCCTGTGCTGAAGCGTTGATGCCAGCACTGGTACTGCTGCATTCCCTCCTAGCAGTGGATACCTTTCCTGTCCTGCGGCCTGCTGCTATCCTCCTGCAGTGGCCTGTCCTGGACCTCCGTGCTGAAGCGTTGATGCCAGCACTGGTACTGCTGCATTCCCTCATAGCAGTAGATACCTTTCCTTTCCTGCGGCCTGCTGCTATCCCCTTGCAGTGGCCTGCCTTGGACTTCTGTGCTGAAGCGTTGGTTCTTCCCGACGCTGCCCTGCGGTGAACTTCGGCCAGCCTGCTGTCTCCTCCTGCTGAGATCGGCGTCATGGGCCGAGGCCGCACCTCGCGCAGAAGCCACCCCCGCGCTCACGCTCCTAAGCTGAAGCGGGGAAATCCTGACTACCTGTTGCCGAACTCCTGCTTCCATAACGACGATGCTGCCTTCTCCAATCCTGATCCTGCGATGTACGACTACGAACTGCGCACTCCGGATCAGTCTGCGTGGACTAAGGTCGGTGATTATATAACCCCACCTCAGCCCCGCGGTCCGGTCCCGGTTTGTGGCGAGCATCGGCGTAACAGTTTGTGAGTGCGCTTTTTATATTTTACAATCCCATAAATACTGTTTTATACTTTATCCCACTAGGAGTGCGCCTGTTTTTTCTTCTTGTTTTCTGCAGATATCCTTGGGATTTGGTGATCCTTATATACGGGCAGCAAAATTCCAGTGGACTAAGTACATTTTTTGGAATTTCAACTGACATCTGGTTTTTATTTTATTTTTTATGTTTCATATTTTTTATTTTTGCTATAGATTTCAGTTGTTTTTATTACAAATTCGCCCTTTTGGGGATTCTTTGGTCAATAGCCTTGTTAACTCTACCTGATTTACACAGCTATCTATATAGATATATATATACATGAAATGAAACAAGGCAGCAGGCACTCTGTAAATGTCACGGGAGACACCTGTGGTGGGTAGGATCTCGGTGGCAGAACAGCACGAGCGTAGTAGGGGTCACAAGCAGAGATCAGAGGCAGGCGGCAGATAGCGAAGTCAGGTAACTAGCAGAGGTCCGAGGCAGGCGGCAGGTAGCAAAGTCAGGTAACAAGCAGAGGTCGGCAACGAGGAGACTGGAACAGGACAGGGGAGCAGGGACAGGTCTGGGGGCAGGGACTGAGAACGGGAACAAACAGGGACAAGCCAGATTACCAGCAAGGGCCTTTACTGTGAACAGACTCAAATACAGGTACAGGAACAGATCAAGATCAAAGACAGAGGCATGTGCATAGGAGTCTGACTTGAAATCAAGGCAATTGAACAAACCAGGAAGCAGAAGCTACAAAGAACAGAGACAGGAGCAACAAGAAGACAGACAGGCAGACAGAGGAACTCTCTATCTGATCCTGATCGGTACCCGTCTGTATTTGATTCTGTTCTTAGTAAAGGCCCTTGCTGGTAATCTGGCTTGTCCCTGTTTTTTTCTTGCTCCCCGGTCTCAGTTAATGTAAAAAAACACTAGATGGTGCTCTACTGCACCACAAGCAAAATTACAATACCAAATTACATAAGTGTCCCAACAATCCCCCTGGAAGACCTATTATAGCTGGGATTGACTCCCTAACCTCAAATCTTTCAGCCTATGTAGACTTTTTTCTTCAAGATTACGTGAAAATACAAAAAAGCTACATCAAAGATACCACTGACATTTTACGAACATTAAAAGATCACAGATGGGAAGATGATTTTTATTTAGTAACAGGAGACGTCACATCTTTGTATACCTCCATAGGTCATTAAGAAGGATTTGAGGCTATCGATAGAATCCTCTCGAAAGATTCCACCATGACTGATGAACAAGACAATTTTATCCTAGATAGTATATATTTTATATTAAAACATAATTTCTTTTGGTTTGAGAACAATTTTTATTTACAACAGTGTGGAACCGCCATGGGTACCAAATTTGCCCCCAGCTACGCAAACCTCTTTATGTCCGTTTGGGAGGATGACCATATTTGGTCAATTGCGGAGCTGGGTGCAAATTTGGTCCTATGGCGTAGATTTATAGATGACGTCATTTTTATCTGGAGAGGAGATGAAGAGAGCCTTTTAAAATTCATTTTATATATTAATGATAATAATCTGAATCTTAAATTTACCTGTAACTATAGTAAAGAGAGAATTAATTTTTTAGATCTATCTATTTATATTGAACAGGGGGCTATTAAGACTATGACCTATTTTAAAGAGGTGGATAAAAATAATTATATATTACCTACAAGTTGTCACCACCCAAGTTAGCTGAAAAATGTACCTTATGGACAATTTAGGAGATTAAAAAGAAATTGTACCGATGAAGCCAATTTTAAAATTCAAAGTAAGTTTTTAGAAACCCGATTTTATGATAAACATTATGATAGTCAGACTATAGATTCAGCTTTAGAAAAGGTAAACAATATAAAAAGGGATGATCTGTTGAAAGATGGAAGTAATAAAAATAATGATAAAAAAATCATGAAAGATTTTAATTTTTCTTTTATTACAAATTATAATAGGCAAGCCGGGAAAATTATCATATTGTGAATAAGTACTGGCATATTGTAAAAAATGACGGTATCATTGGTGATAGTGTTCCAGAAAAACCAGTAATCATCTTTAAAAGAGCGAGGACACTTAAAGACAAGCTTGCTCCAAGTGCTCTCCCAAAAAATCTTTCTAGTAATAGATGGTTACCAACAATAAATGTTTTTTTTGGTTGCACCACGTGCAAAGCTTGTAGATATAGGGCTACAGATAAATATGAGTTTGTCTCCAAAAACACAAAAAAGAAGTTTTCTATCAAAAAACACATTACATGTAGGAGTAACCATATCATCTACCTCATAGAATGCCCATGTGGGTTACAATAGGTTGGGAAAACAAAAAGACAAATAAATATTAGAATTCTTGAACATATTGGTAATATCAGACGCAATGTTTTAACACATCTTCTATCTGAACATTTTATTAAAAAACATAATTGTGATCTTACAGGTTTTAAATTCAGTGCAATCGAACAAGTCCTCCCCCATTGGAGAGGGGGTGACAGAGAATTGGAATTAACAAAAAGAGAATCCTTTTGGATTTACACATTAAAAACATTGGTTCCAAATGGTTTGAATGCTGAGTTTGATTTTAAAGCATTTTTATAAATTGTTTTTTAGTAGCTTTAAAATTACTGATATTTTTAGATGATTTTGTATTAAATTAATTTTATTATATTGATTGTATTCTATCATGTTCATCTCTTAATATGTTTCTTTCTCATCTTATCACCACCAGAGTGCATCAATCGTTGAATTTACTATTAACCTACTGGATTCGTAATGCATATTAGATCTTTGAGTGTTCATGCTGTTTGGGGGCAGCATCAACACGATTTTATACTTTTTTAATTGTTATACAATTAGTCATTTTATCAGTATTGTATTAACTAACAGTGTCTATATACATTAGCTTGTTGATTTTAGAATAAGATTCTTAATATTAGACCATGTGACCCATAAGCTATTTTATTGATATTGTCTTAACTTATAGCGTACATATGTATTAGTCTGTTTATTGTATAATTGTATGGATTAGATAACGTTATTTAAAAATCGCGCCATCAATAAGTATAGCACCAATCACAGCAAGGTAGTAGATATATATACCGAGCTGTCAGTACCCATAAGCCACTCCTGAAGAAGACGTCATCACGTCGAAACGCGTCGAGTCGGGCTTCCGGAAGTGACGTTCGCTGACGCCGCCAGCGGGTAGAAGCAGACGAGACGATCTATGCTGCATCTGAGAAAATATCCCCAATGCTGTATTTCCTTCTAAAGCCGTAAGCCTCCAATTGTCATACTTATTAGATAAAGTTTATTTCCATCTACACTATGGCTGTTTTCTCTTTTTCCAAGATGTGCTGACCCTTATACCAAACCTCCGGAATGAGCTGCATCACAGAGTACTATTGACTCACATGCTTATATTCCTGCTACTTTTGTGAGTAGGAACTCGTTATTCACTTTCACTTTTTATTGTTTTTTACAATATTACACTATCCACTGTTTTTTTCTTTTTATGTGCATACGGCGACGCTCCCCTGGAACTTCTTCTACATCCCCGGTCTCAGTCCCTGCTCCCCGGTCTCAGTCCCTGCTCCCCGGTCTCAGTCCCTGCTCCCCGGTCCCTGTCCCTGCTCCCCGTTCTCATTCCCTGTTCCCATTCCCTGCTCCCCGTTCTCAGTCCCTGCTCCTGGACCTGTCCTGCCCCGCCTGTCCTGTTCCAGTCTCCTCGTTGCCGACCTCTGCTTGTTACCTGACTTCGCTACCTGCCGCATGCCTCGGACTCCTGCTTGTTACCTGACTTCGCTACCTGCCGCCTGCCTTGGACCCCTGCTTGTTACCTGACTTCGCTACCTGCCGCCTGCCTCGGACCCCTGCTTGTTACCTGACTTTCATATTTAACTGCAGGTTTTCTCTGTCTATATGATATCCCTACGCCTGTGTCTAATATTTCTGTTGTTCATTCTAATGCTTCTGCTTTAAAAACACATTTCCTCTTTACTGGTTTCTTGGGAAGTGTGGTTTTCCCATGTCTGAAATTATGGCTCCCACTCACCGTCTTGAGAAGTAAATGTGAACACTGTACCACTGATTCTTCAGAACTTCTCAAAGCAAGGAAGAAGAAGAAAAAGAAGGGAGGTATTACTGTGGAAGTTGCAGAAGGAATTAAGAATGAAAATTTAACCTCAGAGTCTGTATTTGATGAAAGAGATATGCTGCAGCTTAAGGCAACTCACAGACGTATCCCAAGAATAGTGGAAGAAAAGAAAGATGCCCTAACTCAGACGCTTCAAGCTGCACGGAAAGCGATTGATTGTCTTCATGGACGTTTAGATAAGGAGCAAAAAGCCAAAGCTGCACTACAAAGCTGTCTATCCTCAGCAATTGCTAAGTGTGTTCTCCAGGAGAAAGAAAAAGATCAGTTGGAGAGGGACAGGGTGATCCTGTCAAGTAAGCTGGAGAAGGCCTATGCTGATAATGCCCAGTACCAGAGTTTCATGGCTCAAGTTGGCGCAAAACTGGAAGCCTCTGAGGAGAAGAATTGCCACTTCAACACAGAACTATGTTCATTGAGAGAGATCTTCGAAGGGTTAAATAGCAGTTTTGAAATGGTAACCCAGGAGTGCAAGAATCTCTATGTCCAAGTCAGTGAAGGAGATAAGAAACTCCATGAATTAGGAGAGGAGAAGAAACAGTTGGCCCAGGAAAAGTTAGACGTGCAGACAGCACTGCAGAATGCAGAGAGAGTGCTGCAAGTAGAACGTGTCTCCCTGGAGCGGCGCACACAAGCAGAAAATATGCTGCAGAGTCAGCTGCGAGAACTGCGTACACATCTGCAGGACACCTAGGAGAAATGGGTGAATGCTGAAGAAAAGCAGCGAGTTCTGCAGGAAGAAAGTTTCCAGACTGCCTACAAAGTAAATATGCTGCAAGAGTATTTGAGTACCCAGTGTGTCCCCAAAGAACAGCATGAGGAGCTGAAGGCCACACATATTTTACCACACGCCACACAGGAAACTGCAGACAGGATCGAATTACTCTGTTGGATCTCCCAGGCTGTTCCGGATGCTGTTTGTCCTCCTTGCGACTGATGGCTTGCCGCTTAATCACACAGTCCCATGTTGTACAGCTCGTTAGGGAAGAATTGTTGCAACTTAATCAACAAGTCACTACTAACACTTGATAGTCCTATCAAGTGTTAGTAGTGACTTGTCGATTAAGTTGCCTCATAACCGATGTTCCAGGTATATCCCAATACCCCTGGTAGCAGATCCGGTGAGTCACTTCTCCTCACGTGACTCAATGCGGGGTAGTAGTTTCCCGTCAGTAGAGCAACGGTGGATCGTGACCACTTCCTGTTAGTGAGATTTCACCCTGCGGAATTAATATCATCCTGTTGGGTGTAACTTTGGACAGCGGCACCTAAAAGGCAAAGACTCTGTATGCCCAGCGATTACATCATTAGCGGGAACGAACAATTCTTCCCTAACAAACTGTACACCATGGGACTGTGTGATTGAGCGGCGAGGACAAACAGCATCCGGAACAGCTTGGGAGATCCAACAGAGTAATTCAATCCTGTCCGCAGTTTCCTGTGTGGCGTGTGGTAAACTTTGTGTTTAAACCATACAATGTGAATTATCTTTTATATTGATGTACGCAGAATACTTACCTTTTACAATTTAATAATATAATTTTGACATACTTCACCATTTGCGTCTTTGCGCTGTGTTTTTATTTGTTGTTTTACTTGTCAAGGGTGTATCTACGGCTAGAGTGGATGGTGGCAGGAACAGCAGGGCGTGTGGTCGGGTCACAAGCAAAAGTCGGAGGCAGGCGGAAGGTAGCGTGGTGGGGGTCACAAGCAGTGGTTGGAGGCAGGCGATAGGTAGCGTGGTCTGGTCACAAGCAGAGGTTGGAGGCAGTTAGCAGATAGCATGGTCAGGGTCACAAGTAGAGGTCGGAGGCAAGCGGCAGATAGCGTGGTCAGGTCACATGCAGAGGTCGGCAATGAGGAGACAGGAACAGGACAATAGCAATAGTAACCGCAGCAAACAAAGGAACCTACTGCACCGACACACTTTATTCGAGCAAATACCCAGTATGTACCTGGCAGATACCTGGAATGCGCCGCTCCTCACCTCTGACAAGCCCCGTTGCATTTGCCTTCCCAGCCTGGGTTCATGCCTGGCTGACGGGCGGCTGATCTGTTAAATGATAATGATTAGGATTTAATAGGCTGCAATGCTTCGCGTGTCTACCAGATGGCATAAATTCATGAATTGTAATGCAGTATATATACTGCTGCGGCCAAGTTTATTCGAGCATTTGCCCGTTCTTGGCCGCAGCAGTAGCCTGGCGCGCGCCCGAGAGTGACGGGCGCGCGCCGAAGCAGCGGAAGAGCGCACTCCGATCGGGGCGCTCTCCCTACCGCTGCCGGGTCCGCCGGGTCCCCCGGAACCCCCTGCCGCTGTCCCGCGATCGCGGGACACCAGGGCTCCCTCGGGGAGCCCCTGGACGCGCGTGCAGGGGGCGCACGCTCCCGAAGACGCGTGACCGCGCGTCTATGACGCGCGGCACGCCGAGGGGCGGCCACTAGCAAGCCGGGAAATCTCCCGGCTTGCGGTACCGGCCACACTTTAATAAAGTGTGTCGGTAGTGTATATATACTGTGCAGTATTGCAGCCAGCGGGAATAAAATGCTTCAATCCCTGCATGGAAAATAACCCAATGCACTCGGGCAGAAAACAGTCACAAACCTCAATACACCCGGGTATACCCGAATTCGTGGGACTAGCCGAGCTCGAATAAAGTGTGTCGCCAGTGTAGCAGGAGCTGAAGGACCCAGTATAAACAGGCACTAACAGACTGGGAGAGGAAGTTTATATAGGCAGGCTGAGTGGTATAGCACAGGTGTAGAGGTGTCAGGTTTCAGGGTCTTGAATGTTCTTTGAGAGAGCTAGCAGAGCAGCAGCAGTCCCGGTTGATAAGCATGGGTATTGCAGGCTAGAACATGACATTGAGAGAGCTAGCATAATAGTGGCCGTCCCAATGGATAAGCATGGGTACTGCAGGCTTAAACATGACAGCGCTCTTCTAAATAAAGTTCTTAATTTTGGTTTTGCTGAAACTCTAATGTTTTGTACTTGTAAAAATCTATGCAAAAAATCACAGGAATGTTTGCCAAATGTAGTCAAAGTAGTTTAAAACAAAAATAAAATTCTTTGGATTTTGAATATGAGAACCTGCTTATCCTCACTTTTCAGTGTGTGCAACTGCTAGAGCTGTTTTAGTAAACAAGACAAATGAGGAATTCATTCACAAGAAGATTATACTGTAGGTGTAATACCAAATGGTTTCAATGGCTACAATTAAGTATACAGTATATATATATTTTAGTCGTCAGTAGGGATTTTACTATAGGTTCTTCAGATATTGCACATTATTTGTGAAACAATGTATTCCTACATCATTTTATCGTATCATGTAGTACAATGTTAAAATAGCAAAGTTATGTTTGAAGAGTAAATTTACTGAGCAATAGTATAATTGAAGGGTGGTCATTTTATTAATGTGCTCTAAGTCTTAACTTAATGGGCTACTTTTTATCTCAAAGGCCAGTCTCAAAAATAGAATATTATTTTGAAATGGCTCTAAAATGAATGAAATCCCCCTGAAATATTTTCTTGCCAATTTTTCACATTTTACATTTATCATTTAACAAATGTTTAATTACTTTGACATTCATGCTTCAAACCCAAACACTAGAATGCTTGTGTTGCACTGATTTGTAGCGAGTGTTGATTTTCTGTGAAGGACTTCATGTCCTTCATCATCTCTCTCACCCTCTGTGATGATGAGATTGCAGTGATGATGTGACCAATTCTATCATACTCAATATTCATTTAATCGTGACTTATCTCCAGCTGTGTTTGTTATCATGTTCATTTTCTTATATTAATGTTTCCTTCAGGTATTTGTTTGTCCTTACAGTAGATATACTGAGTTTAACCTTGCAATTAGTGTCCTTTTTTTGTTAGTCACTGCACACATATTCTGTATTGCAGGTATGTGTAACACCCCTATCCCCACCGGCATGAAGAATAGGGCGTACAGATAAAAATAGAACACAAACAGTCCCAGAATATTCTACTGTCTCTTTAATCAGGATTTCTGCCTTAAAGGTGTATGGGTGCTGTTCATTTACCTGGTTCTTCTCTGGGGTACACGTGGATCTGTGCTGGATGTTGACAAGGTGTAGATAAAAGAAAAGGGCACCAGGAACTTGTTTATTGCAACACAAACTGGTAACAGCAACAGGACAGGTTTTTAGCATATTGAAACTGGTACTTCCAGTATCTCTCACTAAAAGACTTGTAGTGGCTCATCTCTTTTATAAAGCATTTTGCCCTGCTCAGGACAGATCAGAGAAAACTACCTCCCTGAAAATCCTGGCAGACCTTTCCAGGTTTTCTTCCTTAAGTCCTGTGATAAGGAACCACCCTAATACTGGGATACTGGCCCTCTACTAAAAATAATAAAAGGTGTCCTCTTTAAAGCTAATAACTTGCTAAAACTATATACAGGTGAGATCCCCCTCCTCTGGTTCTCTTAAGATCCTTATGTTATTGGGATCCTTCCAGGGGTCTGAAAAAAATGGCTGATCCCAACCTTTTATACCCTGGGTGTGGACTAAAACTCATGTCAACTCAAATATAATCAGGCCACCCCATGTCAGGTGACCTTCTAGCAACTTCTGGATTAAATGCTGTGCCAGACAATGACCTGTAAAATTCAACATTAAACAAACAAAATATGTAACAACTAAGGCCTACGGGAAAATTAACACCTACACTGCCTAGAGGGACTAGGGCAAAAATGATGTATGTAGGTAGGTATATATGTGTCTCCCCACACAACTGGGCTCATTATATGGTAATGAAGTTGGGTCATGAAGAAATTCATTAAAAAAAGTATGCCTGATGCTAATGCGGTACATTTTAAAAATCAATAGTACGTGGCAGTAGTTAAGACCTCTACACTTGTTAAAGGCTAACATTTGCTGCCACTGTACAGTTTATTCTTGTTTTTAGTGGAAAGCTCTCAGCAAATTGCAGAACATCAATGGAAGGTAACATTGGTAAATCAGCTTGATGACCAAGCCAAATAAAACTGTGAAACTCTAGCCTGGCCAAAGGGTAAATTTGTACTGTTCACTTCAGAGACATGCAGAAGTCCCCATTGCAGACACCAGGGACAGTCTGTGGCTAACGGAGGCCCTGCACCACATTCGAATGAGGGGATGCTACCGGACACCCCCAGATTGGAGTGTGCCTTTGTCCAGCAAGGTCTTAGTGTTCCAAAAGACACTTAAGGACCTATGCAATAAGCGTTCATAAAAAAAATTGCCGGGCCATTTATATTGCCGTTTTTTGGAGCGTTGCTATCACGGTATTCAGAAAGCCTCAATTACCTGTGATAGCAAATTTCTCAAAACAGGCGAGTTGCCGCCAGCGATAGGATCGACCCTCTATCAAGGCCTTACCCAGCGATTCATTTCTGCTGCAGAGACAGCTGCTCAGAAAGAGCCAACTCTCCCAGCGAAAATCTCACCCAAAATGTATGGAGACACCGGAGCAGAACCGCGTTGGTTTGAGATCCGGGGACCCCATGCTTCCCAAGATACAGGCCCCGTTATGGAGCATCAGTATCCCTCTGCTTTGTTTACATCCCACGGTCACGTGAGGTGGGGTATTTACATGCACAGGAGATACCGGCACCCCATAACGGGGCCGGTATCTCGGGAAGCAAGGAGTCCCCGGACCTCAAATCAGCGCGGATCTGCTCCAGAGATCTCCTGCTCATCTACAATGGGAATAAATTGTATATTAAAAATATTTAGTAAGCACCAATACACCACCCTACTCCCATGATCCTCCATACTGTAAAACCATGATTTATTTTTTTAACACACAGGATTTATACCCCAGGCCGACTGGGGTCCCCGGTGGGCCCGACAGGTGTCTGCAGGCCCCACCGTGCAACCCTGGGGGTGCTCACAGGTGTCTGTGGCCTCTGGGTGGTCCCTGCTAGGTGCCGTGGGCCTCCAGGTGGTACCCGCAGGTGCCTGGGGGTCCCCAGGTCATCCCAACAGGTGTCTGGTGACCCTCGTGTGGTTCCCATGTGGGTCTGGGGGCTCTTGGGTGGTTCTCACAGGGGTTTGGGGCACTCAGGTTGTCCCTGCAGGTCTGCGGAGCCCCCACAGCTGTGGGGCCCCAGGTTCTTCCCCGCAGGTATCCCCTGTGGGACTGCAGTTGGTACCCGTGGGTGTTCGGGGGTTCTCAGGTGGTCTCCATGGGTTTAGCCCTGCAGTACTAATCCTGTATTGAAAAAAATAAACATGGCCTATATTTAAATCAATACCCCCCCCCACCAAACAGATATGTATATAAGATTATTTGCCCATTATTAAACACAACATTAGCCAGCATAAATAAAGTAAATATGTACAGTTCTACTTAGCAAAGCCAATATGAAGGGCATCCTCGTCAGTTTACTGCAGGTCCCTGTCCTCCATTGCCAGAAAGCATAAATACATAATATATACATTCTAATGGCCCCTAACCCCTTAATCACCATAGCGGTAAATAACCACTATAGTAATTAAAGGGTTAACCCACCCTGCCCTGCTACCCACCCGGGAGGTTCTAACCACCCACACCGGACCCACTATACCCACACCGTACCCATTGAGTAGCATAGTGGTACATCATACCCATATAATAATATGGGCATGATAAGCCTCTATAGCACTCAATGGGCACCCTAATTAAAATACATTAATGCACAAAACACAACAATAAAACATTAAAACCACTGAAGCACACCAATTAAATAAATAAAAACACTAGCCAGCTAATGCAATTAATAAAAGCTCAACAAGGAATTAATTAAACCATTAACCAATCAAAGCAATTAATTAAAAAAACAACAAGGAATTAATTGTACCAGTAACCAATCAAACCAATTAATTAATAAAACAACAATGAATTAATTGTAACAGTAACCAATCAAACCAATTAATTAATAAAACAACAATGAATTAATTGAAACAGTAACCAACAAAGAAATTAATTATGAAAAAATATTGGCAACACAACCATTAAAAGCATTACCCAACACAAGACATCATTAATTAGAAATGAAAATCAATTGTCCAAAAAAAAACAAAATAAGGCAGCAAAATGACAAACAATTACATCCACATACTGTAATAAACAAACATTGCACATCTAAAGGTAAGTAACATATTGCATGTTTGGAAATTTATTTTTATACAGATTTTTCCATTGGATGTGTATTTTTTTTTCTTTTCACATTGACTGATACAATACATTATTAGCCAATCATTTGTTTTTAATTTCTTGCTTTGTATTGATGGTGATTTTTTTCTATGTTTGTTTATTATGTGGATGTAATTGTTTGTAATTTTGCTGCCTTATTTTAATTTTTTTTGACTGATTGATTTTCGTTTTTGCATCGATAACCTACTCGCGCGGTAGTTTTTTGCCAATTCAGGCCTTTATCTGCCACTTATCGACGCTTCCTGAATTGGAGTAGACATTTTGGCCGATAAGTGCTCGCTAAGTGGCCTATAAACGCTTACTGCATAGGCCCCTTACTGTCTTAAAAGACTAGGAGCATGTGAGTTTGTCATTATGTGTGTCTCCCAGATTTTATTAAAACGTTGTTATGCTATGTTTTTTCTTACTTCCTTTACTTTGAGTAGTAATGATGTACCAGATACCATCATTTGAACCACTATTCAGTGAGTGCATTCATTGTTTGACACTTTTTTCAACACAATTATTATTGTATTGATCACCCTTTTTATTCACTCATTTGCGCTTTTATCACTTATTCACTTCTAAAAATAAAAATGCCAGTATTATAAAATCGTCCACAAAAAGAGAAATAATCAATAAAATAACAATATTGATTAGTTCCCAAACTAAATTAATATTATTCAACTACAAAGGCTCTCCTGGATCATCATATAGTACTGTATGACCATGTAGTGAGGATGTTAGTCTTTGGAATGGGTGCAGATGTTGCATTAAAAACTGAGAATTCTGCTGAGGTGATACTTTTAGTGACTTTTAAACAATTTAAGAGTTAGATCCACAAAGCTCAGTTAAGTAATAATGTCAAATTACCAAATCAGTATGGGACGTTATTTTCCCTGAGGTTAATGCAAATCCACAAAGCTAATTACATGCAAAAACAAGAGCTGTTAATTATCTCATTAGAACAGGCTTAGCACCATGTTACTGTAAGTTTGCACTGTGTTGCATTAGCTTATTAGGAGAGGAGGAAGAGGACATATTTTACTGGAGTCCAATGTGCTTTATATATCCCCTGAAATCTCCCTTAAGATGACATGTCTAGAGATACCTGTGCTTAAGAAGGAACACGCCTGGGAGATACAGTATGCTAATAGGGTACGCACAGTATATTATAATGACTCTCTCACTTTCTTTCAAAACCCATATTTCAGGGCCTGAATGGAGCTAAAGCTATCTTCAGGTATGACCTAACAAACACATCATTAACTCTCTGTGTTCATTAACATGGAGCTCTGTGGATAGGTGTTGTAATAGCCATTGAATACCTCTTTTGCATATCATTAGCACTAACGCAAGAGCTCATTATAGCTAACACTGCATTAAGTCAATAACTGAACTTTCTGGATCTGGGCCTAAGACCTCCAGCACATTCTAGGCCTTGTGTATTCTTATTCATCCATAGTTGTTTAAATCTTTTGGCACTTGCCTATGGGCCTATCCACCGAGTTCCATGTCAGTGGCTCAAACTCTGGCCTTCCTGCTCCATCCAGTTGCATATCATACAACCCTGGCTCAGATTCCTGTGCAGTTCCTTCCTATTCTTCTCACTTTGTTTCCAATTCAGTTTAATATTAAGCCCATACTTTCATTTCACATAGAAACAACCGAGTACTATAACTCTGTTCTATTATTTACACATTCCAGATATCACACAACACAACCACTTTCTAAAATGAAATACTACTATTTTTTGCAGATTCCTATAACTACTCCGACTAATTATTTTAATTACTGAAGAAATAAAAGCTAAGGCTTGGTATATTAACCCATTAGGCACCATACATACAGTATGGATACACTGTCAATATACTGTAACTGTGCGCGACGCAGGAGAGGTTCGTGTGTGGGAGCCGCGAGGAGGGGGAGATGGAACCGGAGATTTCATCTATATTCAACATTTATTGCATCTATTATAATATATGCCTTGTTTAATTCTTCAAAACAAAAATCAGAGAATCTAACTAACATACACGAAATGCAAATGCCTTGATTTGCATCAATATTTGCTCCAGATTGACTTGATACATCAATATCTTTGAAATTGATGTAAAACATCTTACTGACTTTCATACCGATGTAGGTCATGGTTGATCGCGTAGTAGGCATGGAATCTGCCACGGGATCAGTCCTGGCACCCTTCTGCTCACGAATATATGTGACCAGACTAATGGCCAATCACGATTAACACAACGAGCGTCTCTGCTTCTGAATAGAACTCCAGTTGTATGAATCCTACCGGGCTGCATCCGTCTGTAAGAGACACACATTGAGAGTATACAAAATCAGTCACCTTGTGCTCGCCTCTAATAGGCTATAACATGACTTTTATTTTATTAAAAAAAAACAGTATTGAAGCAGGGGGTCTCCAGATCTGAACCATATTAATTTCAGACCTGGGATCCCCCTGCTTCCTGAGTTGCAGGCCCCGGTATGGGGTGCCGGTATCTCCGCCAAGTTTAAATGTCCTGCGTCAAGTGTCTGGGACATTTAAACAATGAAAGAGTTAACACCTCCCACAACCTTCCCAGTAGAACTAACCACCCACCGTGGGGCAACTACCCCCTTCACCCAACCCCTCTACCCCAAATAAACCAGGTACTCTGGTTTAACCTCTTCATTACCTTAGAGGCTAGCTGCTAAACTAATGAAGCTATTTTTCTTTTAAAAACACAGACTTGAAGCAGAGGGTCACTGGAGCTGAACCGCATACATTTTAGCCTTGGGGACCCCTTGCTTCCCAAGTTACAAGCCTCAGTATGAGGTGCAGGTATCTCTTGCGTTCTTTAAATGTCCCTCGTCACATGACTGAAACACTTAAACATGGCCGGGATGCCGGCACCCCATACCGGGCCTAACTCGGGAAGTAGGGGACCCATGGCTGTAATTAATGTGGTTCAGCTCCAGAGTCCCCTTGCTTCAATACTGTGTTATTAATGTAAAATCGCACTATCGCCTGTCAGAGGCATGCAAGGAGAGTGACTAATTATGTCTACTCTCAATGTGTGTCTCTTCCAGACTGATGTGGCCTGGTAGGATTCATACAGTATGAGTCCCATTCAGAAGCAGGGACACCCTCTGTGTTAATCCTGATGGGCAATCCCCCCCTGCCAAGCACTGAACAGTGAATGCTCCACTCTTGGTCCACAGTTCACCAGCACATGTCTTGTGGCTGCTGAAAGATAGGAGATGCTACATCTGTATATAATATCATCCTTTCTATATTGTTTTTGTCCCTCCTGTGCTTGTTCCTTTATGTCCGTTTCTGATTTTTCCTGAATATCTTCCTGCTTTTTTTCTTCACTGATCATCCATCCTGAATAAAAAAAAATATTTTGAAGAAGATGCCACAAACTTGTTTTCCGATAATTGAAGGACTAGATGATGTTATACAAAAGGTCCAAAAATGTGGGGTTTAATTCTTGGTATCCAGATAGCACATTTACATTTGATAGAGAAACACTCCATTCACTCCCAGACATTTCAGCAGAATTGACTTCCTCCATCATGACACCCAAGCATTACTAATTTATTGCAAGACACATCAAGATTTTCCAAGTCTCAAGCTGTTGTATGAGGCAGTAAAGCACTTTAAACAATTGAAAAGCACAGTGTCTTGATACATTGATGCATGTTCACAATATCTTTCTAAGCCCTGAGCAGGTATTCCTGTGGTGCCTTTGTGAAGTAAAGCATACTGTAAGTGTTTGGAACGACAGAATATAGATACAAATGCACATTTCTTTTATTACCTAAAGTCGATGAGAGAAATTAATCTAAAGGACTGTTTTCAGAGAATAGTGCAACACAATTGTGTGCTGCTATATCCACGAGCAGCATTTTACCTGAACTCACTAAAGTTAAATATTGTGTGCAAATATCAGTTAGTGTCACTTTGAAAGTAGAAATACTGTAGGGAGTGGACCTGGTGGTTTGATTTTGCTTCATAAAAATGTTGTGGGTGTTTGCTTTGCCTGAAGTCCATTTGTTTTTGTTTTGGATTATGTGGAATATGGAATTTCATCACAAAAAAGAATACAATTTTATATTCTGGAGCAATTTTTTGCTCCCTCTTTAAGTACAGTATTTATGTCGTTTATAATCTATTTAGCAAAAATTATAATGCTAAAAATAATGTGGTTGATTATTTTTGTTCACCCAACTGTAAATGACTAATAGAAAATGACCTAACCCCTTTGAGGTAACCAATGAATTCTGCAGAAAAAAAGAAATGAACATCTGACTATAAAAATGTGTAAATCCCACTCACAAATTTCTGGTGGGTGTATTGGCATATCAGAGATCCATGTCTCTCTGATGGAAGCAGTGGTAGAAATCTTCCCCAGGTAGGATATGCTGGAATCCCGTGTATCTCGACAAATCAGAAGCAAGACTACAATGGTGTGGTATGTCTTACAAAGATATATTTCACAGATGTATAACACAAAGTTTTAACTCACATTTCACACAAATTAGTGGTTCATGGGCGAGGAATTGTTCGGAAGGTGTTCTGGGGCTCTGACGGTCTCTGCCCGCTACTGTATTAGTTCTGCATACGTCACTTCATCTTATTTTGACATTGTTTCACTGTGGGTGAAGGTTGTGATATATATTAAGGTTGTTCACATTATTTGCACTTACATATAGATACACAATTCTCTCTTTTTTAAGAGCACTGGCAACTGTGTTATCTCTGGCATTTATAGAGATCTAGATACTCCATTAGAAGCACCCAGGTACACCTCTCCTTGTTTCTGTTCACCAATGAATTAACCTGGTTGAGAACGTATACATGTCATAATAAAATAGGCATGCTTGTTGTATTGTATAATGATTGATTATAATACATTTGGATTACAGCAAACTAAACAAAAAAAGAATTCAAGTCAATAGCACTCATTACCATAGACTCAAATTTAAGTATATAATACACACTAAAGTATAACTTTTATTTACATTATATTCAATATATAGGAGGCTATGCACTAAGCAGTGATAGCTGCTTTTAAGAGTGATTCATGGCTGTTAAGACCGATACTGCCTGCTGCGTGATTCACTAAGCAGTGATAGTGCTTTATCAGGCTTTAAAGGCATTTCTTCACCCCAAAAAAACTTGTAAAAAACCTTGTGCGATCAGGCAAAAAACGGTTAACGCGTCATTTTTTGCCAGTCAGGGCGATTCAATAAGCAGTGATAAGTGAATCGTACTTGAAAAGCACGCCAGATTCTTGCCCCAGATAAAGGCGGGTGCAAAAGATATGGAGATATGATTTAAAGCATTGTCTATGTTTTTTCAAGCATGCAATTAAAACAAGAGGCCGACAGGTGGTTCCCACGGGTGTCCGGGGGTCCACGTGAGTGTCCATGCGACCCAAAGGGGTCCACAGGTAGTCCCTGTCGGGGTCCATGGGCCCTCAGGTGTTCCCTGCGGGCAATCCGGGGGTCCCCTCTGGCCTGCGGTACCAATCGTGTGCCCAAAAAACATTACAACCAATACTTTGAAATAAATACACCCCCACCCTGCCCGCTAACACATACAGTACATTAATGGTCAAAATTACTATTATTCAAAAAACAGTCAGAACCAAAGTCCTGGCCAAGAATCCCAAACGTTGCACTCTGTGGGGGCAAAAATAGGTCGGACAATGTATGATCCAAGGTAATAACCTAATAAATGCCAATCGACGAAAATAATAAAATTTTATTCAACATAATAGTACTGCAATATAACAGAAAGTGAAGGGTATATGTACAAGTGTATTAAAATCTTGGTGGTGGAGATGCTGTCTAATGAGGGAACAAGGCTCCTCCTAAGCCTATGCTAAGTGGCCTGTGAACAATGGGAAAAGGATCCCTGGATTTAAGTCATACAACATAAAATATGTCTACATAATATATATAACTCCAAATATACTCCTGCTAGATTATCCATAAAATATCAGTATTTGCCTGTTTGCACAGTCAGCAACCTGTTAACAAGGGAAAACCCAGGCTACCAGGATGAATACAGATACAAGATATCCAATTGCAGATACTATGAAATATGTGACATATGTATCAGCCAATACCTTAATGTACTGCAATGTATCTGGATATTAGCTAGAAGTTGGCAAATTGCAACAATTAGTGATAAATACAAAGCAAGTGTGGAGCTTTTATTGTTACTGCAAACCAGAGTAAAGCGATGACGTAATCTAAAACTGACGGTCCGTTTCGCGTACAAAATTACGCTTTGTCAGGGTAGGAGAGGTAGTGTGCACTCTCCCTATGCATCCTTACATACCCTAAATAATAATGGGAGGGAGCTATCAGTCAGATCCTATTGGTTAATCTCAGTCAAAACTGTTTCATCATTTTAACCACTGTAAGGATCTTGTTAAGATCCTAGTAGGTACTAATTTCCGTTAAATGACATTTCTAAATAGTGGATTGAACGTGTATTACAATAATATAGTTTGCAATTGTTTATGTGGGATAAATTATCCAGATAACCAGACATCACAATCTTGCTGATGTGACGAATTGCTGCACAAGACACTACACAATAAATTATCATGAAAACAGTGGCTCCTTGTTTGCTTTATTGAACAGATACCTTTTCCCGAGGGTTAGTCACAGATGTGGTTAAGTAGGCACCAGGTAAGTTATGGGATCGATGACGTCATATTGCTGCATAGAACGCTGCACAATAAACTATCATGAGAGCTGTGACGTTTTATTGTCCTTGTAGAATAGATAATTTGTACAAATACAGTAAATGTGATCACAGGTGTGATTAAGCACCAGATAAATTGTGGGTTCAATGACGTCATAAGACCTTCTGCCTGTATTTTGGAAATGCGACAGGGTATTACTATTTTATTGAGTACAATTTTATTATTTTCATTGATTGGCATTTATTAGGTTATTACCTTGGATTATACATTGTCCGACCTAATTTTGCACCCCACAGAGTGCAACGTTTGGGATTCTTTTCGGCCTGGACTTTGGTGCTGACCGTTCTTTGTATAATAGTCTACTTTATTCCCTTATGCACCATGGGAATTTATATTTCTCTATCTGTGATTGGAGAGTGATAGGCATTCTCTGTGTATACAAAATTACTATTATCCATATATGGATAATAGGGCATTTGTCCATTAAAAAAACACATTAAGCACAGAAAGAAAATAAAAAAAACTTGAACTCACCTCTGCCGGGCTGCCACAATGAAGGCCGTCCTCATCCTCATCACCGTCCATGTCCTCCATTGCCACACACAATGCAGTACAATAACAAATACAATCTAATGTCCCCTAACCCCTTAATCACCTTAGCGGTTAGTAATCGCTACAGTAATTAAGCGGTTAACCCTACCCCCCCCCCCACTACACACCCAGGAGGTCTAACCAACCTCACCAAGCAACTACCACCACCATCCACCCATTCATTGGTACAGTGGATACATCATACTCATATAATATGAACCAGATTTACCACTACAGCAATAAATGCTGAAGTAAACAAAAAAACAGGCCCAAAATAAAACACATTACATAGGCAACTGAACATATAACAAATGCCAATAAAATAATTGATTGGTACAGTGGGTACATCATGCCCACATAATATGGTCATGATTTAACACTATGACAGCAATGGTCAATCTAAAAATGAACCACTACAAACAAAAGCCAATGTAATCAAAACAAGCACCAAATAAACAAGAATAAATAAGTAAACACCACAAAATAAGCAGCAATCCATTAATCAAATACAAAATAAAGACCCCAATTAACCATTAAAACACCAAAACAAAACCATCAAGTAATAAAGCTCCAAATAAATACCATCATTCAAATTAAACATAGCAAAAATAACCACTTTTAAAAAGCAAACACCAAAAAGCCCCCTGAAATAATCCATTGAAAAGAAATATCAAAGTACCAAAATATATTTAAAAATCATAAATGAAAGCATTTGCCTAAATAACCATTGCTTGTCAACGTATGTATGTATAGACCTAAAGGGTCATACATATACACATTTGCAATCAATGGACAATTCAAAACAAATTCCATCAGAATAAAAATACAATGAAAAAAACTGTAAAAGAAAAATAACACACATTTAATTTTTTTCCTTACCTTTAGATGTCTTCACCTCCAATTCCTGGGGTATCAGCAAGCTCTCGAACCAATCCACGATTCAAAAGAGCAACGGGCCACAGGTAACATCCAAAGTCCCTTTCTCCTTTATTTATCTTCATCTGGTAACTGTTATCCATTTTGGGGTCTTTTGGGGTCTTCAAGCTTTATCTTCTTCTGTATCTTTCATTCCAAGTTTTTATTTTGTTTTTTTTTGTCACAGGATTGTTACCGCAGGCCAGCGGGGACCCCTGGACATCTGCTGGGACCACCCGAGAGCCCAAGCCGGCCTATAGTAACATTCATATGCTTCATTTTTTTTTAATGTATGTTAGGGGGCTATAGGGGTTGTTGGGGGCACAGGGAGTGGGTGCCTAGTACATATTGTAAAGTTTATTGTGGGCAATTGCCCCTAACAAAGCTGCTATTATGCCTTAACCCCTTCATTGCTTTAGCAGATAGCGGCTAAGGTAATGAAGCTGCTTAAATGTATTTAAATGTATTTTAATAGTGTGCGACAGCAGGTAGTCTCCTGAGCTGAACCGCTTTGATTTCTGGCTCAGGGAACCGCTGGTTCCTGAGTTACAGGCTCCAGAGACGCCGACATTTTTAAAGCGTCCACGTCACGTGATGTGTGACATTTAAAAAATGAAGGAGATACCGGCACCCCATATCTGGGCCTGTAACTCGGGAAGCGAGGGTCCCCGAGGCTGAAATCAATGCGGTTCATCTCAGGAGACCTCCTGCTCCCGCACACTATTAATAAAAATTACATTAATGCAGCTTCATTACCATAGCGGCTAGTCGCTAAGGTAATTAATTATTTTTTATTGTTATGTGTGTTTTGATACTATTGTACATATGCAGGGGGTCTCCTGAGCTGAACCGCATTGGTTTCAGCCTCGGGGACCCCCTACTTTATGTGACCCCCTACTTCATGTGTTAAAGTGCGAAATCCACGTGACGTGGAACATTAAAAAGCACAGGGGATACCAGCACCCCATAACGGGGCCTGTATCTCATGAAGTAGGGGGCCTCCGAGGCTGAAACAATGCGTTCAGCTCAGGAGTCTCCCTGCATATGTACACTAGTATTCAAATGTATAATTATACTGTACGATCGCCTGTAAGAGCCGTGCATGGAAACGCAGCTATCGTGCAGTAGAATTCACAGTACGATAGCAGGGGGGAAAAAAACAGGTCGCACGATCGGGCATGTTTTTGATCTCGCATTCCAAAATGGTCTTCACTTCTTAGTGAATCCTGCATTTGGCTTCACTTTGTTACGTGCGAGTCAAAATATCGTACTCAAATGTCAAATGGATCACCCCCAGACTGTGAGAACTCCAAATACTAGTGACGCAAAATTCATAATACTCAAGATTACAAATTATTCTGGCTATAATCTAAATAGGTCGACTGGTATTATGACCCAGGGTGCAGGTAGGTCCTACATAGTTGATCCCTTCTGTAGGTCATACAGTATAAATGAATGATGTCAATATCATTGGTTATCAAGTCCTACAGCAAATAGTAATATCCCCAAATAATGTAGTAGATATAGCTACTCTATTGGAGGTAGACACTCTTACAAATTGATACTATGGTATATATGTCTGTTGTCGGAAAACAGCTTTATCCTATTAGTACCCTATTTTATTTTGATAGTTCTAAGGTTGTTAATAACTCTTAAATCTCCTGCCCCTTGCATATAGCCCTGTTTGGACAGTGCATACTGGAGATAAGTAATGCAGGAGAAAAGGCAGACAGTCAGGGGGAAGAAGTGCAAGGTGCTCAAGGCACTGTTGAAAATGTGCTCTTCCCCTCACAAGCTGAGAAGAAAGAAGACTTGAAACATTAAATGCAGAATAAAGGATGTCCGCGAGTAAAATATTGACTAAGATGGTGTGCGCAAAATTTTAGAATTGAAAGAGCTTTCCACCAGTGCATTACATACTGTAACTGGTAGCAAACAAAGTTGTAAAATATGGACAGCTGCTCAAACTTATAGACACCTGTGCAGATTCCCTCATCTTTCATCAATCTGCCTGTCTCAACTCTTCTTCTGATCTTTAAATATGCATTCACAAGGTAAGCTCTTAAGGAAAGGATCTTCTATGACTTTAATAATGTGCTCAGCAGACACTAATAATTATCTTGTTTTATCTTGTTCAAACTGATTGCAGACCTTGCAGTTCTAACACTGTGTTTTAATTTCTCTACACACCTGTCAGACAGCCAGTCTCACTGCAATTATAATTGTACTTGAAACAAAACTCATTAAAAATGAAAACACCATTAAATATCGGCAAAAGTTAGACACACAAAAACAAATATCAGGCCTCACAGACACATTGTATCCTACAGTTTGTGTTTTAAGCACTGTCAAACAGCACAGTCATTTGCTTCTCAGTCATACAAATAGGGATCAACTGTTTTTTTATCTGTAAGGCTTTGCCCCCGCTGCCTGCTACGGCGTCCGCTGTGGCGGACGCTGCACTCACGAGAGCCCTACCCGCAATGGCGCCGGGCCCGCTGCGAGGGGGGGCCACAGCGCTCGCGCGAGAGCTACTCCTGCTCTCAATAGAATTGAGAGCAGGAACTTGCGTCGAGCGGCTAGGCACGCCCCCCGGTGGTTCAGCCAATGAGGGCGAACCTGCCGGGTGATGTCATGGCCGCGCCCCCGTCACTCCTCCGCCATGCCCCCCCCCCGGTCTCTGCTCCTTTAGTGAGCTGCAGACCGGGGAATCGCCGGAACGCGCAGCCAAAAGCGCGGGCGCGCATTACAGCGCCGTGACCGGGGCCTTAGCCTAATACCTGTGGATAGCACTAGCATTTAAACTGTGTAATCTTTGTAGGATAGTTGAAAGTGAATCTTCCACATGCCAACATTCAGTTTTACAAGCAAACTTTAAATAAGTTATGCTGGGTGAAAAAGGGACTAAAACTCTCCACCTTATACAGTAGCATACACCAAATGAAAATATTCCTTGTGAGCACATTCACATGTCTCAGACAGATCAGCAACACCTTCTTTTCACTATTATCTCCTAGCATACAGTGCATCCATTGCAGCAAGGGATTCTGGGAAAGGACGTGCAAATGAGCACACTGGGTCACTTTTTGCTTAAAATGTATTTAACATAGACCACTATAAGCTTATGCTTGCCGCACTACACAGCTTTTCAGTTCATCCTGGGTTAAAGTGATAGTCAGTAAACCTAAAGGCAGACAGCTTTTTCGACCTTTGGGTCTCATCAGTGTGAGGCTGGTTATACGGTTCAATAGCAAAATAGAGGTAATAACATTTGCCCTCAGACACCTTTTATTCTTATAATACTTGTAATATGCAAGTGGACTTATAAGCAGGAGACGGAGCAGCTGAAGAGAAACAACGACTATAATAAAGGAGAGATAAAAATGGTAGAAGTGAAAGTGAGAGAACAAGGAGGTTGACTGGAAAAAAAGTCCAATGCCCAATTAGTGTATGTACCCTAAAGATAATAAAGTTTTAATAAAAGCTCAAGCTTAAGGTAGCTGGACTGTGCATAGATAATGGATTCCTCACTCAAGTTGGTTTAATACCTGGAGCAGTTCATGTATTCTTTGGGTCCGCTGGGTAAATGTTTAACAACATACTGTATAAGTGGGTCAAAAGGGTCTTTTCCATGAGTGCCTCAAATATATTAATCTTCCTTAGGAACTGACAATTTCATCATCTTCAATGGATACATTCAGGCTGCGTAAAATATTTTCTACATTTTGTATTGATTATCCAATATAATTTATCATTCTTCCTGATCATGGAATTTAATCAATAATGTATAAATGAGCTTTTCATATGTGGATTTTATTAGTATAAATACACTTATTAAATATACTGTACACTGCTCTAAAGATAATTATATTAAATGCTGCACATGTAGATTTTAAAGAAAACATTGTCTCTGCTTGGCAGATTATAAAAGCTACTTTAATTGCCATTTTGCCTGCTTCGCTTAAGTTAATTTTCTCAGAGGAGGTTGGGAAAGAAATGAAAAACAGCAAAACAGTCCCAAGCTATTCTGACTTCCTTCCCATGAGAAATAATAACATGTGGATGATTAGAGCTTTTTCAACTCTTGGGATAAAGTCAGTATGCTACCAACTCTAATTATCATATACCAAGAGCTTACACCATGACTTTGGAGACTGTATGTGTTATATAAATAGATTGTTAATGACAAGCTGCTGTTGTTCAAGAGAACTGGTGTTATTTTCACTGCTGTGTTTTTATAGTAAGAGGTAAAAAAAAAAAAGTAGACAGCAATCTATTTGCAATGTTTCTAATATTCCATATTTTCCTGAAGATGACATTTCAAGGACATTTAAAAAGAAAAACAGATAATTCTATTAAGACTTTTCTGAAGGGCAACAACAAAAGTAGGGAGTGGATATTTTATATAGATACTGTATTTGGCAAGTGAAGTATCATTTTTTTCAGAATTAATTAGTGAGTATGTTTTAAAAGCTATGTGAGATGATATGGCTCTAGATAAATATTAATTATATGAGCACATTTACAACGGTAAATACAGATTTTTAATAGTTTTGAATAGTTGTCACTTCAAATTTTAATTATTACGTTTCAATTAAAAGTTATTACTTATTTGCTGAATTCATCCATATACCCCATAACTTAAGCTGTGCCACCCAAATCCCAAACAAATGACAGATATAGAATTTGGATGAAAAAAGCCACAGCATTATTCAAACAATAATTCAACCATCATCTTTGCCAGGAATTAACAAATAACCAATGAACATATGCCAGTCACTGGATTGAATGTCAGTAGGTATATTTAAACCCCACACTCCAAAGGTTAGTGCAATCCAAATCTCAAAGCAAAATGGGTTGTTGTTTCCTTCCCAAGCTTAACATGGTACCAAAATCCCATTCAACACTTTAAAAAGTATACAGCTGCTAAGGACTTTGTAACGCTTGCGCTCACCACGAACAAGGCAGGACCCCGGTACTGACCCGGTACTGAGGTGGGAAAGTATTGAACTGCACAGCCACAGCAGCAGAGGCACGCTTGAAGGGTGGGTAGTCAAGATCGCTTGGTCTGGGTTGGAGAGAGTGGGTTAGTCTTGAAACTTGCCGAGGTCATAGGTAGGTGCCAGGAGAGTAGTCAGAGTCCGAGGTGCCATGGTCAAGGTTTGGAGCCAGTAGAGAAGTAGATTGTCTGTTTGCCATGGTCTGGGATGGAGAAGGTCAGAAGGTCAGAGGCAAGCTGGGGTCGATAATCCAGAGCAGGGTCCAAAGTCTAACCGGGTCGGTAAACAGGAAGGCAAACAGCAACAAGGTTAGTAGCACAGACAGAACAAGGCAGAGACAAAGATGTGGGAACACAAGGCTACCAATAACTATGCTCAGCCAAAGAGGAAGTGGCAGAGCTGAGCATACAGCAGGGGTCTAATGAGAAAAGGGGGTGGGGCGGAGGAGCGGCCTCTGCGGAGGCAGGGATAGGCTGTGAGAAGCAGGAGACAGGTGAGGAAGATATTAGTGTTGACGTGCAGCTGGGGAGCGGTGCACATGTGTCACGTGTGCGTGCCGCGTGGGGTGGCCACGCGTCATAAGCGGAGGGGAGGAGCCAAGCTCCGTGGGAACATTGAAAGCCCTCAAGGCTTGGGCGTGGGCGTGCATGCTCTGTAAGGTGCGTGGGAGGTGGTACAGCAGGAGGCAAGGAGGAAGCGCGCCGCAGGCAAGGAGGAAGCGCGCCGCGAGGAATGTACTCTCTGACCGCTTGCAGTGGGATGCTGTGCAGCAGGAGGTAAGGAGGAAACACGTCGCTGGGGATGTGTTCCCCGATTTCTTATAGTACCCCCCCCCCTCGAGGAGCGGCCTCAGGACGACTCCAATATGGCTTGTGGGGGTATTTGGCGTGGAAGTGCCTCAGCAAACTTGGAGCATGTACTTGGTGATGGGGTATCCAGGACCTCTCTTTGACTCCAAACGTTTTCCAGTGGACCAAGTACTGGACTGACCCCCTTGATCTTCTAGAGTCGATAATGGACTGTATCTCGAACTCCTCTTGACCTTGTACGATCACCGGCTTAGGAGTAGAAGTGTTAGGAATTTGAGAACTTTGAAACATAGGCTTAAGGAGAGAAACATGAAAGACTGAAGGTATTTTCATAGAAGGAGGCAGTTGTAACCGATACGCGACTGGATTAATTTGCTCCAAAATGGGCCCAGAAACCAATTTGAGGGTCGGTGTCTTCAGCCTGATATTTTTGGAAGAGAGCCACACCCTGTCTCCTGGTTTGAATTTGGGCACCTTGCACTGATGATGGTCCACTTGAACCTTTTGTCTGCAAGTTGCTTCCACAAGAGTCCTCTGAATCCTCCTCCATGATTCTTTTAAATAATTGATTCTGTTGTCTGCTGCTGGGACCCCGGAGGGAGAAGAAGAAATGGGAAGCCATGCCGGGTGAAATCCATAATTGATAAAGAATGGTGATTCTTGTGTAGATTCGTTCCTTAAAGAATTGTGGGGAAACTCTGCCCATGGGAGAAGGTCCACCCATCCACCCAATCATCTTGGGCGTCGGAAATAAAGCACTGTAAATATGGTTAGTTCTTTCGGTCTGTGCATTGGTCTGGGGATGATACCCTGAAGAAAAATGAAGAGCAATGTCCATTCTTTGGGCGAATGCGTGCCAAAATTTAGAGACAAATTGAGGCCCGCGGTCGGATACAGTAGTATGGTCAGTGGTACCCCGTGTATACGAAAAACTCTTAGACAAAGATATCTGCTAAAGTAACGGAATTGGGTAGGCCTTTGAGAGGGATGTAGTGAGATTGTTTACAAATTCTGTCGACAACAATCAAAATAGTATTAATTCCTTTCAAAATAGGAAGCTCAGCAATAAAATCCACAGAGAGATTACTCCAGGAACGTTCTGGCACTGGCAGTGGGCGTAGGAGACCCGGTGGTTTGTTGTGTGCAGTTTTACCCTGAGCGAAGATAGAACAGGACTTGATGAACTCCTCAATGTCCTTTAGCATGGTAAGCCACCAGAAGGTTCGTCTGATGAGGTCAGAAGTTCTTCTGGTACCAGGATGACCGGCAGACTTAGATGAATGACCCCAGTCTAGAATCTTCTAACGAAATTGAGGAGCAGCATACAGACAACCATACGGCACCTCAAGACCATCGGGAATGCGTGTTTGAGTAGCCAAAATGTAATCTAGGATGTCAAAAGAATTGGCAGAGATAACGTATTTGGAAGGATAGTCTCCGATACATGTTCAGACTTGTCTTTGACCACGAACTGGCGGGAAAGTGCATCAGCTTTCAGGTTTTTTGACCCGGGAATATATGAGATGAGATAATTGAATCTAGAGAAGAAGAGAGACCAACGGGCCTAACGAGCTACAAGACGAGAGGCGTTTTCTATGTGCAGCAAGTTTTCATGATCTGTGAGAATTGAAATGGGATTTTCGGTACCTTCCAAGAGGTACCTCCATTCTTGTAGTGCGAGTTGGAAAGCGAGGAGCTCCATGTTGAAAATGTCATAATTCTGTTCCGCCAAGGAAAACTTCTTAGAAAAGAAACCACAGGGGTGAAGTTTGGCCTGAGGGAGGTGCCTTTGAGAAAGAATAGTGCCTGCGCCAAAGTCAGATGCGTCTACAGCAAGAGTAAAAGGTAGTTTGGGATCTGTGTGACACAGGATACGTGCAGAGCCAAAAGTTTATTTGAGAGATTTGAAGGCTTGAAGTGCCGCAGGAAGAAGTGTTTTCTCCTTTCTTTGTCAAGGCCGTGATAGGAGCTAGAGTAGAAGAAAATTGTTGATGAATTTGCAATAATAATTAGCAAATTCTAAGAATCGGTGAATTGCTTTCAAGGAGGTCGGCTGGGGCCATTCTAGTACTGCCTTGAGTTTGGCAGGGTCCATGGAGAATCCGGTATCCAAAATAATATAGCCCAGGAAAGAAATGGAATTCTGGTGAAATAGGCACTTCTCTAATTTGGCGTTTAGGAGATTCTCCCGAAGGCGAGACAGGACCAGTTTAGTGTGATGGATATGTTCTGAGAGAGATTTAGAGAAGATGAGAATGTTTTCAAGATAGACTATGACAAGAAGATTGAGAAGATCTCAAAAAATCTCATTTACGAATTCTTGGAATACTGCCAGAGCATTACACTCGGCCGGAAGAGGCCGAGAGTAAGAGCGTTAGACCTTTCCCTCCTGGAGACGCTGGTCAACTCGGATACATAATGCAATGAGATCCTATAAATTAGCAGGTCTTGCCTGAGCAGCCAGTTGATCTTTGAGGGGTTAGGCTAACCCCTGCCAGAAGGCCGCAGACAATGCCTCATCATTCCAGGCTGTCTCTGCTGCGATGGTCCGGAACTCAAGAGCATACTTAGCGATTGACCTGAGACCATGAGAGATATGAAAGAGAAAGGATGCTACTGTGATCTTGTGACCCTGGGTGTCAAAAATCTGCTTAAATTCTTTTATAAAGCAAGAGTAGTCCTGGGTAATTTCTGGTCTTTGTTGCCAAATGGGGGATGTCAAGGCCAGGGCGTCACCGGTCAACAGGGCGATGAAATAAGCTATTGTCGACTTTGCAGAGGGAAAATGAGAAGGGGTTAATTCGAATTGAAATCCACATTGGTTAAGAAACACTCTGCATTCGTGGGGGTCACCGGCATAGCGGTTAGGAGTAGGGAGACGCGGTTCAGCATACATGATTAATTCCGAAGAGGGTGAGAAAGCCGCTGCCGGTCTCGTAGATCTATTTTGCTGCCGCTGCAGAGAAAAGTTTGCAAAATCCTGTTTTAGAGAGCTGACCTGCGCCTCTAACCGATAGAAACAGTCTAGAGGGCTTGCTTGACCCACCTCAGTGGAGTCCACGTTCATTGGGCCGAACAAACTGTAACGCTTGCGCTCACCACGTACAAGGCGGGAACTCGGTACTGAGGTGGGAATGTATAGAACTATGGACCCACAGCAGTGGAGGCACCTGGAAGGTGGATAGTCAAGTTCGCCAGTCTGGGTTGGAGAGAGTGGGTTAGTCTTGATACTTGCTGAGGTCTTAGGTAGGTGCCAGCAGAGTATTCAGAGTCCGAGGTGCCGTGGTCAAGGGTTGGAGCCAGTAGAGAAGTAGATTGTCCATTTGCCATGGTCAGGGATGGAGAAGGTCGGAAGGTCAGAGGCAAGTCGGGGTCGATAATCCAGAGCAGGGTCGAAAGTCTAGCCGGGCCAATAAACAGGATGGCAAACAGCAGCAATGTTAGTAGCACAGACAGAACAAGGCAGAGACAAAGACGTGGGAACACAAGGCTATGTGCATAACAATGCTCAGCAAAAGAGAAAGTGACAGAGCAACAGGTGTCCAGTGAGAGAAGGGGGTGGAGCGAAGGAGCGACCTCTGTGGAGGCAGGGATAGGCTGTGTGAAGCAGGATACAGGTGAGGAAGATATTAGTGTTGACGTGCAGCTTGGGAGCAGTGCACATGCGACACGTGTGCGCACCGCATAGGGTGGCCGTGCGTTGTTAGCGGAGCCAAGCTCCGTGGGAACCTTGAAAGCCTTCCATGGGCATGCGCGCTCTGTAAGGTGCATGAAAGGCTGTACAGAAGGAGGCAAGGAGGACCCGCACCGTGAGGAATGCGCTCTCTGACCGCTTGCAGCGGGATGCTGTGCAGCAGGAGGTAAGGAGTGAACACGTCGCTGGGGACGTGTTCCACGATTCCTTACAGACTTCCCGCTAACAGCGAGTCCATTTCAAACCTGTTTTAGATTGCACACCCCATAATAAAACAATGTAACAACATTTAGGAAAAGGAGTCCCTGCTTCGAAGAGCTTACATTCTTATTGGTTGGAAGGAAGAACGTACAGAGACGGTAGGAGGTCGTTCTGATAAGTGTGTCTGCAATAGGCCAAGGTTTATGTACAGATGCAGCGGCCATTATTCGAACATGTACACGTGCAGTATACCTCGGAATACCCATGTCATGGCACGTGATTTCTTTCAACCTTACCGTGTGTTGACTCGTTTTTATCGAATGCAGAAAATGGCATTTTAGTGTTCTGGTTTTTAAACATCTGCAAATTGACACAGTAACACAGTAGCACAGTACTGTACACATGACAATTCATTAATTTCTGCCACGGGTACGCGAAGAATTGCACCCAAAGAAATCATAATCCATGAAATTCAAACAAATCAACGACTTTAAACACAGGCGTGAATGCCGCGTGGAATACAGCAGAGAACACGAAAACGGCTCAGTGAAATGTTCGAATAACGGCCTCTGCTTCTGTAGGTGGTATATATTTTCAGCCATGGAGCTACTCGAAGGGCGAACCAGGTCGCTGCCCAGGTCTCTTCCTCCCAGGAAGCCACAGATGGGTAAGAAACCCGCGGCGTTAAAGAAGGGGCGGCTGCGCGACAGACGAACGCTTTTAGGTGTTGGCTGGCATCACAGGTGGTCCGCACAGAGCACAAGGGCACAGACGAGGCTGCAGGGAGGGACATTCCAGGGGTGCAGCAGGCGTAAGGCAGGCAACGCCAGGGCTATCCCTGGATCCATCGACGCTTAGTGCAGCAGGTAAGGAGAGCTTCACGGCAGCCTTGGTAGGCATGCTGAAGGCTTTGGAGCCACAGGCGTCAGTCTCCTTCAGTGCAGGGACTTCAACGGGGGCAGGTGAGGCCGGCGCAGCTTTAGGAGTTGCAGCTGCATGGGGGGTGCACATCGGCGACGGGGCAGCGGCATCAAACCTCGCCACGACAGCCTCCAGCCTGACCCCGGTGTCTCCTTCTACCGCCGGAGCCGTCGGCACCGCTTGTTCCCTTCCCATTGCAGCCGGGGTCCCGGGTTTATTAGCTCCCCCAGCCTCATCGACCCCGGTGTCTCTTCTCACGGCCGGGGTCTCGGGCGCCGTTTCAACGCCAAAGGTAGCGCTTCCGGCAGGGGCCTTTTCAACTCCGCAGTTGTGCATCACTAATGAGTTGGGCACACATTTGACAAAAGAAGAAAAGGAGACTATTTGGGCGGGGGATTTTGTGGAAATCCTGTCACTACTACCCGATTACAGGGAGACGCTGGCGCGATCTGATAAGAAGGGGGAGGCTAGGAAAACGACGTCGAGAAGCGTATCTTCCCGCGCACGTACGCCAATTGGGCTCGTGCCTTTAGAATATTAGCCGCGGTAATCGGAGAGAAGTCTCCCCACTTATGTTCGACGCTGTTTAAGTACGAGGATATGATAGGGGAAGCCCATCAGAGACACGAGGGTAAGGGTTGGTGGGTTTATGATGAGAGGTTCAGGCAGAAGATGGCGGCGCACAAAGGGAAAGTAACTTGGGACATGAAAGAGACAGACCGATGGATTGACTTGATTGGCCTATCCGACAAGGCGACGCCCTTTCAGGGAGGGGCGGAGGCGGGAAGCGCTTACGCGAATACGGACAAACAGGGCAATACCCGCCAGAGGTTGTGCTGGGCCTTTAACGATGGGCGGTGCACATATGCAAACTGTCGTTTCAAGCACCAATGCACCACTTGTGGAGAGGCTCATCCGCAGGCAAAATGCCTTAAGAACAGGGGGCGCGGTTCCAGGGGCTCCACACAGCAATGCCAGGAGGCCGGTGACGCCGACATTATTGGAAGGACTTGTTAAGATGACAGGGTTAGTCTGTTTTTCAACATTTGAAGCAACCCTTTTCAATGCAGCATTTACTAGGTTGGGGCAATCATTAGCATTCTTTGAGCATTGCGAGTAGGGGAGCTAGTCTGCGCTTCTAGGACGGGGGGGCAGGGGCCTGCAAGCGGGGGCGTGGGCAGGTTTGTTGCGCAGTGCGGGGGCTGGGGGATAAGACACCCGGATTTCGATGCTAGCGCAGGGGGTTTGTTGATGGCAGATGGGGTACACATGTCAGAGGTGGGGATAGACCTGTTTAATCTCAGTCTACAGGAGGGATGGGAGAGGGTCCTGGAGTGGTTGGCGGCACGACCCTAGTTTAAGGGGGGTTAAATAATGCCGTTGGTGGCGGCTCGTGGGGGGTGGTTGCTTTTTCATGCCAGACTGGAGCTGGGCCATTTGAGCCCAGGGGGAGCACGAGTGGGCGAGGTCAGATATTCATGACGTCGATAACCCGCTCGCGCAGACGGCAGCGGCGCTGGGCCGGCTGACCCTCCCCTCCCCCTCCTGGGGAAAGTACACTCTGGCGAGGAGTGGCATTTACCCCTCGTAGTTTATGTATTAATAAAATAGCCGCGGCCAATTTTACCTCCAGTTTACCGTCTCCTGTCGTTATATCGGTTTTGTAAGGGGACAAAGCGGGCGGGGGGGGGGAACCGCCTGACCGCCTCCCTGGTCAGGCTAATTACCCTAAAATATTGAAAATATTAAAAGCCGGACTAGCAACCTGGACCAAGTTTAATATATCATGGTTAGGGAAAGTTCAATCTGTGAAGATGAATTTACTGCCTAGATTGCTTTATCTTTTTCAGACCCTTCCTATACCTATCGTAATGTCAGATATAACTAAACTCCAGTCCCTGATTTCCAAATTAATTTGGATTAAAAAAAGGCCCAGACTCAACTGTAAACTGTTAACCAGACCCACCGGGGCAGGAGGAATGGCACTCCCCTGTCTCCTCTTATATTATAGGGCTGCCAAAGCCTGTCAGTGGGGAGCGTTGCACGCAGATCAGTCACTTAGGAGATGGGTCGCCTTAGAGACACATCTAGTACACCCTACTCCAATAGAAAATATTTTATGGTTACCTAACCGGAAAGGAGCTTCCATGTTTAAAGGAAAAGGGGCAAAAGTGCTGTCTAATGTGCAAATGAACATATTCAAAAACATATGTAGTATAAGATATAAGGCAAGGGGGTTAGTCCTTTCTTATACATACAGACACAGACCCTTAAACCTACAAAATGTGATCAAACATTCGGTAAAATACATAGAATAACATAAAAAGTATATAAAAGATATAAAAAAGCAACCACCCCTAATTTTCCATAAAAACACATCATGACTTAAAAGATCATTTAAAATAAAATTTAAAATGTAATAAAATATAATTTAACCTGCAGACCTATCTCTATCTGGAGATTATAAAAACCTGTGATACCAGATGTCAAAAATCGCTATTTCAAGAAAGAAGCTAAATCAAATTTAATATTCAAGCCATTGGGGGCAAGGGTCTTGAGTGTGTAAATCCAGAAACTTTCGCGTCTGGACAACACACCTAACATATCCCCCCTCCCCTCCAGTTGGCCTTAGGACAATCAATGCCTTTACATGTTAAACCTTGTGGGTTTTGCCAATGTTTAACCCTATATTGATTGGAGACACTATGTGTCTCCAATCCTCTTTTTATGTTGTACTGTTGCGGCGCACTTTATTCTAACAAATCACCGGTTTGTCCCTGGCTGGTTCCGGGAATGCCACGCTGTTCACCCGGAGCATGCCGCATTCCCAGCCAGGGTCATGCCCGGCTGACGCGCGGTTGATGTGTTAATTGATAATGGTTCAGGATTTACTAGGCTGCAATGCTTTGCGTGTCCGCCAGATGGCATAAATTCATGAATTGTAATGCAGTATATATACATATAAAATACATTTTTATTCATAGTGTAGATGTGCAGGGGGTCTCGGGAGCAGAACCGTGTTGATTTCAGGTCCGGGGACCCCCTGCTTCCCGAGATACAGCCCCCTTTATGAGGTGCCGGTATCCCTCTGCATTTAAAGGTCCCGATCACGTGACCGCGGCATGTAAACAAAGCAGAGGGATACCGGAAGCCCCTAAAGGGGCCTGTATCTCGGGAAGCAGGGGGTCCCCGGACCTAAAACCACAGCGGTTCTGCTCCGGAGACCCTCTGCACATCTACAGTATGAATAAAACACATATATAAATAAACACTCATTCCTTACCTTTGCGGCTATGTGCTATGGTAACGAAGCAGCATGACTGTATTTTTAATAATATTGTACAGTGAGCAGGGGGTTCCCTGAGCCACAAATCAAAACTCGGGGGACCCCCTGCTCCTGCACAATATTATTAAAAATACAGAAATGCTGCTTCATTACAATAGCTGATAGCCGCTAAGGCAATGAAGGGGTTAACCCACCGTGCCCGCTTTATTGTGGGTAGCGGGGGTGGGTGAAGGGGGTATTTGGCCCTTGGTGTGAGTTTAGGACTTGCGGGGGGGTTGCGGGTGCACTTAACCCCTTCACGGCCGTAGCAGTTAATACCGCTATGGTCATGAAGGGTTTAACCCCTCCCGCTACCCCCCCGCAAGCCCTAAACAACCATCGTTGGGGCTAATACCCACTTCACCCACCCCCGCTACCCACAATAAAAAAAATTCACACACAGCAGCCGCCCAAAAAATAAATAAATAAATCTAAATAAATAAATAAATACATGAATATAAATAAATACATTTAAAATACATTTTTATTCATAGTGTAGATGTGCAGGGGGTCTCCGGAGCTGAACCGCGTTGGTTTCAGGTCCGGGGACCCCCTGCTCCCCGAGATACAGGCCCCTTTATGAAAATTAAAATGATGACGTCACTTAAAGGCAATGAAAGCACAGCCAATCAGAATGGCTTTGCTTCAATTGCCTTTAAGATGACGTCATTAAAAGAAACATGGCCGGCCTCACATGGTATGTTAGCCAATCAGAGCGTGGGAACTCCATCCCTACTCTGATTGGCTCTAGTATACCATGTGACAGAGTCTTGGGGGGAGAAAGGATGTGACGTACTATAGCCAATCAGAGTAGGGATTGAGTTCCCACGCTCTGATTGGCTCTAGTACCATGTGACAAGCTTTCAATGACGTCACATCCTTTCTCCCCCCAAGCCTCTGTCACGTGGTATACTAGAGCCAATCAGAGTAGGGATGGAGTTCCCACGCTCTGATTGGCTACCATACCATGTGAGGCCGGCCATGTTTCTTTTCATGACGTCATCTTAAAGGCAATTGAAGCAAAGCCATTCTGATTGGCTGTGCTTTCATTGCCTTTAAGTTACGTCATCATTTTTATTTTTATCGGCCAAAACACATGGTTTTCACGGCCCAATCAGGGCCGTGGGAACCATATGACGAAAATGTGACATCTTAGGCCTTTAAAAGCCTATGTCGTCTCATTTTGAAGCCAGACGCCGTGGAGGAAGGACCTCCGGAGAAGAAAGAAGACCAGGGCGTGGCCGAAGAGGAAAGAAGACCCCGCCCCGCCCGGAAGAAGATAGAAGAAAGAAGAATACAGATGAAGATGAAGATGAATTACAAATAGAAGACCCGTGGATTGATTTGGATTATTAGGTTAATGTTTATTTTTTTGTATGGTTTTTTATTTTATGGGTTCCTGTGCCTGGTGGATTGGTTCATGAGTAAGCTGCGCAACGGGAGTCGGTGGGGGCAAGTAATGGTAAGTGAACTAAAGAAATGTATTTTATTTAACATGTTAATTTTTTTTAAAGCTTTTTTAACATGTGTATTTTTTTTTTTGTGGTATATCATTTCTTGCCACTGTTTGTATGTATGTATATATCTGAGAGATATATACATACACGGTAAGAAATGATGTTGTTTTAAAAGCTTTCTTTCATGTGTTTTAAAATAATTTGTCTATGCTGCTATGCTTTATTGTGTGTTTAAAGTATTTTAAAATTAGAAAGATGTAATTGTTGATATTGTATGCTTGTGTTCAGGGCTAGCCTTGGTTTTAAAGTTTGTATTCTGGTTGGTACTTATATTTTTTCACATGCTGAATTGTTCTGCTCGAGGCGTGAATTAGTTAATTGTTTCATTGTTCGGGATGGACTGTCAATTGTTTAGGGATGTAAATAATGATTGCTAATTGATTTTTTTTAATTGATTGGTTAAAATAGTTGACTTGTTTGGAGGTACTGTACTGTATTTGAATTTAGCTTGCAATGATATTGTTCACATTCATTTGCAGAATGTATATGGTGCATAGATTTTATGCATTATTTATACAATGTAAATGCAATGTATTGATTGGAATGTGAAGTTTTTCATTGGCATTTGATGATTTAGATTGTAAGATCAGTTAGGATTATTAAAGGAAATTCATTGTAATGTAGTGTGTCTGTATGGAGAAGTGTTATTTGTAGTACAGTATGGTTTTGATAAACCTTCTACATTTATTTGTATATTGGTTCATCATGTGTGTGTATATACTGTGTATATATATCTCTATCTCTCTCTCTCTCTGTATATATATATATATATATATAGTCCCAAGGTCCCAAGACTCAACAAAGTATCCGGACGTTCCTCCTTCTCCTTCCGTGCACCCCAAAACTGGAACAACCTACCAGAGACTCTCATATCCACCACCAGCTTAAGTTCTTTCAAATCTAAGGCTGTCTCACACTTTAATCTGGTCTGTAACTGTTTCATACGCTCATAATATATATTTTCTTTAACTGTGCATGCAATGTCTTGTATATAATGTATACCTTGTTCATTTATGTAACTGTATTTGTAACCATGTATTATTTTGTTTTACTCTGTGCCCAGGACATACTTGAAAACGAGAGGTAACTCTCAATGTATATACTGTGTATATATATCTCTATCTCTCTCTCTCTCTGTATATATATATATATATAGTCCCAATGTCCCAAGACTCAACAAAGTATCCGGACGTTCCTCCTTCTCCTTCCGTGCACCCCAAAACTGGAACAACCTACCAGAGACTCTCATATCCACCACCATCTTAAGTTCTTTCAAATCTAAGGCTGTCTCACACTTTAATCTGGTCTGTAACTGTTTCATACGCTCATAATATATATTTTCTTTAACTGTGCATGCAATGTCTTGTATATAATGTATACCTTGTTCATTTATGTAACTGTATTTGTAACCATGTATTATTTTGTTTTACTCTGTGCCCAGGACATACTTGAAAACGAGAGGTAACTCTCAATGTATTACTTCCTGGTAAAATATTTTTATAAATAAAATTAAAAAAAAAATATATATATATATATATATATACTGTATATATAGTTGCATGATGAAGCAACGGTACAAATTCATGGGTGAAAGGTGGGTATTGGGCCAGTGTGGCTTAACCCCTTAATTAACCCCTTAATTACCTTTGCGGTTATTATCCGATAGGTGTTTAAGGGGTTAATTGATATCTGAATATAATTGCAATGTATTGGCTTTGTTTTGGCAATGTATTTTGTGGACAAGACAAGAATGTTGCTGGCGACGGATACTTCTTCTTGATGAGGTCAGTAGCACTTTATTATTTATTTGAATATGCTAGTTAATGTTTTTAATAATGGGCAATTAATCTAATATCCCTATCTGGATAATAGTTATTTTGCACATTATTGTACTGTAGGTGTTGTGGGGGGGGGTGTATGTATTGAATGTATAGGCCAGGTTTATTTTTTTTACATTCAGGGTTTGTTCTGTGGTTCCGCGTGAGACCTCTGAAGACCACCTGTGGTTTCCTCGGGTATATCATGGGTACCAGGCTTGTGGTTCCACGGGTGACACATGCGAGGATGAAGCGGTGGCCTCACATCTGTGGGGGCACCGCGGACCCGTAGTCTGCGGGGATGAAGCTGTGTGGTCCCACTTCTGTGGGGGCACCGCTGACCCGTAGGTGCGGGGATGAAGATGTGTGGTCCCACTTCTGTGGGGGCACCGCGGACCCGTAGTGAGCACCCGTGAGTTCCCCAGACCCCCGTGGGAACCACCCAAGGCCCCGCAGACACCTGTGGGTCTGACCCGGGGTACCCAGACATCCTTGGGCCTACCGTGGGGACCCAATTGTGGCCCACAGTGACCCAAGGAGACCACCTGGGGGCCATGGTGCTGGCGGGACACACCAGCAGGCCTCCAGAACCTGTTTGAAAAGGGCTGCTGGTACCCTGTAGGTCTGTCAGGTGCCTCGCCAGCCCACCGGGGACTCGCGTGGGGCTGCGTTATGAACCCTGTTTGTAAAAGGATAAATCTTGTATTTATGGGGGGGAACAGGGGGTGGGTAATGTATTTAATAAATATAATGATGTTTATTGTGGGTCACTATTGTTTTTATTGTGGGTACTGGGGGTGGGGGGGGTCCCCAACTGTATGTGGGTAGGCCTCCCTTGTGGGTAGTGGGTGAGGGGGGTTAGGCCTCATGGGGTGAGGGGTTAGTGTGGGAGGGTATGTAGGCATCCCGAGTGGTGGGTGAGGGTGGGTTAACCCCTTAATGACTGTAGCAGTTAATAACCGCTATGGTGATTAAGGGGTTAGGGGACATTACTTTGGATGTTTTAATTTTTGTGTCTGTTTTGCAGAAGCGGAGGGGCCATGGCCAGGATGGGGGGGAGGTAACGGTATGTGGGTAGTGGGTGAGGGTGGTTAGACCTCACAGTATGCACATTGCCTCCCCCCTCCCCACATTTACATAAACTGCACTCACAGCAACACAGGCATGGAGATTTAACAGACACATTAGGGGGAGGGGGCTTTAAACAGATCACAGTCAAGGAGGTGGGGTTATAACCCAGTCCCCCTCCCACATTTACATAAACTGCACTCACAGCAACACAGGAAGGGAGATTTAACAGACACAATAGGGGGCTTTATACAGATTACACTCAAGGCAGGGAGATTTAACAGAAACATTAGGGGGAGGGGGCTTTACACAGATTACACTCAAGGCAGGGAGATACAGGGGATGTATTGTACTGTACTGCACCGACACACTTTATTCGAGCAAATGCCCAGTTTGTACCTGGCAGATACCTGGAATGCGCCACTCCTCACCTCTGACAAGCCCCGTTGTGTTTGCCTTCCCAGCCTGGGTTCATGCCTGGCTGACGGGCGGCTGATCTGTTAAATGATAATGATTAGGATTTAATAGGCTGCAATGCTTCGTGTGTCTACCAGATGGCATAAATTAATGAATTGTAATGCAGTATATATATATATACTGTGCAGTATTGCAGCCAGTGGGAATAAAATGCTTCAATCCCTGCCTAGAAAATACCTCAATGCACTCGGGCAGAAAACAGTCACAAACCTCAATACACCCGGGTATACCCGAATTCATGGGACTAGCCGAGCTCGAATAAAGTGTGTCGCCAGTGTATGTTGTTTATTGCAATGCTTCAATGTGTGTACAGTATAATGTTTTTTTACCATTAGATAGATGTAATCCTTGGTATTGTAAGGGTTAGCCTTGGTTTTAAATTTTGTTTTCTGGTTGGTACTTATATATTGATTTTTGTTTACTTGATTGGTTAAAATAGTTGACTTGTTTGGAGTACAGTATTTGTATTTAGCTTGCAATGATATTGTTCACATTCATTTGCAGAATGTATATGGTGCATAGATTTTATGCATCATAAATACAATGTAAATGCAATGTATTGATTGGAATGTGAGGTTTTTCATTGGCATTTGATGATTTAGATTGTAAGATCAGTTAGGTTTATTAAAGGAAATTCATTGTAATGTAGTGTGTCTGTATGGAGAAGTGTTATTTGTAGTACAGTATGGTTTTGATAACCCTTCTACATTTATTTGTACAGTATATTGGTTCATCATGTGTGTGTATATACTGTATATATATATATATATATATATATATGTATAGGGATTGTTGTTATATATATACTGTATATATATATATATATAAAAAAAATTCACGCACAGCAGCCCCACAATTAATAAATAAATCTAAATAATTAAATAAATACATGAATATAAATAAATATATATGTGTGTATTTATTTATATATATATATATATATATATATATATATATATATATATATATATATATATATACACACATATATATTTATTTATATTCATGTATTTATTTAGATTTATTTATTAATTGTGGGGCTGATGTGCGTGAATTTTTTTTATTGTGGGTAGCGGGGGTGGGTGAAGGGGGTATTTGGCCCTTAGTGTGAGTTTAGGACTTGCGGGGGGGGGTTGCGGGTGCACTTAATCCCTTCACGACCGTAGCAGTTAATACCGCTACGGTCGTGAAGGGGTTAAGTGCACCCGCTGCCCCCCCCGCAACCCCTAAACAACCACCGTTGGTGCTAATACCCCCTTCACCCACCCCCACTACCCACAATAAAAAAAATTCACACACAGCAGCACAATTAATAAATAAATCTAAATAAATAAATAAATACATGAATAGAAATAAATACATTTAAAATACATTTTTATTCATAGTGTAGATGTGCAGGGGGTCTCCGGAGCTGAACCGCTTTGGTTTTAGGTCCGGGGACCCCCTGCTCCCCGAGATACAGGCCCCTTTAGGGGTGCCGGTATCCCTCTGCTTGGTTTACATGCCGCGGTCACGTGATCGGGACCTTTAAATGCAGAGGGATACCGGCACCTCGTAAAGGGGGCTGTATCTCGGGAAGCAGAGGGTCCCCGGACCTGAAACCAAACTGGTTCAGCTCCGGAGACCCCCTGCACATCTACACTACGAATAAAAATGTATTTTAAATAATTTTTAATGTGCCGATGTTTGCGCAGAGAGAGCAGCGGTTCTCTCTCTGCTGCAAACACATCTCGCCAGGGGATGGCCTATAGTATCATTGATGTGCATATACAGTACTGTTTGTGTATGTTAGGGGTTATAGGGGTTGTTGTTATACAGTTTATAATGTATATATACAGTATATACTGCATTACAATTCATGAATTTCTCGGCTTCAAAGACAACAGCTTGCATACGCCCCCATGCGTTTTTACACGGCATTGCAGTATTGCAGCCAGCGGGAATAAAATGCTTAAATCACAGCCGCGAAAATAACGCAATACACCCCGGGAGAAAACGACACAAAACCGCACATCACCGGGATATTCCGAAATTCGCGGAGCTAGCCAAGTTAGAATAAAGTTGGTCGCCACTGTAGATATTTTCTGCAAAACGCCTCTTAAGGGGTCGTCCCGTTCTACCAATATACTGTAACCCACATGGGCATTTCAGCATATATACACTAAAACTTGTTTTGCAATAGATGAAAGACTCAATGTCATAAGTTTTACCTGTGACATTGGATTTAAATCCCTTACATTTTAAGCTATAACCACAACCAATGCACTTCCCACACGTATAGTATCCCTTAAGATTATTCAACCATGTTATATTTTTACTTTTTGAGGCACTGATAGGACAACTCGGTGCCACTGTAATTTTCAAATTCTTAGCTTTTTTATACTGTAGACTATTTGTGGTTTGGTGGGTAGAATTGATCTCAATCACTTATTCCTTTGCAGAATCCCCCAATGCTTATTAAATATACTATTAATTTTGGAAGCCATACTATTATACTGGGTGATGAATGGGATAAAACCCCAGCATCCACATTGGTGTTTGGTTTGTTGATATTCATAGTTGTTAACCCTACTTCTATCCACCTTATCTACAAATTGCATTGCTTGATCTATAGTTCTGACATTATACTTCCTTTCAATACATTTTTGTCTGAGATCCCCCAATTGTTCCCCACAAATATTTTTTTGTGAATAATTCCTATTAACTCTAAGTGCCTGACTTTGGGGGATATTTCTCAACCACCTAGGATGATGATGGCTCTGCGCTAACAGGTAGGTATTTGCATCAAACTATTTGTAAAAAAAATTGGTCTGTATAATACCACCCTCTATATACAAAAAGTAAATCTAAAAAATTAATCATAGTGGCATCATGGTTGAAAGTAAATTTGAGGTTGTATGTGTTTGTGTTGAGATATAATTTGAAGATATTGTTGCAGCAGCTTTTATTCTCTCAATTCACCGGTTTGTCCCTTGCTGGTTCCTGGAATGCGACGCTGTTCACCTGGCGCATGCCGCGTTCACCTTGCATTCCCAGCCACGGGTCATGCCCGGCTGATGCGTTTCTTGATAATGGTTTGGATTTTAATAGGCTGCAATGCTTCGCGTGTCCGCCAGATGGCAGAAATTCATGCATTGTAATGCGCCGAATCAGTAATGTGTCGGCTTGCAGGTGTTTCGTTTAAAAAAGATACTGTACCACAGTGTGCTATTGTAACTTGGCCTTGCCCTTGAGACTGAAGGAAGAGTTGCAAAAATGTATCAATTTAGGCTTTTCATATTAAAGAAAGATAAAGACCAGTTCCAGTTTCTGTTACACTATTCTCCAGAGACCCACTATGAGTGTTCAAGTGCAGCCCGCTTTCCAAAAACCCTGACAGAAGTTATGCGTATTTGATATGGGCCGCGATTAATGCAACATATGATAAGATGGCAACAGTTGCTCAAATTTATCATTATTTTATCGAAAACTATGACTTTTACAAATTTTCGCAAACTCCTCATACGTGGAAGCGTGCAGTTAGGAAAGGTTATGTAGCGACCCCTGTTTTCACCGTATTGAGCCCCAATTTGTTGGAGGGTATTGGTGTGTGTCACCGGATATTTCCCGTATCTATGATCATGGAGGCGGCAAAAGGCGAAGGGTCATGTTAAAAACAACTAAGAAGCGACAGTCGCTGCCAAGCAATGCACCAGAACCAGCACCGGCTTCCAATGACGGTCCCACTGTCAGTGACAACCCTGAGCATGAGCCTGAGTCGGATTTTGCGCGCAGTTTTGATGAAGCTTGCATGTACCTAAGCGATTTCCAGCATACAGGTGGACTTGTCCCGCTGCAAACTATCGACGTGGATGATGAAGAAAGCTGGACTGGCAGTGGACCGGCGCCAGCGCCAGCTGAATGGGAAGTTCTATGGTGAGTACTGTCTTGTTGCCATATTATTTTGGTGGGGCTGGCTGGGTACTTCTTTAGGGGGCTGACCATTACCGTACATTAAAACTTTTCTTTTTGTTTTTCCTCAGAAAAGAAAACAGCTAATGGGGGGATTTCGATGGATAATATTGTACTGTATGCTGATGTTTTCCGGCCGAACAGTATACTGTGTAATAAACCCGAATAAATAAAACTATGCATTTATTCTACATGTTCAGTATCGTTTCATTATGTGTCTTCTACAGTATACTGTACAGTGGTATACAGTGCCTAACATCAATGGGCAAAAATAATTTTATTTCTAGGTGCCCTAGAACAGATGTTCCCACGCCAATTGCCCGTGAACTTGACCGAGGCCCTAAGTAGTTCCCACGCCAATTGCGCGAATATAATGTAAAATAATCCGTTCTGTGGGTCTGAGCGGGTTGAAATTTGCCTGGTCCTCATGCGGGAGAACCCTTGCCATAGTGGCAAAATATCAGCCTTCCACGACCCCCAGAACTGGAGATACCAAAAGACAGTTTAAAAGCACATTACCAAAGTGGCTTTTTTTCTGCCATGCAAGTCAATGGTAGAAACCTGAAATTTAACATCACCCTGACTCCGTTCTGTTGCCACGAGAGGGTCGCAATTTGCCATGCAATCCTGCCGCAACTAGGACTACATGGTGACCGAATCTGTGCCCTCTAGGTCGTACAGAAACAGAGTTGTGGGTTCCAGGTTTCTGCTCATTCTGACTTAGCCGATTCAAATATTTCTCCACCATTACGCTCAATGGTAGGACCCTCCTCGCCGGCGTGACCCTTTTATTTCTAGGTGCCCTAGAACAGAAGTTCCCACGCCAATTGACCTAGTTCCCACGCCAATTGCGCGCTCATTGCTCTTTTTTTACAATGTTGCCGATCTTGCGGCTTTGCGGTCAGGCAGTAAAAAAACAGTGCAGCAAGCCTCTACATTTGTTACACTGTCAAAGGAGCAAATGGAAACAATGTGAGGCAATTCCACATGTTCTTTTATTGGTGGAGTCAGTACAAAAACATTTATTTACAAATACTGTACAATGTTGAAACATTTAAAGTGCACAGCAATTCTAACAATCAACACACAATAATACATACTGCAGCCTTTATTAAATTATTCTGCCACAAAATATTTTTGGTGCATGGGGCAAAGGGAGTTAGAGTGACTTGCTTTTTATGTACTGTATTTGGGGGTTGTCTTTGGGGGTTTATTCATCAAATTATTATGATGAACTGCCTTTTGAAATTACAGTGCTGTTAACTATTTCAGCCACACACCTCCAGAGTTTTTAATCCCTCCCTAGCCAAGCGTCAATCGGCTGAGTCACCCTATCCTACCAACCCCCTCTCTCCACTGGGTCGTTAACCTTCTGCATATTGCCATTGTGTTCTTAATCCACCCATAGGCGAGCTACAAACACTCAGTACGCCTGCGTCTAATCATACCACCCTCCTCCCCCATCCCTTAGAGGCCTGTTGTTGGAACGATAATGCTTTGAAAAATCCCCTCTCGAATTTGAAATGTAAATCTGATGTGCACAGCACTGTGAGAATTGAGAGTACACTGATACTGTATTTCATCAGGGTGTGAAAATATTTGTCAGTCACTATGGTTTACAGTCACATGTTTTAAATACAATACAGTACATTCTTTAATATCTTTAAAATAAAATATATAAATACTGTATATAAGTATAATGTAACATAATCCTTTCTGTGGGTCTGAGTGGGTTGAAATTTGCCTGGTCATCATGCGGGAGGACCATTGCCATAGTGGCAAGATATCAGCCTTGCACGACCCCCGGAACCGGAGATACCAAAAGACAGTTTAAAAGCACATTATCAAAGTGGCTTTTTTTCTGCCATGCAAGTCAATGGCAGAAACCTGAACTTTAAGATCACCCTGACTCCGTTCTGTTGCAACGAGAGGGTCGCAATTTGCCATGCAATCCTGCCGCAACTAGGACTACATGGTGACCAAATCTGTGCCCTCTAGGTCGTACAGAAACAGAGTTGTGGGTTCCAGGTTTCTGCTCATTCTGACTTAGCCGGTTCAAATATTTCTCCACCATTACGCTCAATGGTAGGACCCTCCTCGCCGGCGTGACCCTTTTATTTCTAGGTGCCCTAGAACAGAAGTTCCCACGCCAATTGACCTAGTTCCCACGCCAATTGCGCGCTCATTGCTCTTTTTTTACAATGTTGCCGATCTTGCGGCTTTGCGGTCAGGCAGTAAAAAAACAGTGCAGCAAGCCTCTACATTTGTTACACTGTCAAAGGAGCAAATGGAAACAATGTGAGGCAATTCCACATGTTCTTTTATTGGTGGAGTCAGTACAAAAACATTTATTTACAAATACGTACAATGTTGAAACATTTAAAGTGCACAGCAATTCTAACAATCAACACACAATAATACATACTGCAGCCTTTATTAAATTATTCTGCCACAAAATATTTTTGGTGCATGGGGCAAAGGGAGTTAGAGTGACTTGCTTTTTATGTACTGTATTTGGGGGTTGTCTTTGGGGGTTTATTCATCAAATTATTATGATGAACTGCCTTTTGAAATTACAGTGCTGTTAACTATTTCAGCCACACACCTCCAGAGTTTTTAATCCCTCCCTAGCCAAGCGTCAATCGGCTGAGTCACCCTATCCTACCAACCCCCTCTCTCCACTGGGTCGTTAACCTTCTGCATATTGCCATTGTGTTCTTAATCCACCCATAGGCGAGCTACAAACACTCAGTACGCCTGTGTCTAATCATACCACCCTCCTCCCCCATCCCTTAGAGGCCTGTTGTTGGAACGATAATGCTTTGAAAAATCCCCTCTCGAATTTGAAATGTAAATCTGATGTGCACAGCACTGTGAGAATTGAGAGTACACTGATACTGTATTTCATCAGGGTGTGAAAATATTTGTCAGTCACTATGGTTTACAGTCACATGTTTTAAATACAATACAGTACATTCTTTAATATCTTTAAAATAAAATATATTAATACTGTATATAAGTATAATGTAACATAATCCTTTCTGTGGGTCTGAGTGGGTTGAAATTTGCCTGGTCCTCATGCGGGAGGACCATTGCCATAGTGGCAAGATATCAGCCTTGCACGACCCCCGGAACCGGAGATACCAAAAGACAGTTTAAAAGCACATTACCAAAGTGGCTTTTTTTCTGCCATGCAAGTCAATGGCAGAAACCTGAACTTTAAGATCACCCTGACTCCGTTCTGTTGCCACGAGAGGGTCGCAATTTGCCATGCAATCCTGCCGCAACTAGGACTACATGGTGACCAAATCTGAGCCCTCTAGGTCGAACAGAAACAGAGTTGTGGGTTCCAGGTTTCTGCTCATTCTGACTTAGCTGGTTCAAAACTTTCTCCGCCATTACGCTCAATGGTAGGACCCTCCTCGCCGGCGTGACCCTTTCTCGCCGCCATTACTGCTCGGACCCTGTTGGGGTCAAGTGAGCGGGTTCCTAACATCTAGGGGCAAAATGAATTTTATTTCTAGGTGCCCTAGAACAGAAGTTCCCACGCCAATTGACCTAGTTCCCACGCCAATTGCCCTCGTCCCCACGCCAAATGCGCAACCAGGCAGTAAAAAAACAGTGTAGCAAGCATTTGTTACTCTGTATTTTGTTATACAGTACTATCTAAGGTGCAAATGGAAAAAATGCACAGTACAGTAAGACAAATCAACATGTTCTTTTATTGGTGCAGTCAGTTCAAAAACATTTATTTACAAATACAGTACAATGTTGAAGCATTTTAAGTAACATCTCCTTTATTAAAGAAACACAGTACTGTATACAGTACAGTACAGTGGGATGTTGTGCAACACTGTCAGTCAGACCTGCACCAGTTCAGTCCTAGAGGGCAGCAAACAGGGCAGGTTTTCAGGGCAACATTGAAAACCGTGCCTGTTTGCGGCCCTCAGGGACTGGAGTTGTGCATGTCCTGTGAAAAAAAACACACAACAACATCTCCTTTGTTTAAGTACAGCAGGTACTGTAGGGCAAAACATGTACAGTACAATACAGTTCAGCACAACAGTATGGTCTCACTGAAAGTCCTCCACGTTGTCCAGCCATGGCCAATTCCTTGCATGGCGCAAAACGCCATCAATGCAGTCTCGAACGCCGTTCATTACAGGATCTGTAACTGCATAAAAGCGCCGCATTTCTTCCACAATGTTTTTCCTTAAATTGGCAGGAAGCGCCTTTTTAACACGATTTCCTTCGTAGTTCACTTTGAACACCCACTCGCAGTACAACGTGTAGGGAACATGGTGCTTAAAAATGATCAAGGCATACTTGTGGGGTACACCAGCACTCATCACCCTATACTTCTCCCTGAGCCCCAGTGGCAGATCGCACAGGGTGATGTCGGGCACTGTTTCGATGCGAGCGGGTGTAGGTCTTTTGGGAGCGGATGTTCTTGTGGCGACGAGCGATGGTAGGTTGTCTGGGAGGAAGCTTTCCTCCGATCGTGGTCGCCGTGTTGTCTCCTGGCGTGGTCTGGACAGGGGTGTCATGTCCTCCTCAACGGCATACATGTACACTACATCTTCTGGTGGAGGGGGGGCGCTTGGTGATGGAAGGGGGTCGAAGGTCCCATACATCACATCCATGTCACCCCCCTGCTCCAGTGTCGGGGAAACAGGGGCATTAGCACCGAGCAAATAATGTATGCCCGCAATGTCAGCCTCTATCTTCTCCATCCGTTGATCCATCCGTTGCTCCATTTGTAGCATCCGTTGCTCCACATTTAGCATTGTCTCCAGAAGCAGATCTATCTTTGCCAGCACAATAGAATTCCCGGGGAGATCCACACTTATCCCATTCAGCATCCGGTCTAATGAGTTACTTCTTGTGCATGGCGTCTGGACATCTGGTGGGATGGGTGCAACGGAGGATGAGATGGGGGTTCCATGGACTGAAGCGGCATCGATGGAGAGTGGAGGATGTGACCTGTGGATACCCGGTAGAGGAGAAGTGGCAGCATCGTCGAAGAGGGATGGAGAAGGTGACATTTGGATTTCCGGGCGAGAAGCAGAGTCGTCTAAGAGCAAAGGAGAAAGTGACCCGTGGATTTCAGAGGCGGCAGCGTCGTCAGATGGAACCGGAGAAGATGGGGGTGGAGAAGACGGGATGAAGATTTCTGGGACAGCTACAGCAGAGTCGTCGAAGCATATGGGAGGAAGTGGTCTGTGGATTCAATGGATTGGCTGCCATTCGTTTTGTGTCGAGAGTACATCACTTTATATCTTCTTGACATAATGAGGCTTACGTCTAAGAAAACCCTTAACCTTTGGGGTCAGCAGAAGGTTTTCTTTATTGGCCTTAGCCTGTCGCTTTGCCCTTGGCGTGGAAACGGCAACCGCCTTTCGCTTTTTCAGCATGACAGGCACGGCAGAGGCGAGTGGGTTCCTGCGTCCATAGAAATGGGGATGCTCCATGGAAGCAGGTGGCACAATGCAGTATCTGGACAAGGGCAAGTTCAGATAAAGATCATGGAGTGGTGGGCTATGCAAAGTGTGTAACCTTTTATGCATGACGACCAGGTACAGGTGTTGAAAGTGGGCGTACTCTAATGTGAGTTATTACCGTATAAATACACCATCCATTTTGTGTATTGACTGCACATAGAATACACATCGACTAAACATCAAATATGCATTCTTGTGTTTGTATTTCTTTCTACTCGCAGCAATGCCTGTTTAAAAGATTTCAAAGGATCTCAGCATGCGAATTAAGGACATGTACACGAGCGGACACCGAATTGCTGCCATCCAACGCTGGTTAGCTACTTCTGACCTCGTTGTGCCATCAAGCACCGTGTGCTATCATGCATACGGAAAAAACAGAGACCGCAAAAGGGCACCAAGGATAACTAGCGCGTAAGTTTATTTATAAAACTTTAAAAAAAAAATATAGAAAACTGCACTGTACATCTACAGTTCTGTATCTACTGTAATACTGTTGTTATTTCTGTTGATTTATATTACAACATACAGTAGTTTGTCTATTTATATTTATAGTACAGCAGTATACATTTTTTGTATATGTCAATTAATCTTACAACGGTATATATAGGATGTATATTTATATTTATATTACAACAGTATATTTATTTTGTATATTTATATTTATAGTACAACAGTATATATATTTTGTCTATTTATATTTATAGTACAGCAGTATACATTTTTTGTATATTTCAATTAATCTTACAACGGTATATATAGGATGTATATTTATATTTATATTACAACAGTATATTTATTTTGTATATTTATATTTATAGTACAACAGTATATATATATTTTGTCTATTTATATTTATAGTACAGCAGTATACATTTTTTGTATATTTCAATTAATCTTACAACGGTATACATAGGATGTATATTTATATTTATAATACAACAGTATATTTATTTTGTATATTTATATTTATAGTACAACAGTATATATATTTTGTCTATTTATATTTACTGTATATTACAACATTACATTTATATACATTTTATATTGCTGCATATTAATAAAACAATATAATTTCTTTACATTGTAGAGAAACAACTGTTCTGGTGGACAAAATAAGTGAGGAGAATGATGAGAGGAGTGCATTAAGGGTTAAAAACACTCTGCAGGAAAAGCACAATCTGACTGTATCCGAGACCAGCATAAAGAAGATGAGACGCAGCATTGGATGGAAATATGGACGTGTGAGGTTAGTACTGGACAGTACAGGAGGTAAAAGTGTTGTTTCGCAAACTGTACTGCACTGTGCCGCAAATTTTTTTTATTCCTTGTCATTACAGAGTGTACCCCATGACACGGGATGCAAACAAAATCAAAAGAGTGCTCTAGGCCCAGGCATGGATCAACAGCGGGGAGACTTTCCAGGATTGCATCTTCACTGATGAGTCTACTGTGTCGCTGGAGAGATTTGCAAGATTTGCGTTCCACAAAAAAGGCCGCATATCTTTGAAGCCGCGGCCAAAACACACTGTGAAGCTGCATGTGTGGGGTGCCATCTCTAGGCGTGGACCGGGATGCATTGTCATCTTTGAAGGTTAAATGTATCAAATATAATGTCGCCTAATGCACTGTACTTGACTAGTGTTGCCTTACCGTATGCACTGTACTGTACTATTGTGCAGTTTTTTGAGCACTTTTCTTTTCTTACTATACTGCACCGACACACTTTATTCGAGCAAATACCCAGTATGTACCTGGCAGATACCTGGAATGCGCCGCTCCTCACCTCTGACAAGCCCCGTTGCGTTTGCCTTCCCAGCCTGGGTTCATGCCTGGCTGACGGGCGGCTGATCTGTTAAATGATAATGATTAGGATTTAATAGGCTGCAATGCTTTGCGTGTCTACCAGATGGCATAAATTCATGAATTGTAATGCAGTATATATATATATATACTGTGCAGTATTGCAGCCAGCGGGAATAAAATGCTTCAATCCCTGCCTGGAAAATAACCCAATACACTCGGGCAGAAAACAGTCACAAACCTCAATACACCCGGGTATACCCGAATTCGTGGGACTAGCCGAGCTCGAATAAAGTGTGTCGCCAGTGTAGGAATCATGAATAAAGCTTTCTTCCAAGACAACATTGTGCCCGAGATAGTGCAATACATCACACGCGACTTCCCCAATGGTCACCGCTTCTACCAGGACAACGATCCCAAGCACACCGCGTCAACGGCGCATATCCTTAAGCGCGGCATCAAACGGGTGAAGACGCCAGCGGAGTAAGTGCAGTAGACCGTGTCCCATTTTTGTTCCCCACTGTTTTTAGCTCTTAAACCAATTGTCCTTTCTTTCCAATGACAGGTCGTCAGACTTCAATCCGATCGAAATGATCTGGCATCAGCTGAAGGACCATATCCGGAAAGTGGCGAAACCCTCCAAAAAGGACGAGTTGTTGAAAGGCATAATGAGTTTTTGGAACAATGTACTCACTGTGGAACGCTGCAATAAATATATAGACCATATTGACACTGTGTTGCCCATTGTGATCGCGCGTAATGGGCAAGCATCAGGAAAGTAGTACTGTGCTGTAGTATTATAAGTACAGTATGATACAGGTAAGTATGGCACAGATTTTTTCTTTCCAGATAGTAAGAGTATACAGTAGTTAGTTTTTTTCTTTACAGAGAGAGCAGCACCAGCCATCAGGTTACAGTACATAGAATTTAACAGTAGTCAGAGCATACAGTAGTTCCAGTACAGTATACAGTAGACTAGTTTGACAGTACTACAGTAACTGCCTACTAACTGCTCCATTTTTTTCTTTCCAGAGAAAGCTTCACCAGCCACCTACAGTAGTTCTGCCATAATACAGTACAGTACGCACATACAGTACAGTACAGTACAGTAACTGCACTCATTTTTGGTTTTCTTGTCGTTCCAGGAAAAAGAGTGGCCTAGGGGGAGATGGGGGCGTTGTGTCCAGTCAAATCTGCTTGTACAGTCAAATGTACAGTATATAAACAGCAGCAATGATGTACACAAAACCTCTCCTCTCTCAATGAACTACTGTACTGCAGACAGAAAGAGGAAAAGATAAAGACGGAAAAAATAATTTTACTATACAGTATATAGTATATACAGTATATCATACAGTACATTACAGTACTGTACTGTATATAGTATTAAATAATATTCTTATAAATGTGCATTACTCATGTTTCCCCATGTTTTACAAAGGTTTTCCAAATGGTTATCCAATTTCAAGCTGCCAAAAGAACTTAATAAAGACTGCATTATGTATTATTCCTGATTATTTTTATATTTGTATTTTTTGGTTCCTGATAAAATAAAATAAATATTTATTCACTTTCCTGCGAATCATAATCATTGACAGCCACCCCTACAGTGCACCAATGAATAAGAATGTTTTGTAAATTATATTTATATATTTATATATTTTTATTTTAAAGATATTAAAGAATGTACTGTATTGTATTTAAAACATGTGACTGTAAACCATAGTGACTGACAAATATTTTCACACCCTGATGAAATACAGTATCAGTTTACTCTCAATTCTCACAGTGCTGTGCACATCAGATTTACATTTCAAATTCAAGAGCGGATTTTCCAAAGCACTACCGTTCAAACAACAGGCTTCTAAGGGTTGGGGTAGGGGGGTGGTGTGATTAGACGCAGGCGTACTGAGTGTTTGTAGCTCGGCTATGGGTGGATTAAGAACACAATGGCAATATGCAGAAGGTTAACGACCCAGTGGAGAGAGGGGGTTGGTAGGATAGGGTGACTCAGCCGATTGACGCTTGGCTAGGGAGGGATTAAAAACTCTGGAGGTGTGTGGCGGAAATAGTTAACAGCACTGTAATTTCAAAAGGCATTTCATCATAATAATTCGATGAATAAACCCCCAAATACAACCCCCAAATACAGTACATAAAAAGCAAGTCACTTTAACTCCCTTTGCCCCATGCACCAAAAATGTTTTGTGGCAGAATAATTTAATAAAGGCTGCAGTATGTATTATTGTGTGTTGATGGTTAGAATTGCTGTGCACTTTAAATGTTTCAACATTGTACAGTATTTGTAAATAAATGTTTTTGTACTGACTCCACCAATAAAAGAACATGTTGAATTGCCTCACATTGTTTCCATTTGCTCCTTTGACAGTGTAACAAATGTAGAGGCTTGCTGCACTGTTTTTTTACTGCCTGACCGCAAAGCCGCAAGATCAGCAACATTGTAAAAAAAGAGCAATGAGTGCGCAATTGGCGTGGGAACTAGGTCAATTGGCATGGGAACTTCTGTTCTAGGGCACCTAGAAATAAAATTCATTTTGCCCCTAGATGTTAGGAACCCCCTCACTTGACCCCAACAGGGTCCGAGCAGTAATGGCGACGAGAAAGGGTCACGCCGGCGAGGAGGGTCTTACCATTGAGCGTAATGGCGGAGAAATCTTTGAACCGGCTAAGTCAGAATGAGCAGAAACCTGGAACCCACAACTCCGTTTCTGTTCGACCTAGAGGGCACAGATTCGGTCACCATGTAGTCCTAGTTGCGGCAGGATTGCATGGCAAATTGCGACCCTCTCGTGGCAACAGAACGGAGTCAGGGTGATGTTAAATTTCAGGTTTCTGCCATTGACTTGCATGGCAGAAAAAAAGCCACTTTTGGTAATGTGCTTTTAAACTGTCTTTTGGTATCTCCGGTTCTGGGGGTCATGGAAGGCTGATATTTTGCCACTATGGCAAGGGTTCTCCCGCATGAGGACCAGGCAAATTTCAACCCGCTCAGACCCACAGAAAGGATTATGTTACATTATATTCGCGCAATTGGCGTGGGAACTACTTAGGGCCTCGGTCAAGTTCACGGGCAATTGGCGTGGGAACTTCTGTTCTAGGGCACCTAGAAATAAAATTATTTTTGCCCATAGATGTTCGGCACTGTATACCACTGTACAGTATACTGTAGAAGACACATAATGAAACGATACTGAACATGTAGAATAAATGCATAGTTTTATTTATTCGGGTTTATTACACAGTATACTGTACTGCCGGAAAACATCAGCATACAGTACAATATTATCCATCGAAATCCCCCCATTAGCCATTTTCTTTTCTGAGGAAAAACAAAAAGAAAAGTTTTAATGTACGGTAATGGTCAGCCCCCTAAAGAAGTAACAGCCAGCCCCACCATAATAATACGGCAACAAGACAGTACTCACCATAGAATTAAAATTCATTTTGCCCCCAGATGTTAGGAACCCCCTCACTTCACCCCAACAGGGTCCGAGCATGTACAGTACTGTACTTTAAAATAAATTAAATATGCAATTTTACTATTACTGCGCGCGCACGCACAGACTGTGTACTGTAGGTTGAACCGCAAGGTATTAGACTTCAAAGACAACAGCTCGCAAATGCCCCCATGCATTTTTACACGGCATTGCAGTATTGCAGCCAGCGGGAATAAAATGCTTAAATCACAGCCGCGAAAATAACGCAATACACTCCGGGCGAAAACGACACAAAACCGCACATCACCGGGATATTCTGAAATTCGCGGAGCTAGCCGAGTTAGAATAAAGTTGGTCGCCACTGTATCTAGTTCTTATAGAGATCTCCTCCAGACACACAGCACATCATTGATATATCTCTTCCGGAGCACTAGGCTCGCACCAAATGGGTTCCCATTCAGTATATGACCATTTTCCTATAAGCTCATTAATAGATTTGCATAACTTGGTGCGAACCTAGTGCCCATTGCAATGCCGCGCGTCTGGAGGTAAAAATCACCATCATTACAAAAATAATTATGAGTCAAGATATATTTGACACCATCCACTATTAATTGTTTCACACCAGTCTCAACTCTTTTATCGTCATTTAAAACTTTTTGGATGGCCTGCAACCCCACCTCATGATCAATCACTGTGTACAAAGGGGTCACGTCACATGTCATCCAGATCCACCCTTCTGCCCACACTAGGTCCTGATGATGTTAAGGACATGTGTCATGTCTCTAAGATACGATGGAATCTGTATTACATATTTTTGTAAAAAGTAATCTAAAAACTGAAAAAGGTTGGACGTGAGGGATCCAATACCCGATATAATCGGTCGTCCGATGTGCAGAGGATTGAGAGACATGCTGCAGGATTCATATTTCTTTAGCTAAGTATTGGTGGTTGTGGGTCACAGCTCTGCAACTTATTTGCATTAGTATTGTAACTAACCACCGCCCATGCTCATTTGAGCTTGGTTCTGAGCATATTTATTTCTGCTGCTGTTTGATCCTTATGCTGTTATTCAGACCAAACCAGGAATATACACCGTAGGCTAGTGGGGATCCACAGTTAACTCTTGCAAGGCGGCTTTTCCCCTTGCGTTTGGACTTCTACACATATAGGGATTAGCTTATGTGGTTGTTTTCCACATACTTGCCTTTGGTCAGGTGTTTTGGTATTGGGATATTTTGTGGGGGTGTGGGGTCCCTTTATTTTTGATACTTTGACCAGCTGGCCAGTGGTCTTTCTCTGGACTGAGTCCTGGGATTTTCCATTATTGTCAGGGTTGTTCCCCATTTCCCCCCTTGTTTGTCCCTTACCTGGTTGTTTTCATGTTATCTGCACTATTTTCAGATCTGCTATACCATCTTTTCACGCCTGCGTCTTAATGGGACTCACACTGTGTGAATCCTACTGGGCTGCACCTGTCTGTAAGAGACGCACAGTAAGAGTGAAACTGAATCAGCCTCTGGAACCCCCTGTTTCTTGAGTTACAGGCCCCGGTATGGGGGGCCGGTATCTCTGCCATGTTTACATTTTCTCACGTCACAGCACATGTGACTGGGATATTTAAACGGTGCAGTGAGTTACTGGCACCCAATATTGTGGCCTGTATCTTGGGAAGCAGTGGGTCCCTGAGGCTGAAATCAATGCGTTTCAGATCAGGAGACCCCCTGCTCAAATAAACTACAGTATTATTAAAATGAATATTTAAACTGCACGATCGCTGTGCATGGAAAAGCAGCGTCTCCGTGCAGCTCTTCCAGGCTGAAGTTTAAACAAACAGATTCAGTGCGATAACACTTAGAAAAAAACAAACAAAAAACAAGTACTGTAGTACGATCTTGCATTTTTTGACCGCACTTGTGGTGTATTTTCTCAGTGAATACCGTTTTGACACACATATTTTAGTTTTGTGAATAGGCCCCATTGAGTGCTCATACCTGTACAAAGTATGCTACTCTCTTCTGGAATAAAGGTGCACATATTATTCTGCCATGAGACACCTTCTGGCCCAGGAAGATACCTTACAGTCCATGTATTTGAATAGACTGTAATGTATTCCAACACCGAAAGTGTCTTATGGCAGAACACTGCATAGCAAATATAACTCACTGTCTTTATCATTTATAAGTGTAGCACACTGCTATATTTCTCTGGTCTGGCATTTTAGTCCTGGTAACAGCAGGCAGTGCCAGGGTTAATCAGTCACACACACAAACCATGCATATTTCCCCTATGTGTCAATTATGTTGCAGCTTCCAGGCACATGTCTGAGTCTGCATGCCTCCTGTCTGGAGGAAGAGAAGGTTACTATGGCGGAATGACCTGTTCAATTATGTTTTCTGAAAACCTGTCCTGATGATGCTGATCTACAGTATGTTGATACTCTGTTCTATGGCGGAATGCCATGATCACTAAAACCTGTGTATGGACTCTAAGGAATTGTTGTGCATAATAAATACTACCAAGTTAAAAAGTTCCTGGTGCCCTCTCTTCTATTTTTCCTGCAATCCACTCCTACCAGCCTTGTAATGTCCCCACAAAGTAGAAGACCCTGAAATCCAATGTAAAAACACAGAGCTAACCTCTAGTAGAGAAGGTCTAAACCATGTCAGTAACATCAGACACATTGTTATTCAAGTACACCCTATCTCTGGCAGCTGGGTGGGATAGGGGTGTTACATAAGTTTAGAAGTACTACTAACTCATGTCATCATCTCACTTTATTATATGTATTACTTTCTTTTTGCATCTGATTTTTGTGCTGAACTTTACCTTGTTTTTACTAGAGTATGTCAGAAAACCTGTCTTTTATTTAATCTCACCTGGGTCAGTAACTCGAAGCCCTCAGTAGATATTATTACTTTGTGCTTGAAGTCATTTCATGGTTACAATCAACAAAATAGATATCCCTTGGAGGTATACTAGTAATAGATATTGAAGCTAGCCATCAGCTGGTGTGGCTTACACTGCTACAGCTGCAGCCTAGAACAATAGTTGTTATGGGATAAATTCTTGTTGGGTCTGACACCATTACAGTCATTAGGTTGGTGCCTTAGGATTATGAACTATATATACTGTATGTATACTGTATGTATAATGTAGGCTGTGTAAAATTGGTGTTACATATCTCTCTCATTCTGTGCAGTAACTCCTGTTTAAAGGGCAGGTTGCCAGAAGTCATCATGGAGGTTTGCCCTCAACCCCTGTGATGAGTAAGTGCAGCAAAGGAAGTGACAGCATGCTCTGTGTCCACTGTTAGTGACACAGAGATGGGCCTTTCTGGAACCTACTGTATATATTACGCATCACTTCCTAAAGTTAGTCTGTCCATCGTGAGTCAAGTGAGAGTTCAAGTGTGTGTCTGCAGCAGTTCAAGTCTGTCTGTTAGAGAGTCAAGTGCAAGTGTCAGTTGCAGTCTGACAAGCTGATCCCACACTGTGTCCAGGGCTCTTGCACAGCTGGTAGTCTCCCTTAGGGGAGAGGTGGAAGAGACAAATCTAATAAGATTGCAGAATCAGGAGGAACCTTCCTGGAGATGGTCAACATGATAATGTGCGGCTAAGTGTCGGCCGCTATGATGGGCAGTCTGCCATGTACTTTGCAAATAAAGATGCCACTGATTAAGAGACCCTTCTTGCCTGGGAATGGAGTTACTTAGGGAGAAGGTGCACCTAGGAGTTCTCTTCCAGAAACTCCTCCCTGCTATCGTGGGGGTCTGGAAGGGATGGAGGCGCTGTACCAACTGTGAGTAGAACTCAACACACTACCTCAGACGCCTGTCATGGTGAAATCCCCATTACCAATGAGCGGGAGACTCAGGAGTCCTGTGAGCCAGCAGGTGCACCACATAACACAACATGTACTGCACCGACACACTTTATTCGAGCAAATACCCGGTATGTACCTGGCAGATACCTGGAATGCGCCGCTCCTCACCTCTGACAAGCCCCGTTGCATTTGCCTTCCCAGCCTGGGTTCATGCCTGGCTGATGGGCGGCTGATCTGTTAAATGATAATGATTAGGATTTAATAGGCTGCAATGCTTCGCGTGTCTACCAGATGGCATAAATTCATGAATTGTAATGCAGTTTATATATATATACTGTGCAGTATTGCAGCCAGCGGGAATAAAATGCTTCAATCCCTGCTTGGAAAATAACTCAATGTACTCGGGCAGAAAACAGTCACAAACCTCAATACACCCGGGTATACCCGAATTCGTGGGACTAGCCAAGCTCGAATAAAGTGTGTCGCCAGTGTAACTGGGGCAGTTTCTCACATAGGGGGCAGGATCAGAAGGGCCCAGGGAAACACCGTTACATGTAGTTGGTTTGGAAATGCAGGATGGGACTCATTTAAATATAATTTGCATATCTAGTGTAGCCAGGTCCCCCTCTTCCTGCGCCCCCCCCTCACCTGGTGGGCGATCGCGGGTGCCGCCGAGCCCCATGGTGGACCCGTCGGTTGAGCGCTGGACTGGGGGCGGATATAGGTGTGTGGTTGCCTGGGACACGTGCGGCTGGTTGCCAGGGCTGCGGTCACGTTGCGAAGGTCCCGGCAGCTCCCGGTGCTAGGCACCACCATTGTCAGTTGCATTGCGCATGCGCAGTGAGAGCCAAGCGCCGGGAGGCCCACAGACAGGTCGCGCATGCGCAGTGATTAGCGCGGCAACCCGGACCAATGTTATGAGGGCTCTTGGAGGGGACTACATGTCCCATGAGCCTCCGCAGCCCCACATGACCCCAGAGAGCCAATATGGCTACAGTATCTCCCTGCTCAGGGATAGATACATTTCGCGGGGTTTAGGAGCAAGTTAGTTGGCGTCAGGAGCAGCTAGGGGAAAGAGGTAGGGTGCAAGAGTCAGTAACTACCTGCATTAGGCCAGCAGCCCCCTAGGCCCCAGAAAGCCCTGAGCCACCAGTAGCATTGAGTGTTGCAGGGACAGGCCCCAGGTTAGGGACCCTGCCCCTTACTATCCAGAGTCAGTTAGGGACACAGCGGACTCTGCGCGTCCATCCAGAGGTTTGGCCTTGGACCTCCGCTGCCGCTGGAGCAGCCATCCGGGTGGGATCGCCTCGGACGGTAGTTCCTGTATTTGTCAGCCTTCGGATCCTTTGTGAAGCTCCTTGGCAGGCCCGGACACTGGAGTGCTCGGCAGGTAACCATCACCAAGTGCACCAACGATCCTACATATATATTATATTCATACGGGACTAGTGGCTGCGCAGTCACACATATCATCTCCCTTTAAGGGTGCGGAACATATTGTGTGGGGTTACTGGACACGGGGTGGGATCACCCGGTGTAGGTGGGAGAGTCCTGCGAGACACAGTAGTTAGTGTCTCCTCTAGAGAGGGACACCTGTTGATATATGAATAAGTATTGATACAGTAAATCATTGGTTATTTTACATGCGGTGTGTGCAGTGATAGATATATATTTGTCCTGCGAGGAACCACTCCCCCTATGGCGGGAGCCATCGCAGGTGGAGGCGTTACACCACGAGATTGTGTTATATGTATGTACCCCAGGCTCCCCGAGCGGAGGCTTAGGCTCCTGAGAGCCACACAGGTATACACAGCAGGTAGTAGCGTCTGTATTCACAGGGAATACCCATTACACTAGCATATCTCTGTCATTGAAAAAGAACAAATCAAGATTGTCCTTTTTGATACTGATCCGTGCACCACATTAACCGGCTGAACCGAGGTGGATCCAAATCAGTAAAAATAAGTGCTCATCTCTAGTGGTAGCACTTTCGGCTTGTTTATAATTGTATTTTATATCTTCAATGAGAGCATAATATATTAACAAACTATATTTATCTCTTTAAGGATGCATGGTAACATATTACAGAGGTGAATGGTAGGATGCTTACATCCATAAATCACATACACAAATCGAAACCTATACACAACATATATATCTATCTCCACACATCCATAAGCACAGTTTCTCTTAACTAGAGCAGCATCTTCTACTTTGAATTCAAGAGTGCAGTATAAAATGATGCTAACATTAGTCCTTGAAATGACAGAACCAAAAAATGTCATACTGGAATCTTGCTATAAAATACTGTATGCCACCCGAAAAATACATTTAGAGCATGTGTCTACTGTGAAAGTAGAATTTCAAGACTTTTTTTTTTTTATTATTTTCATGGTCAATAAGAATTTATATGGTACCTTGGCCTTATCTACACTTTTGCAAGCCTCTACTACTTATTCAGTCGCAGACTAAAACATGCCATTTCAAATGAAATGTGTTTGACTAACCCTGTTTCGCTTGATTTCATACTCGGCACACATTACCTTAGGTGTTGTGCAGAATTGCTTTTTGCTTGTTAAAACAGACACTTAAATTAAATTGCTTATCTTATGAGAGTAGATGGTAAAATTTGAAGAAAAAAAAATCTTATTATTGCAGGAAGGCCTAGTGCTTTCTGATACAAAGGCGAGTACATTTATAGGTCATCTGATTACATAGATTACTAACCTACAATCTAGATTACATTTGCATTCTTGAAAGTATAACACAACAACATTTAAGATAAGCCAAAGCAAACTGTGCAGTGTTTGCCACAAGACCTAAAGCAAATTCAACTAGCTTACATGTAAGGCAAATACCACTTCAGCTATTGTCAAATTAAAACTGACAAAAAAAGCTTTGTCTCATGGATGAAGAATATTTTGAAACCACTGCTTTTCATGGGTCTTCTACTGTTTATGCTTCAATTTTTTTGAAGTGCTCTATATTACACATACAGTACATTCTAACTTTAATATAATTTGTTATACCAATGTCTATTTTGAAATGCTGTCTACATGGCATTTACGTAAATAGTAGAGGCTTTAAAAAACAAAAAATGTAAAAAAAAGAGTAGGTAGGATTGCGGCTTTAATATAACACTTAATGGAATGAAATATTACAGAGAAACCATAATTTCAATGACTACGTGGTATACAGCACCAACCATGTCATTTACTTTAGAACATTCCATCAATAGAGCCCGATATGGAATTTTGAAGTGGGGTTCTCTTCTTTTCTTGGTGAAGTTAAGAATTCCTGATAAAGTTGGAGTATGTTGGAATTGAAAAATGAAAAAATGTTACTTTTATGTCTGAAGCACTTCTTCCCATGATGTTTTATTTGTATTATTTGTTATTTGTATGATTGTCACATGTATTACTGCTCTGAACATAAATGGCACTATATAAATAAAGACATACATACATACAAGTTCGGAAAATCCTAGTCATGAATTCTAATGAAAGTAACAGTTACAAGAAGATTGTCTAGCACTTAGATGAGACAGGAGTTTTAGTCTGCATCTGTAATTTTGACTGAGGCCTCACATGTCCCATTCCATTCCAGGTGCTGCACCATCACAGTGCTGACATTGAGAACTCTGGCTATATCTTCAGAACGAGCATGGAAAGCGTGTTCCATGATTAAGAGGGTGTGAGTGGGGCCAATTTCATAACTTTCCCCCGATGTCTCTGTATCAACTGTGGATTGGTCGCTCAGGGAGACTTCTCAAGACTGCAGGATTTGACCTTTCTCATCTTGTTCCCAAGAAATTAGCACTTTGTGCTGAAACTGCACGATATCATTTGACATCTCGTGAATGGGTATTTGTCGCTTAAATACTACAATAATTGTATTACATTTATTGCACTATGGAGTGTGCACTTCTTCTCTTTGTTTTTTTTTTGAGTTGTCTTCACTCTGGATGTTGTGCATTCAAAAAGAAGCTGCCCTAGTGTCCTGATTTATTGGACACAAAGTTGAACACTATTATATTCACGGGATTCACAGTAGGATTTTCATGTGCACCAAGTATATGTTTATTTGTTGATTGTGCACATGCTTGTTTGATTATAAATTATATAATTGTCACACTTTTAGTGTTTAAAGCACTTTATAACACTACATTGACACAACCTTTTATTAATATTTTCACTAATACATACTGAAAACATTGTGACATAGTCCCAGAATATTAGGCAGCTGTCTGTCCGATTTAAGGCAGAAAGTGAAAAAATTATCCATTCCACAGTTTCACATTTGCTGAGACTGTGGGATGGAAACTCCAGGTCAGAGTTTACAGTGGTTCTGGTTTAAACTCACCTGCTCTCCTAATTGTGGAAGAGGTATATATTTCAGTTAGGTTGGCTGCTTCAGTCTCTCTTAGAGCCTTGCGGCTGGGAGGGTGCTGCTCCCCAGGATCCAATTTGGGGTAGACGGCCCCCTCGTGTGTTGCAGCATCTGAGAATCTATTGGGATGCTGTCCCCACCTGACAGTTAAGGATTCCATGTTATATCTGTGTGTTATTTAAAGTTTGTAACTGGCTCACCCAGCCAACATTGCAGATAGGGATATGCATGTGAGTTAGACTCCTGACAGGAGTAGATGTTATTTTTATGATTTATTTTGTTTCTTAAAGTGATGGTGTTTGAAATGTTTAGTGTCACTAATGGAAAAATAAACCACTGAAAGTTGAGGGCTGAGTGCCCCTTGAATGTACAGTATAAACGTACTCATTCTACTTTTCTATAAATTAAACCCTAGAGGACTGTGTTGTAAGGAGCCTGGCAAACAGCAGCAATACACAAAGGGAGCCGTTTGCCACAACATAATGTTAAAAAAGTAGCAACTTTAATAATGAAGTCACATTTACCTTGAAAAACAGAATTGCACATCTGGTATAATCGAAAACTTAAAGTAGCGGCAGAGAAACATTTTAATTGATAAAAAAGATGCAGTCTATGCATTAATCCTCAAGAGGGGACACAAATCAGGTAATAAATCTAATCATAAAGAATTCACAAAATTAAGAGTCACTGAAAGAACAGGCACACATGTACAGTAGAAGATAGACAAAAAAGAAGCAGCTCGCGGTATTCACTTAAAACTAGATTGTCCAATACATGGTTAGAAGATCAAAGCAGTTATACTGTAGTTCTACTTATTTTTATGTGTCTTCTTTCATGACCCATACTGTAACTGGTATCACTCCTGGGGAAGAGAACGGGAGCAAGAAAATCAAACCGTCAAAGTTCAAGTATAGCATCATGTCCAATAGGGAGTGGACCACATCTATTATCATCCGGTCCCTCACAATTTTACGTATATCCATGATTCATCGAGAAGAAGTCTGACTGAATTGCTCTCCTATGACCCAGCATGGACGGATCAATAGAAGCATTTAAGTGTTTGTACCTGTACAGTAAGTGTGATACTATCTTAATTTCCTTTGTCTATTAACAGTTTATCTGGACTTGCACCTTCATGCTTAGGACATTTTTGCTACTTCATAATATTGAAATTTTTGATTGTTCTTATGTTTCTCTCTTCACTACACTATACTAACAAATAATCTTGTATTCACAGTGTTACACTTAAGTATGCAAGATTTTACAGCCTGTGCTGAGTTGATAACCGAGTTTGCTGATGCTCTCTGAACCGTGAGGAAGGCACTGATAGGATTATTTCCAAATACACTGAAAAGTACAATATGTTTTTACACATACGTATACTATATAATGATATAATCAGATTTATACTTACCCGGTCTGAACTTATCCCAATACTACTGTATAAGAAAAAATATACTTAAGAGAATTACAATTAAGAATCAATCCACTATGAAATAGTTAGATGTTGAATTCTGTTAGCATTGGAATTATAATATTCTAAATTAGTGTTTTCTGGGTCTGATACTAGTGATTAATTAAGTGGGAAAAGACCTTGACAAAACCCATGATGAGATTGCTGTCACTGAATCTCTGAACCTTAACACCCTCAACACTGACAAGACAGTTAACTGGATTGCTAAAATCTAACAAATTATTAGTCCATACAAAGATGAAGTTTAACATTTTAACAAAAGTGAAATGGGATTACATAGAGTAACTGATGCACTGCTGCCTTCAGGGCATTAAATAATAGGATAGGAAATCTGCTCCCCTCCCCCTCAGATACCAGTGTAGACACAAAAGGAGCGAAGACAATGGCTTTGACTTGGACAACTATTCCTCATTTTCTGACTTATCTGACAACCCCAGACTAGGACAACAACAGAGCCATTTTTTAGACAACACTGTCTGTCTTACACTCACACCCCTAAGTCATTGTGTCAGATCGAGGCTCACAATTTATCTCAATGTTCTGGCGGGCCTTCTGCCAGCAATTTGGGATCTCCCTTCACTTTTCTTCCGGCTTTCATCCTCAGACTAATGGTCAGATGGAGCGGACGAATCAATCACTGGAACAGTTCATCTGCTGCTTCATTTCTGATACCCAGGACAACTGTGTAGATCTCCTGCCGTGGGCCGAATTCTCTCAGAACAATCTGCGTAATGAGTCGACTCAGGACTCACAATTCTTTTCTAATTTCGGCTTTCATCCCTCAGCTCTTCCTACTGCAGTACCTGGATCCGGGGGTACCAGCAGCGGACAATAGGATTCTGCATCTTCAAGAATCATGGAGGAACATTGAAGAGAATCTCAGAAAGGCAGTCTCCATGCAGAAGAAGCAGGCCGACCGGCATCGCCATGAAGCACCTTCCTGCAATCCGGGGCAAAAGGTATGACTGTCCACCAAGAATAACCGGCTGAAGGTTCCGATAGCAAAATTGGCACCCCGATTTATTGGCCCATTCCCTGTCATCAAGAAGGTCAACCTGGTGGCCTACCGGCTAAGGTTGCCAGCTTCCATTAGGATTCCTTCTGTTTTCCACACCTCATTACTTAAACCCTTCATACCGGATCCTCACTCTCCGGCCTCGGTGTCCCATCTGGAACTCCTCATGGTTGAAGGACAACAGTAATTTGAAGTCCAGACGGTAATAGACTCCAGGTTTACCAGAGAAAAGCTCCAATACCTGGTTCATTGGAGGGGCTTTGGCCCCAAAGAGCCAAAGGGACCAACTGCACTCACCTAGGCTCATTCGTGCCTTCCATCAATGGTTTCCCTCCAAACCATCCCTGGGACCCCTGGAGGTCTAAGGGGGGGGGCGGGGACTGTGAGGATTGGACGCAACGGAGGACACTCCTGTCTCCACTATACGTCGGTGTCGCATGACCAGAAACACTCAAGGGGTTAATGCTGACAGCATCAATTATTCCACAGCTGCGATACACTCTGACCCTGCCTATAAATATAGAGTCTACCTGTGACGACTCACTCCCTGCAGCCTTCCCTTTGGCTCTCTGTGCTTTATATGCTCAGCCAGCCCCTAGGCAAATTGGATGAGCATAAACTTGTGTTTATGTATGAAGTAATGTAAATAATAAGAAAAAAAACCCATCAATTATTGGAGGAAGATGATTGGGGGTATCTTCAACGGATAACGGACTTCTTGGAGGTGATCTAGGTGCACTTGAAGGTTTGGGCCTATTGAAGAAACTCTTCAATGAAGTCTGGACAGATCCTTTCCTTTTCTGCCTATAGATCTCTCTATAGCAGCTGATTAGGTTGGACACCCCGCGACTGACGGAACTCTGTTCAATGTTGGAATCATTTTCATCAAATATGGCCAGTGTGCTATCAATGTGCTTGAATGCCGCAGTCAACATTTTGGTTGATAAAGATGTACGTGGCTGTGCCACTTCAGCAGATTGGTGGGCCTCTTCAGCAAATTTTTGCTGTTCCAATTGCAGGATAAACAAGCAAAGGTTTTAACTTGAAATCACCTGCAGCATTTGATCCAAGCAGAAGAGTCAGCCTGTCCTTTGCAACTTTAAAACCAGGCATAGATCTTTCCTCCTTTGCAATGTAACTTCTACTGGGCATTTTCTTCCAGTAGAGCCAAGTCTCGTCGGCATTGAATACTTGACGAGCACAATAGCCACCATCCTCTATAATTTTGGCTAATGTTAAAGGGACGGTTTTAGCTGCATCCTCATAAGCACTAGCAGCTTCACCGGTCACTTTAATGTTATGCAAGTTTGCCCTTTCTTTAAACCCCATAAACCAGCCCCTACTTGCAGTGACCGTTTCATCAGTGAACCCTTCTCCATGCTGGTGCTTAATATCCTCATAAAGACTCAAAGCCTTTGCCTGAATTAAGGCTAAACTAATGGGCACATGACGCTAGGATTGATCTACCAGCCATACAGTGGTGTCCGCCTTTATCCTAATGCAGCCGTATCGGTGCAACTCTGATAACCTCGGGCAGATGCAGTATTTTTTTTTTCCGGAATATGTTCCGGTATTTTAGCGCTTATAATATTGAATGCATGGACATGAATGCGGTATGAATGCGGCATGAACGCGGTGAAGTGCGTGGCATTCGGAAATAATCCCCCCAAAAATTTGGAGATGTTGGAGAAAAAAAGAGGCCGCGGCTGTATGATGAGGAGTTTTTCTACCTCAGCAATATGCCCAACACTTTGCCTTATTGTTGTACCTTGCATAGGAGCTGAGTCCTTAATCTGTTCCAAGATTCTTGCCTTCTCTTTTATAATTGTCACAATAGTTGTGTAAGGTATATCCTAGGTACGTCCAATTTCTGTTTTCATCTTTCCTTTCTCAGAGCGCTTTATAATGTTTTGTTTGGTCTCTAAAGTAATAGATTATCTATTTGCTTTTATCAGGCATGGTTAAGGGCCTAAAATTCACCACTAAACCTTCACAAAGGCTGTTCAGAGTGATTTCCCTGACCTGCAGCATTCTGATTAGGCAATTGTTAAAATTTTGCAAAGCGTAGTAAGAGTGTCGGATATGCCATTCAGACGATGGAAAAACAGCTATAGGTATGCATTGAATAGAGGCGGATAAGCCATTCATCGTTAAACGAAGCGTTGTAAAACGAGGACTGCCTGTATAGAGTATATATATATATATATATATATATATATATATATATATATATATATATATATATATATATATATATATATATGTGTGTATGTACAGTTAGGTCCGGAAATAATTGGAAACTGATACAAGTTTTGTTATTTCGGCTGTGTACCAAAATAAATTCAAGTTACAGTTAAATAATGAATATGGGCTTAAAGTGCAGTCTATCAGCTTTAATTTGAGGGTATTCACATCAAAATTGGAGGAAGGGTTTAGGAATTACATCTCTTTAATATGTAGCCCCCTCTTTTTCAAGGGACCAAAAGTAATTGGACAATTGACTAAAAAGCTGTTTCATGGACAGGTGTGGGCTATTTCTTCGTTATTTCATCATCAATTAAGCAGGTAAAAGGTCTAGAGTTGATTCCAGGTGTGGCATTCACATTTGTAAGCTGTTGCTGTGAACCCACAACATGCGGTCAAAGGATCTCTCAATGCAAGTGAAACAGGGCATTCTTAGGCTGCAAAAAAAAAAAGAAAATCCATCAGCGAGATAGCAGGAACATTAGGAGTGGCCAAATCAACAGTTTGGTACATTCTGAGAAAAAAAGAATGCACTGGTGAGCTCTGCAACACAAAAAGGCCTGGACGTCCACGGAAGACAACAGTGGTGGATGATCGTAGGATCCTTTCCATGTTAAAGAAAAACCCTTTCACAACATCCAGCCAAGTGAAGAACACTCTGCAGGAGATAGGCATATTATTATCCAAGTCTACCATAAAGAGAAGACTTCACGAGAGCAAATACAGAGGGTTCACCACAAGGTGCAAACCATTCATAAGCCTCAGGAATAGAAAGGCCAGATTATACTTTGCCAAACAATATCTAAAAAAGCCAGCCCAGTTCTGGAACAGCATTTTTTGGACAGATGAAACTAAGATCAACCTGTACCAGAATGATGGGAAGAAAAAAGTATGGAGAAGGCTTGGAACGGCTCATGATCCAAAGCATACCAAAACATCTGTAAAAGACGGTGGAGGTAGTGTAATGGCATGGGCATGCATGGCTTACAGTTGCACTGGGTCACTAGTTTTATTGATGATTGACAGAATACAGAAGCAGCCGGATGAATTTTGAAGTATATAGGGATATATTGTCTGCTCAGATTCAGCCAAATTCAGCGAATTTGATTAGACATTGCTTCACTTTACAGATGTACAATGACCCAAAACATACTACGAAAGCAACCCAAGAATTTTTTAAGGTAAAGAAGTGGAATATTCTGCAATGGCCAAGTCAATCACCTGATCTCAACCTGATCGAGCATGCATTTCACTTGCTGAAGACAAAACTTAAGGCAGAAAGATCCACAAACAAACAACATCTGAAGACAGCTGCAGTAAAGGCCTGGCAAAGCATCACAAAGGAGGAAACCCAGCGTTTTGTGATGCCCATGCATTCCAGACTTCAAGCAGTCATTATACAAAGAATATAGTGCGCAACCCCAAAACAACTTAAATGTGTAAAAGACAGTGTCTATAAATGAATTTCCTTATAAATTGTTGAAAACACTGAATATTGAGTGAAGATTATAAGGCACAACCCTACTGTGGAAGTGAAAAAAATATACATTATACAACCATACAGGACCGTTGGTAGTAGGCGTATGCAGCTTAAAATAGAGAGTGGCTCGGCACTCTCACGAACTAGAAATGGAGACAAGAAAGAAAGCGCAAAACGCAAATAGTGAAGTATATCAAAATCAAAATTTAATTTGCATCGATAATACATTATTAGAACATTATATATATATATTTGTACACTGGGATGTCAATATGGAACAGTTGACTTTTTGCTTACATATCTATTGGCCCATTAGCACCACTGACATACTTATTTAGTATATATTGTTTTGTTAGTCTGCCAGTTGCCTTTATTGTGCAGTCTTGTGGATGCAGGGTCTGCTCTTTTCTTTAATATATATATATATATATATATATATATATGCAAATACAACTGTATGCTCATCTGCATGTCTTAGGCAGGTCTGCAACCCCGCCTTTCCCCATTATCACCTAGCATACAGCACTTCCACTGCAGCAAGGGATTCTGGGAAATGACATGCAAATGAGCACACAGTGTAACTTTTTGCCTCAAAAACCATTTATATATATATATATATAAAAATATATATATATTTATTTGTACACTGGGATGTCAATATGGAACAGTTGACTGGCTTTATTGACTCTTTGAACAGTATTAACTCAAGTATCAGGTTCACATTGACTTATGAAACCACATGAATTAATTGATGAAACAAAGGGGTTAACCGGCGCCAAAGAGGGTAAATACCAGTCCTGTTGTGACAGTCCAAATACAGTCCTTGGGATGATGAATGGTGATGATTCTCACCTCAGCAGTGCATATGTGAAAAAAGAGAAAGAGAAAGAAAAATAATAGTACAGTAAATCAACACAGGGGGGGGGTGTGATCACAGATATTGACAAAAAACAACAAACAAGACATACAAACATATAACACTAGCACGGCCTAAATATTAATAAAAAGCATATTTATTGATGTGGAAATGTGCATAAACCGCATCCGGAGGGGTAAAATTGCAACCCTACTCACAAAATGCTGGAAAGGTACAGGCAGATCTGCTGTATGCAGCTGGGCACTCAAGAAGGCGACCGGAGCACTTGTGCTGGCGTCCACACGTGACTAGGAAGCCAGGCAGATGACTCAGATGACGAGGCCTCTGGGCGGACGTGACGTCACCCCCGTTGTGTATTCTCCACCGGCTCACAGGACTCCAGTCCTCCAGTCCTCATCAACAGCCGCAATATCGCCGTACCTCGGTTCTAAACACTAGTTGGAGACTGCAGAGTTTCTCCTTTGGAACTGCAGACTTCACCACACTGAAACACTCTAAAAACTTGAAACTTCCCAACGCGTTTCGTACGCATGCGCGTACTTCTTCAAGGGATGTGCTTGTCTGATAGTCTCTATGGTATATATACCCTCAGTCCAAAGTCCTGGTTGGTTAATTGGATAAGTGGTATTAACCCCAATTAGGGCTAATAGACAACAGCACATAAACAATGGCCTATGCTAATCAACATACATAACAAACATACAACATTAATTGGGATAACAGAAAAGAGAAAAAAAAACGTTAAAAACATTTAAAAAGACATTAAAAATATAAACAGTGGCAGAATAAAGAATTAATGACTTAAAAATAAGTGATTATAAAAAGGCTTTGGGGCCTATGCAGAGAGCAGCGCTATTTCGAAATTCGCCATTTTTTGGAGAAAATCGCGCAGAAAGCAGCAGAAAATGGCGAGTTCCGAAAAACGCGCCAATTTTTCTTTTCTATTTGTAAAACTCGCCTCGCGGCTGGCGAGAACCTCAATCTCGCCAGTTTTAAAAATATCCTAATGCAGAGAGGCGCGAACGGCATCTAGCGGCTGTTCGCGCCAATAAAATGGCGCGATTGTCTCCGTTTTGCCTCGCAAAAAAAAACTGCCGCTCGCGGCCATTGCAAAGGAAAAAAAAAAGGCGCGAATTTGTTTTAACACATTTCTGAAGCGCGCATCTCGCCAATTTAAACTCGCCACACGCATCCATGTTAAACATAGCAGAATTCGCACTTTTCTGCATATGGAGATTAAAACTCTCCAAAAAAGCTACTTTTTAATAAATTCGCCAATTTTAAAATTCGCTGCTCTCTGCATAGGCCCCTATGTGTCACTAAGCCCCTTCTGATATTGTAAATATGCTCATAGACACGTCTCTGAAAGGTTCTCCCTGTTCTGCCCACATATTGCAAGCCACAAGGGCATTGCAATAAATATATAACATATGTGGAGTGACAGTTAATGAAATTATATATAGGGTAACTCCTATTAGTAACATTAGATGTAAATTTTTTTGAATTTTTACTAAATGAACATGCTACGCATTTTACACAGGTGAAGAAACCTTTTAGATTCCCTCCTAGTTTCTGCTTTCTTTGGTTCACCGGACAGCTGGGAGCTAGTTTAGATTTTAAGTTATTAGCCTTGGAAAATATAATATTGGCTTTTTTTGGGAGGATATCTGCCAATACTTCATCTTGTAATAAAATAGGCCAATACTTATTTATAATTTGTTTAATTTTTGGCGCCATCTTATTATATTGAGTGATGAACGCTACCTGGTTGTGACGTGTATTTATTGTTTCCTTCTTTTTAACCTCATATTGAAGTAAAGTGTCCCTATTGATCTCATTGACCTGATTAAAAGCCTCATTTAATTCAAACTCTTTGTATTTTCTATTAATGAATTTATGTTTTAGATCTTCTGCTTGTTTTTTAAAAATCTCGTCTTCTGAACAGTTACGTTTAAGACGTACCAGTTGTCCCTTTGGAATATTTCGCAGCCACTGCGGATTATGGTGACTATCCGCGCGCACATAGTTATTTGCCTGCACAGGCTTAAAAAAGGTTTTTGTGTGCAATATGTCATCTTTGACATATATGTGGAGGTCCAAAAAATCGATGTGTTCAGTACTAAAACTACATGTGAATTTTAAATTAAGGTGATTGTGATTTAAATAAGTGCAAAAGTCATTTAAAGAATCCTGAGTGCCTGACCAAATGAAAATCACATCATCAATGTAGCGCCGCCAGAGCACCAGGCTCGCTCCTAGAGGACAGTTGTTCCAAATGAACTCCTCCTCCCAACTCTCCATGAATAAGTTGGCATAACTAGGAGCGAACCTCGTGCCCATGGCGGTACCACATTTCTGAATGTAATAGTGAGAATTAAAGGTGAAATAATTATGTGTTAAAATAAACCAAATACTCTCCATCAAAAAATCCCTCTTGGTGCGTGAATAGCCACTGGAGTGTTCCAGTTTGCGAGACACGGCCTGGCATCCTTGATGATGGTCAATAACTGTGTACAAGGATGTTACATCAGCCGTGGCTAGAATGTATCCTTGCTGCCATTTAAGATCTTTTAGAATTTGTAGCGTATGTGTCGTGTCTCGCAAATAGGACCTGCCACCAGTGACTACCGGTTGAAGATGGTGATCTATAAATTGTGAAAGATTTGAAGTGAGGGAAGAAATACCAGAAATAATAGGTCTCCCTGGAGGTGCAGTTAAATTTTTGTGAATTTTAGGTATAAAATAAAATAACGGTGTGCGTGGAAACTGAACAGACAGAAATTTGAACTCATCCTCACATAATGCCCCACTATCTACACCAGAAGTCAACAATTCTCCCAGTTCGGCTTTGAAATGTACCAAAGGGTCACTGTTAAGGGGGAGGTATGTGGTCTCATCTCCCAGTAATCTCATGGACTCTTTTAGATAATACTCTTTGTCCATGACCACAATACCCCCACCCTTATCAGCCGATTTAATAACAATCGAGTCATTATTCTCTAGATTTTGGACTGCCTCTTTTTCTTTAATATTAAAATTATCTTTTTTGATTTTGTATGTTCTACATGAGTTCTCTAGATCTATGCTGACCATTTCTACAAAGGAGCTTACTAGATGTCCTTGTGCGAACTTTGGATAGAACGTGGATGCTTTTTAAAAAAAAAATTCTTGAGGATCAGCAGTGCTGCGTACCTCTTGGATGGGATTGGTTTGGTTAGTAATTTTATCCCTAGCAAAATATTTTTTCAGGGCGAGTTTGCGGGCAAATTTGTGAACATCTATGTAGAGATTAAAACTATTTGGTCCACAGACTGGAGCAAACTTAAGTCCTTTATTGAGTACTTTTTTCTCAATGTCGGTGAGCTGGTACTGACTTATATTAAAGATATTCGGATACTCTTTTGTAATTTTTACCCGATTTCTACTAGTACCTCCTCTCCTCCCTCGGGTGCTGTCTTTCTTTTTTTGTGGTTTAGTGGAGGTTGGATTTCTGATACATGTTTGATTATTTCCACCTCTGGGAAGATGTGATCTCTTTCCTTCCTCCACTCTAAAAAAGAAAAATTTGATTTAATGGCTGGTGTGGGGAGTGGTGTATACGAGATGCTCTCCACATCACTCTCTGATCCTATATCGGACAGCAATGTGTATCTATTGCTGACCGTGACAGGAATTGATTGTGGTAATGTTAGTGCATCATATCGCTCCTTGGCTCTTTTTTGTTGCAGATATAGATTTTTATCATGCAACGGTTGTTTAACCGGAACGAACGGTGTGGGAACCAGTACATTAGTGGAGGTTTTTTTTGGGATATTGATAGCTCCCTTTTGTATAAATCTGCTCCTTTTAGCATTGGATTCTTTAGGTCCTATCGTTACACTGGGTTTCTTATTATCTACATTTGTAACATTAATCTCTTTGGATTTCTTTGCCCAATCTCTCTGACAACCAGTGTCATAGTCTTGTTTATCCCTGAAAATTTTTTGTTGTTTGATTTGAACTATCTCTAATTCAGCCTGATCTAGCCTTTTCTTAATAGTCGGTTCTAGAGCGAGCAACTCTTTGTTGTCTTTATATGGATCTAACTGGATCTTCATATCTAATATATGATCGTCCAGTTCGACTAAGGTTTTCCTCCGTTGATGCACCAAAAGCTTCATGAGAGAGAATGAACAATGATCTAATATTTCATTCCATTCCCTCATGAAGCCCTCATTATGTGCATCCCCGGTGGGCTTTTTTCGAACCCTAAGCCCCCTAGGGATACGGTGATTTTCCAAATACTTGCTCAGTGTGGTGGCTTCCCACCATTGTTTGCTTTCTAGCATTAGTGTTTTCTCTAACTGAGCAAGTATTGGGTGGAAATCTTCAGTCACACTTTCTATACCTTGGACTGAGCTAGGATCACCAAAGATATGATCAACATTGACATTATGACGAGATCTCATGAACAGAGAACTCATGATGACACTTACAATCAATAAAATATAAATATAAAAGCAGCTAACACCAAATGTACAAAACAAAAAATCACAGAAAAAAGGAATAGGTGCAAAACAGCGCTAGGGATACTGATGAATAAATGTTCAGGCAGCCAGGTGAAAGACTGGTGGTACAACCAGTCAGGGAAACAGATGAAACAAAGGGGTTAACCGGCGCCAAAGAGGGTAAATACCAGTCCTGTTGTGACAGTCCAAATAAAGTCCTTGGGATGATGAATGGTGATGATTCTCACCTCAGCAGTGCATATGTGAAAAAAGAGAGAGAAAGAAAAATAATAGTGCAGTAAATCAACACAAGGGGGGGGGGGTGTGATCACAGATATTGACAAAAAACAACAAACAAGACATACAAACATATAACACTAGCACGGCCTAAATATTAATAAAAAGCATATTTATTGATGTGGAAATGTGCATAAACCGCATCCGGAGGGGTCAAATTGCAACCCTACTCACAAAATGCTGGAAAGGTACAGGCAGATCTGCTGTATGCAGCTGGGCTCTCAAGATGGCGACCGGAGCACTTGTGCTGGCGTCCACACGTGACTAGGAAGCCAGGCAGATGACTCAGATGACGAGGCCTCTGGGCGGACGTGACGTCACATGAATTAATTACCTTGATTTCACTTCCATCCACTTCAGTTGGTAAGGATTACCAGTGAACTTTCAGCACTCCATTAGGCACTTCCAGATGTGGTTAAAAGCATTCTAGAAAGCTTTACATCTTAATCAACAACTTCTGATGTTCAAAAGGCGTAAAGGAAACCAGCCCAAACTATTTTGCTTTTCAAGTACTATACATACACAAATGCTTTTTGAAAAACATAATAAAATATGATTAAATACAGTACTGGCATGGTCCTGAAGTCCCTATTTCAATATAATGTTTTGCTGTAAGATAGGAGCCTAATTATTTATAAATATAAAGTTATAAACCAACAAAATGCCAAGTACAGCTAAACATTTCAAGAATAACAAACGCTGTGTACTAACACTGTTAACATTATTTTTTAAGGACTAAATAACTTTAAGAACATCCATGACAACAAGATAAACAAGGAGCTTAAAAATATCTAAGTACGCTTGGCTCATTTGCTTCCACAGGATGGCTGCTACTTTGTTCCCCATTCAGCCTTCGTAAGCTTCATATGGCCGCCTGCTGGAGAACTGGAGAAGGGAGAGGGATAGGAAGTGGGCCGCATAATTTCCATAGACTGATGTATGATACAAACTCGGACTATAAGTAGCCCTGATAGTGTGAATTTTACTGAATCTATCCCAAAGTGCAAAAGCATCAATATCATGCTACCTCACATAGTCCCACCCAAATTGCTATTGCACTTTTTTCATGACTATAATGAAAGATTAAATAAGCCATCTAAATCTATTGTTTGGGCAATTAAAGAGGGGTTATTCATTCATCTGTAATAGACATTATCACACGATAACTCCTATTGCAATTATGTCTAGATTGGCACTATACACCACCAGGGGAGGGGGAACACCACCAATTTTACTAGAATCTCAAGTTCTATATAAACCCCTCAAACCCCCAAATAACATAGGGAGACACACCTGTGCTCAAAAAGGTGCATATCTTAGATACCTGGGAGATATGCTAATGATATATGAAAAGTATATTTAAATTACTCCCATCTCACACTTCCTAAAATGATTTTCACAAGAACAATATTAAATTGACAAGTCTACGGCACCTTTGGAGGAATTGGGTGCTGGTATCAGGCACAACACAGCAACAGTGTGTGCTAAACCAGCTGCTGGGTAGCATCACAGTCACAGTACTGTACTTTGAGCTGCTCACTGCTCTCATCTGTAGCCCTCTGCCTTTGGCTTCCTTCAAAAGCAGACAACTTCAACTTCTTGGTTTTCAATTCGATGCTCCTTGTGAGATACCTGTGAGATACTGTATACTAATAGCTGGATTAAATACAGGTGTGAGCAGTAGAGCTCAAAAATATGCTGTGACTGTGGTTCTACCTACAATATTAACATACACTGCTAGAGCTGATTCCCAGAATAAGAGGGTTTTGGCTCTAATTCTGTGGGGTCTGACAGCCATTACCCATTCCTCACAAGATGCCTTAGAGTTGTCAAATTAATATAGTTCTGATGGAAATTATTTTACGAAGTGTGCGATGTGAGAAATTTAAATATACTTTGCATATTTTCGAGGTATTTAAGGTGCGCTCCTTTTTGAACCCAGGTCTCTCTATCGATTTTCACAGGTTAACCCATACATACTGTAGCACTACCAAAATCTAAAAATCTAATGAATAACACCCATAGTCTTAACAAAATTGTTCTTGGGTCATGAGGATGGAACACACTACTTAAGATGCAAGCAATGAATACCAAAAATATATACTCTGTTTGCAATTAAAATATGTTTTCCTTTCCTGGCAGAGTACCAATACAAGCTAAATACAGGTAGTGAGTTTTAATGTTTCTATTGAAATCACAATACTATATGTATACCACTCAACTGTAATTGAATATGCTTGTTTCTGATTTCCCCCATTTCATTGAAGTCTTTTGCTTAGGGGTTGGCCAGCTGCAACTGTTAATCACTATGTGTAACTGCTCTTTAATTACTGGTGTTTTGGTCATAAATAATAGTTTTTTTTAGTTTTAAACATCTTAAGGGTGTTGGTTTTCTCTTTGGTTTTGGACATATACAAATAAACTTGCCTTTTGGCTTTTCAAAAGTAAGCATTATTTTAGGACATTTTCATTAGTCGTCGGGAGAGATCTATGTACTATAAGTTTAATTTTTTTTTTTTTTTAAATCCACGGGCAAAAATAAATGTAACTGTACATCAAGAAATTAATTTGGACAAATAAAATGTTAAATGGGCTGACAGTGACTATATAATCTACATCCATCCACTATTGATATCCTTTCATAACTGTCAGTGTGCATCATCCATAACTCATGAGATGGCAACATGTTTTTAATGTTATTATACCGTTGTTTTCAAATTTAGTCCTCGTACACCAAATGGTTTATAATTTGGAAGATGATTTATTTTTTAGTTTTGGATAAGGAAACTATGTAATACAATAAGATAATGATGTTCCAAGCTTGTTACGTGACCCCAGCTAACCAATGAAACTAACAAACATGCAATATACAGGTATATACAGGTATTATCATTATGCCCTCAGGTAATTGAGGCAACAGAGTGTTCTGTGTTCAGAAGTAGCATGTCAAAGAAAATCTAAAACTATTTACTGTAGGTACTGTTTAAAATCTGCTATAGGATACTATGTGGAGACCCGAAAGACATTTTTAGGAAGGAATTACTTAGACTTTATTTTTATTTTTCAAACACTTTTTATTTGTTTTTCAAATATAATCAAGGTAGAGGGTGGATACAGAATAAATAAGAAAGGGTAGATGAGGGACAACAAAACAAACATAATCAAATCAATAATACAATACAAAAAAAAAGAGCGGATAATAATAATAACTTTAACAATACTAATAGAAAATAAAAAATATATATACCGTTTAGGGGGTATGGGGGAGGCAAGAGACACGTGGTAATAACTTTAATAGTTTTCTTGAATCTTTTAAACAATTTTTTTCCCATTGGAGAAACATATTTTTTAATTTGCAATATCTTTAAATTTGTATACATTTGTATATCTTATATTGTTGATATAGCTTCTGGAAAGGCACTTATCCAAGGAGTTCAGATTTTTTTTAATTTCTCTGTAGTGTTGTTCATAAATGCAATAAGTTTTTCAATTTATAGAATGTCACACTTTTCTTGAAAGATTTGAAAGATGGTATATTTATTTGTTTCCACTGAAGTGCTATTATGCATCTAGCTGCTGTTAAAAGATGTTAAAAGATGTACAATTAATTTGTTAGTTGCATACTGTATGGCACGTTTAGCACAGGTTTCTTCAAAATCATTATTACAGGATGCATTGGTATAGCCACACCAAGCACCCTGGTGATCTCTCTCTTAATTTTCCTCCAGAAGGGAACAGCCTCTTGGCATGGCCTGAATATATGGTATAATGTACCTCTATAACCACAATTTCTCAAGCACAAATTGCTTGCTCCTTTATAAATGTGCGCTAATCAATCTGGTGTCAAGTACCATATCATCATAATCTTATACTGTACCTATTTTCTTTCATTATGGTGCAGACAGATGAGCTCGTCGTAACCTCCCATACATTATCTCTCCCCAGTTATCCTTAGACATTTATTTTCCAATATCGTTTCCCATTGAGTCATACTGTATGAGTGTTTTACTTTTTTGTCTAGGGAACTCAGAATATAGTATATATTTGAAATCAACCCCTTCTGATGTGTTTGTATTGTGCATATCTCTTCAAATTCGGTGAGATGTGTATTCCTTAGCGGAATTAAAAAAAAATACCTGATTTGTGTACTGTATATCTGAAATATTATGAAGATGGAATACTCTAATTCTTTTGTATTGTATTTCTTTTCAAATGTAGTTTCTCCATTTCTCATTTTGATTGATTTAGTAGTGGAGGAAATTTGAACCTTTCTTAATTTCTGAGCCAATAGTCTATCCGCTTTATTACTTTTTTGGTAAACCAGTTGTTTGGTCAGTTTGAAGGCTTTTTCTGCTTTATTAATTTGTAAAATTCACAAATCTCCTCTAATTGTTTCAATTTTTGATCATTTGAATCTGTGTTTTTTTTTATATATGTGGCGTCAAGTTGTGCTAATTCTGTTGAACATTTTATAATTTTATATTTCCTTTGTTTTTTCTTCAATGAGGCAATATCAATAGACCTTCCCCTCGTACACACTTTTTGTGCTCTTCAGATGGTTGAAAGAGCCATTTCAGGTGTATTATTAATAGAAACAATTTCTTTTAGGTGTGTATTTATCTCATCAACAACAGTGAGATCTCTCAGAAGTGAGTCATTTAGCTTCCACATACGTCTCACCCTTTTAGGGTTAATGTCTTTAAATTTCCAAGTTACCAGTATGTGGTCAGACCAGTTGATTGTGTCTATCTTTGTGTCTTTTACTGCTGGGATTAGTAAATGTTTGATAAAAAAAATTGTATCTATTCTCGAGGAAACTAGATGTGTTGCTGAATGTAATGTGTAATCTCTCTCTGTAGGGTGCTGTAACTTCCAGATATCCCATAGTGCTACAGTATATCTTGCATACATGTTGCTACATCTGTATCTTTTAAGTATTGTGTGCTCACAGTATTTTGGGGAATTTTTGATTTATCTAATTTTATATCATATACTGCTTTAAAATATCCTGTCATCATTATTTTTTCGTTCAGCAAAATTTGATTATCTTGGAAAGACCGTCTCATAGAAATTTGTCTGTTTCTCGTTTGGAGCATAAATGTTAGCTAAAGTGACAGTTGTGTTTCCGAGTTTGCCTTTGAGGAATTAAAATCGACCTTCTTTATCTGAGTCACTTTCCTCGAGGGCAAATAATTCTGACCTCCTGACCAATAAAGCCACTCCTCTTTTCTTCACGCGTACCGACGTGAAAACACAGGAGAGAAGACTTTGGCGAAAAATCTGGGTTGATCCTGTTTCCAATACATTTTTGTTGCTTGCAATTCCTTTCTTTTTAGCAGGGTGGAGGGAGACAGATCTCTGAATATTTGGAACAATACATTTTTGTTGCTTTGTATATACATTGGAATTTTGTTCTATTGTACCTATAGCCTATCTTTTGCCTTTACTTTGGGGGGAGGGGGTCATGGGGGAAGGGGAAGAGCAGAGAATGAAAAAACAACAACATAAACAGTATATGTATGTATGTCTTTATTTATATGGCGCCATTAGTGTACATAGCGCTTCACATTAGAAATACACATGACAATCATATAAATAACAAATAACCACATATACTTAAACTAAACTAAACTACCTCTGTGGCATTTCCAGAGGTAAAAGGACAACAATTTCTCCCTCTGTTGATTCTAAGGGCAAATGGATTCCTCTGAGGGCAAGGGTTTCCATTTCCCAATTCTCTAAAAAAAAGAAAAAAAAGGGGGAGGGATAATTTTTGTGTGATCACTAATCCAAAGCGATTACAAGGATGGGGAGGATAATGGAGAACAGATTGAGACCCCAAACATAAAATTAAACACAACCAAAAATCCCTTTTAAGGGGCTGCTAGAGCTCCCGAGTCATTTTCTTCCCCGGAACAGGGTATTGGGGTGAGCTGCAGCTGGGAGCCGACTCCGATGTCACTCTACACGGTGGCCAATAGGCCTCCCACTTCTCCTGGGCGGGAGTATGGTGAGATCCTCTATTGGATCAGTTGTATAGTCTTTTTCCACAGTCTTTGTATAAATTCTTCTGTTTGGCAAAACCATTGGCTATGAAGTAGTTGTCATTCTCCAGATGCTTTTTAAATTACTTCTTGGTCCTGTTGATCTTTGTATTTGCTTCCTTTCTGTGATTTCGTCTGTGTCCAGATTTGTGTTTGTGCAGCTCTGTTAGGTTAACCAGATGGTGGAGGTGATTTAGTTCTTTGTATTAGTCTCAGTTTAATTAGTGTTCTTTCTCCTTAATCTGGAGTCTTCACCACCGATGTTGACCCATTATGCCAAATTACAAGCTTGAATGGGAAGCCCCACTTATACCTAATTTAGTGGTCTCTCAGAATCTTTGTGACTGCTTGCAATTCCTTTCTTTTTAGCAGGGTGGAGGGAGACAGATCACTGAATATTTGGAACAATACATTTTTGTTGCTTTGTATATACACTGGAATTTTGTTCTATTGTACCTATAGCCTATCTTTTGCCTTTACTTTGGGGGGAGGGGGTCATGGGGGAAGGGGAAGAGCAGAGAATGAAAAAACAACAACATATACAGTATATGTATGTATGTCTTTATTTATATGGCGCCATTAGTGTACATAGCGCTTCACATTAGAAATACACATGACAATCATATAAATAACAAATAACCACATATACTTAAACTAAACTAAACTACCTCTGTGGCATTTCCAGAGGTTAAAGGACAACAATTTCTCCCTCTGTTGATTCTAAGGGCAAAGGGATTCCTCTGAGGGCAAGGGTTTCCATTTCCCAATTCTCTAAAAAAAAAGAAAAAAAAGGGGGAGGGATAATTTTTGTGTGATCACTAATCCAAAGCGATTACAAGGATGGGGAGGATAATGGAGAACAGATTGAGACCCCAAACATAAAATTAAACACAACCAAAAATCCCTTTTAAGGGGCTGCTAGAGCTCCCGAGTCATTTTCTTCCCCGGAACAGGGTATTGGGGTGAGCTGCAGCTTGGAGCCGACTCCGATGTCACTCTACACGGTGGCCAACAGGCCTCCCACTTCTCCTGGGCGGGAGTATGGTGAGATCCTCTATTGGATCAGTTGTATAGTATTTTTCCACAGTCTTTGTATAAATTCTTCTGTTTGGCAAAACCTTTGGCTATGAAGCAGTTGTCATTCTCCAGATGCTTTTTAAATTCCTTCTTGGTCCTGTTGATCTTTGTATTTGCTTCCTTTCTGTGATTTCGTCTGTGTCCAGATTTGTGTTTGTGCAGCTCTGTTAGGTTAACCAGATGGTGGAGGTGATTTAGTTCTTTGTATTAGTCTCAGTTTAATTAGTGTTCTTTCTCCTTAATCTGGAGTCTTCACCACCGATGTTGACCCATTATGTCAAATTACAAGCTTGAATGGGAAGCCCCACTTATACCTAATTTAGTGGTCTCTCAGAATCTTTGTGACTGCTTGCAATTCCTTTCTTTTTAGCAGGGTGGAGGGAGACAGATCACTGAATATTTGGAACAATACATTTTTGTTGCTTTGTATATACACTGGAATTTTGTTCTATTGTACCTATAGCCTATCTTTTGCCTTTACTTTGGGGGGAGGGGGTCATGGGGGAAGGGGAAGAGCAGAGAATGAAAAAACAACAACATATACAGTATATGTATGTATGTCTTTATTTATATGGCGCCATTAGTGTACATAGCGCTTCACATTAGAAATACACATGACAATCATATAAATAACAAATAACCACATATACTTAAACTAAACTAAACTACCTCTGTGGCATTTCCAGAGGTTAAAGGACAACAATTTCTCCCTCTGTTGATTCTAAGGGCAAAGGGATTCCTCTGAGGGCAAGGGTTTCCATTTCCCAATTCTCTAAAAAAAAGAAAAAAAAGGGGGAGGGATAATTTTTGTGTGATCACTAATCCAAAGCGATTACAAGGATGGGGAGGATAATGGAGAACAGATTGAGACCCCAAACATAAAATTAAACACAACCAAAAATCCCTTTTAAGGGGCTGCTAGAGCTCCCGAGTCATTTTCTTCCCCGGAACAGGGTATTGGGGTGAGCTGCAGCTGGGAGCCGACTCCGATGTCACTCTACACGGTGGCCAACAGGCCTCCCACTTCTCCTGGGCGGGAGTATGGTGAGATCCTCTATTGGATCAGTTGTATAGTCTTTTTCCACAGTCTTTGTATAAATTCTTCTGTTTGGCAAAACCTTTGGCTATGAAGCAGTTGTCATTCTCCAGATGCTTTTTAAATTCCTTCTTGGTCCTGTTGATCTTTGTATTTGCTTCCTTTCTGTGATTTCGTCTGTGTCCAGATTTGTGTTTGTGCAGCTCTGTTAGGTTAACCAGATGGTGGAGGTGATTTAGTTCTTTGTATTAGTCTCAGTTTAATTAGTGTTCTTTCTCCTTAATCTGGAGTCTTCACCACCGATGTTGACCCATTATGCCAAATTACAAGCTTGAATGGGAAGCCCCACTTATACCTAATTTAGTGGTCTCTCAGAATCTTTGTGACTGCTTGCAATTCCTTTCTTTTTAGCAGGGTGGAGGGAGACAGATCACTGAATATTTGGATCTGGTGACCTTCAAATTCTTTCCATGGTTTTGACCTGAAGGCTAGCATGATGGCTTCATTAATGTGTAGTAATGGGCCCACTATATAACGTCTCTCATCTTATTAGGGTCAGATTGGTTTGGACCAAAAGCCCTGTGCACCCTGTCTACTATCAGTTTTTCAGCTTCAGCTTCTGCCTCTTCCTCTGATTCTGAGAGTAGTCAGGTACCCCCGCGGTGTTAATCCAATGGGCCATTAGTCTGTTTGCAGAAATGTCGCAGAAATGTTTACTGGGGTATTGCCCCAGATTTTTCCAGGCAAGTGTTAGGATACTTGTGGCTGCATCAGTGCATATGTTTGGATTGCTTGGGTCTTTTACTTTAATAGTTGTAGCCCTGTGTGATTTTAGGGTTACATGCCTCTCTCTTTTTGTGCAGTAATTCCTGTTAAGAGGGCATGTTTGACAGAAGTTATCATGAGGATTGGCCTCACCTCCTTGTGAGGTGTAATATGTAGCAAAGGAAGTGACAGCATGCCCTGTGTCCACTAACAGTGACATGGGGGTGGGTTCTCTGGAGCTATATAATACGCATCACTTCCTAAAGTTAGTGTGTCAGGGTCGCCTAGACCTCCTGCCTAGCCATAGCTTCCTTGTCCACTGGGTGTGCTGCTGCCTTCTGTTGGCTCTGGGTTCCTCTGTCTGTCTGTCTTCTTGTTGCTCCTGTCTCTGTCCTTTATAGCTTGCTTCCTGTCTGTTGCTTTTGCCTTTGCTTCTAGTCAGACTCCTATGCACATGCCTGTCTTTGATCCTGATCTGTTTATGTACCTGTACCTGTATTATAGTCTGTTCACAGTAAAGGCCCTTGCTACTAATCTGGCTTGTCCCTGTTTGTTCCCTGCTCCTCGGTCTCAGTCCCTGCTCCCCGGTCTCAGTCCCTGCTCCCCGTTCTCAGTCCCTGCTCCCGGACCTGTCATGCCCCGCCTGTCCTGTTCCAGTCTCCTCGTTGCCAACCTCTGCTTGTTACCTGACTTCGCAACCTGCCGCCTGCCTCGGACCTCTGCTTGTTACCTGACTTCGCTACCTGCCGATTGCCTCGGACCCCTGCTTGTGACCCCTACTACGCTCGTGCTGTTCTGGCCACCGGGATCCTACCCACCACTGGAGTCTCCCATGACATAGTGTTATGTCTGAGTCAAGTGTCTGTTGCAAGAGCTGTGAATCTGTGCAGCTCAAGTGTCAAGGAGTTGCAGAGTGACAAGCTGACTCCACACTGTGTCAGGGCTCTGGCACAGATGGTGGCCCTCCCTTAGGGGAGAGGTGGCAGAGATATCCCTGTCTCTATTACAGAGTCAGGAGGGAACTTCCTTGAGGTGGGCAACTATGCTGATGTGCGGCTAAGTACCAGCTGCTATGATGGGCAGTCTGCCGTGGATGATGTCAATAAAGATGCCCTTTATTCAAAGACCCCTCTTGCCTGAGACTGGAGTTAATCAGGGAGAAGTTGCACCCAGGGGTTCTCTTCCAGACACTCCTTACTGCTGTTGTGGGGACCTGGAAGAGATGGAGGTGCTGTACCAACTGTGAGTAAAACTCAGCACTACCTCACGAGCCAGTCCTGATGACATCCCCAATACCTTCAAGTGGGAGACTCAGGAGTCCTGTAATCCAGCAGGTGCACCACATAACATGACAGGTAATGGGGGGCAGTTTTCTCACATAGGGGTCAGGATCAGAAGGGCCCTGGGAAACACTGTTACATAGTATTGAAAGTACAGTTTAAAATAATAAGAAATAATTTGGGTAAATTTACCAAGGTGTGGATTCTGGAATTACAGTACATGCCCAGGTCTGTGTGTGATGGAAATATTTCTGTTGATCTATACTTCTACAATATACTACACCGATATGTGGTTCTATACTTTGTGAAGTAAGAACACAAATTTATTGTTTTGTAACACAGAATATCTCAGTTTTCATGGGATGTAATGAAGCCATAAACATCGGTATTTAGCAACATATATTCATGTTAAAACATATATTGTCAATTTTACTTTAACAAAATATTTATTACCAAGACTATATTCATTATTAAAATTAGCACAAGGAAAACAGGTCATATCTGGCTTTTCCCATAGTATTAATAATGCTTCAATTAACAGAAGTACTTGCACATTGTTTGCAGCTGGAAATCAGTTATTGCTATTCATTCTCTTACTTCTTTGATGCTGTTAGACAGACTTTTGTGCTTGTTGCTGGAAACCTTTTATGAGCTGTCACTGTGTTGGATTCTGACAGCTGGTACATTCTTGAAGAATTCAATTTGTTGTGGTGCTTTTAGTGGAAGTGCAATCAAATACAATGGAGCTCTGTGTACCATAAGTAGAGTATAGAATGTAACATTTCTTGAGGGCTTAGACAGAAGGCAGATAACTCCTAATTTAACATCAAAAGGAATTGTCTCCATCAATTCAAAGAGTGGTTATGCAACCTGAAAATATTTATAGTAATGCACAAGATTCATACTGAACAAGTGTTATTGGCAAACTCCCATGGTTCACTGCTTCTTACGTTTCTGACAACTGTGATTGAGCAGTGTACATCTCTGTGTCCTGAAGGTTTAATTGTAGTCTTTGTGATGTGATAAAAGCTGCTTTCAAAATGCTACATGTGTGCAAACAAAAACATTCATGGTAAATGTTTTGAGCGAGGGAGGAATAATGGAGATGGGTCATTTTTAAATTCATTTCAGAAGAATGAAACCAAAGGCAAAACTATATCTGTTAATAAATTGATAAACTAGATTGCCTGCATTTCCACTTTATATTTTTGCAGCATGTCTCATTTTGTGAAGTTACACGGCCTTTCCTTATGTAATGATAAATAAACATTAGATACAATTCATTTATTAGTAGTGTTTGTGCTAAATAAAGGTATGTTTTACCTGTAGCCATAGTAATCCTGGAAGTTGTACATGTCAAATAAATTGCTGAAAGTATCAGTATTCAGTAAGCTGATAAACAGGTAGCAAAAAAATAATTTTATATATCTTTAAAAGCTATTTTCTAAACTTCAACTGCGCTGATATTCACAAAGTTTGTGATTAAACTTAAACATGTTTAATTTCCCATTCGTTGAGACTTCATACGAGACTAATAATGCCATTTTAATGGAAACCCATCACAAAAAAATATGTCTAGTCATCCTTCCCCAATAGATGAAGCTAATCGTGTTTTAAAAAGACTGATATTACAGTGAAATAAAAAGGTTCATTGTCTTAGCTGGGAATATTAAGAGACTGTAACCTGGGATAGAGACATTAGAGATTAAGTTTGACATTTGAGTAAAAACTATGCAATAAAAACAATTAAGGCATTAATGTAAAATGATTTCACGTTTTTTTTTATTATCATTGACCTTTTAAGCCCACTGAATTTATTTTTCCCTGTCAGGTAGAAAAGTATCTGTGAGGGCCCATCTGGGAAAACCACAATTTAGAAAATGGAAAATGCATTCATTTGCCTTGGTTCAGCACCACTGCAGCTCCACAGCATTACCTCTGAGATACAGCTCCGTGCTCCCATATCCTAATCACAGCATCTTATAAAGCTGAAACTCCAAGACGGCTACCTCTCAAGAAATATCTGACAAGCTATCACACAATATATTGTCTGCATTTTTTGACCTATCTGAAATCCACTGTCATTGAAAAGCTGCAACCTTCTAAACATCTAAAAAATACTGTCAATGAATACAATGCTAAAAAGGTACAATTAACAAGAAGACATCAATGATGACTAAATTGTTACAAATACAGCATTTCACAGAGTGCGTTAAAATTAAACTATATTTCATGTATACAGTGTAGAGTTGTACATATAATGTTGCAGGCACTATTAGTCCCTGATCAGTAGAGCTTGCAATCTGATTTTGTTGCCTGAGGCACAGGGAGATTAAGACACATAAATGGTGTATCCTCAAAGGACAATAACAAAATGATAAGCCATTTTCTCTGCCACAAAAAGTTAACTGTAACAGACGTTAGTGATAATGTAGTTTGTTTGTGGGATGGTGCTCAGAAAGTGCTAGGACCGCATGTGATGGAAGGGAGCATAAACTGGGTATAATGAGTAAAAGTAGCAGTACTAAGCCTTAAGAGGGCATAAGGTACCCTGAAGGTTGGGGTGGGTTGTCCAAAGACACCCCCCCTTCCTCATTGGGTTAGCCCCAGGTAATGTACTCACGATATTGCTTCTTCCCAGAGTCTCCCTTCCAGAGCGTGCAGCTGAAGTGGTATAAAGATTCCAAAAGCCAGGGTGTGCAGCGCACAGCAAAGATAGAGAGAGCAGGTCTTGCAATAACAGTCCTTTATTGATGGATCATATGGATGTGGGACAGCATCAAAACTTCAACGCGTTTCGTTCAGAGAACTTTATCAAGAAGTTAGTGATAATGACATGCAAATAATATGCACATTAGCTGTTATAATAGCATTGCATAACTTCCAAAGACTTTTAAGCTCAACGTGTAAAGTTATGTTAGATAGGTCATACCTAAACTTGACATCACTCGCATTCAGGCCCTGAAATATGACTTTTGAAGGGTTTTGATAGGTGTAACTCCACCGTTAGTTAAATCATGCCTAACATTGCATTTTTTCGTGGTCTTTTATGTATGTATATATATAGCTTTATTTAAATCACACCAACAGTGTACTCAGCGCTTTACAAAGAAAATACAGTACAGGGAATTATAACAATACAATAAGAGCAGCAAAGTCGTACAATAGGAAAAGAAAGGAAATCCCTGCCCTGGAGAAGTGGTATGTTGGGAGACACAGAAACAGCAGTTGAGGGAACAAGTGCAGTAGATGGCAGTGCTTGGCCATAATGGTTGATAGAAATAACAGTAGGTGTGGGACAGTAGCCATGAGTGCAGGCTTTTGGGATGCTTTTTACATGTGAGTTTTAAGGTTGGCCAGTATTAAATTAGATAGGTTTAGGGCGAACTAAAATCCAAATTTGCAGAAAGGAAGTATCAAGTTCCTGCTCTTGAACATACATTATCTCAGGTTCAGAGCATTGAAAGATCTAGGGCCTCATGCAGTAAGCGTTGATAAGGGAAATATGGCCATGTTATAGCCAAAATTGGGTTTGAGATTCAGTAAGCGCCGATAAGTGCTTCATATCGCCAGGTTTCGGAGCCGATAATTTGGTTATGGCCAGTCGCCTGCCGATAAGCCTGTTTTCGACACTGATCGCCACTTTTTTAAATCGGCTGGATTCAACAAAAAAAAACAGCTTATCGGGGCTGATCGGCACTACGAAATTGAGATGTTATGGCCGATTTCTCCCGCCAACTAAAGTTGGCAGTTTGGACGGGAGAACGATCGCTAAGGCTGCCGGAACGGCACTTAGAAAAAAAACATCTTCTGTACATCAATGGAAGTCAATGGAGCGGGGACGTATAACAGTATAGTACTGTTTACGTTTCATTGCTCACAATACAAACGTCATTTGCATTACAGTGTGGGGGGCATTCCCTGCATTGTGTCACGGCTGACGTGTATTATTTGCATAACATTATACTTTTACATGTTTGCAGCATTTGCGGGTCACATTACTCATCATGTGATGATGTGGCAAGGGAAAATACTATACTACACTCTTAAAGGAGAACCTCACATCATATCACACATTTTACTCAACTCAGCGACAATTATTTACATGATGTCACACATGTCACACATGTCACTCATACACAGTATATTCATCTTCCTTTACATTACACAATGCTTGTAATGTGACACGCATCTTTAAACGTTCATGTACATCTGTCTTCTCATGTTTACATATACTTTTGGGTCCTCCCTATTTTCATGACGTCACTTATTGGACGCTCAATCACATTGCATGTTTACATTGTAACCGTTGCATTACAAGCACTTCAACCTAACTTATACACACATGTACAGTAATTCATCATTGGGACACCTTGTAAACTCATTCTATACCAACTATCCTCCTTACACAAATGCATGCATATGCACACGACTATTCATTGTTGCCAACATGTCACAATAACATGGATAATTACACATGTTACACAAAACTTTTCCCACGTCAATCTCAGCCTTTTTGTCTCATTACATGACTGACTCTTGCGTTCACAAGTGTTACATGCATTGCACATGCAACTATTTATTTGCAAGCAATGTTTCTACAAAGGTTCACGTCACATCATTGCCAAATATCATCATTCCCTGCAGAATACACACAACAAATACTTATAACAAGAACTGCACACAGCTTGCCACAGAAGTACTTTATTATGTTAATGTAACACCTTGCATTTTACTATGTCACCTGACATCATCACATACCTATTTAAAGGACGCACATTACCTGCTCATTCACAGCTACTCATTTCAAAATGTTGCGAATGTTTAGGAGACGCAGGAACATTCTTTTCTATGACATGCTTGCTGATCAAGAGAATGATATAGGGCAAGGTAGGGACACACCGAGGGACAGTGACAGTGACGCGGATACGACAGGGACAGGGAGAGGGACAGGCCGAGGGACAGGTAGAGGGACAGGAGATCAGAGGAGAAGACAGAGGAGACAACTTGTGCCTCGTCCGCGTCTGTACAGGGAGAGAACCCTGTTAGATGGGATGAGTGAGGAGGAGATTGTAAGTCGCTATCGTTTGAGTTCAGCAGCAATCTTAGCTCTTTATGAGGAGATAAGGGGGGATTTAGATTTTTTCACAGCCAGAGGTCGTGCAGTCCCTGGGCTTGTTAAAATGCTGTGCTCATTACATTATCTTGCTTCCGCGTCATACCAGACAACTGTGGGCATAGTGGGCGGGGTCTCGCAATCTACATTCTCGCGGGCCTTGACCCAGTTTCTCTATGCACTCAATAGACGCGCTAGGAATTATATTCATTTTCCTACAGAGGCGACAGAGTGGCTGGAAGTCAGGACTGGCTTTTATAATATAGCAGGGATACCATGTGTGCTGGGTGCAATCGATTGCACACATGTTGCTTTGATTGCACCTAGTCAGAGTGAGCATGTGTACCGCAATCGGAAGCACTACCATTCACTCAATGTACAGGTGGTATGTGATGCCACGATGAGGATAATGCATGTGGTACCCAAGTTCCCTGGTTCCAGTCACGATTCCTCTATCCTGAGGAACTCTTCAGTCTTCCATGCGTTCGAAGAGGGACATTTTGAACCTGGTTGGCTGCTGGGTGAGTACATATTTACATGTTCTAACACAAAACACATGTTGATTTAGGAATGTTGGCATTGTACAATTTGATCACTAATGTCAGCTTATGTGTGCTCCATTCATTATAGGTGACTCAGGATACGGAATTAGGCCGTGGCTCTTGACTCCGGTGCTAAACCCTCAAACTGAAGCAGAGGACAGGTACAATGCAGCCCATATATCTACAAGATCTGTTATAGAGAGGACATTTGGCCTACTCAAGACCAGGTTTAGGTGTCTGGACAGAACTGGTGGGGCTCTTCTATACAAGCCTCAAAAAGTGTCTGATATTATCCTTGCCTGTTGCATTTTGCACAATGTTGCACTCAGGCACAATGTACAGTCAGACCTAGCTGAGGCTTTGGTAGACGAGCATCCCACCCATGTAGCTGCTGAAAATGAACAAACAGCCAGTGGTGGCCAGACACGACAGAATCTCATCAATTCATTTTTTTCTTGTAAGTACAAACTCATATGTTCCTAGTACTACTTTTATAGTTTAATTATGTTATATTAACAATAATGTTTCTTTATATAACCTTCTGTTAGGACACAGATGAATATGGGTTGCACACCTTTCTTTTCTCTGCTGTGTGCACAAAGGGATGTGGCACCGGTATGTTATTGTTGCACAGGTTATATAATCCCTCTTCAATTGTACTTTAGTTGTGTGTATGTGAATACAACTTGGGTAACAAAGCAATAATATTTTAGCATTGTGTTATTCCTTATGCTAAGACAAAACACATATTATGCCCATAATCATTCATGCTTCTAGTATGCTTACATACAATGTTATTGGTGCAGTGTAACATGTACATCCATATGATGTGTACACCAGGCTGATTTACATTTTGAATGTCATGAAATATACATGGTGTTGTACATTTAACACCAAATACACACTTTGCTGTGTTGTTTACGGTACTGAAGATGGCATGTCAATGTTTGCAATTTATATATTGTTCCTTTGCATTATAGGTATATCTCCAGTATGACTGATCATGGTATGTATATTTGCTGACATCTCTCATAAGATGTGGCTACCTCAATCTTCCTATAATTATTGGAACTAAAAACCCAACATATTGGTATAAACACAAATGTAACATATATGTACTTTCTGTATCATGTATATGCATTTAGCTACTCTTGAGCTTTCATGTGCATTGTATTACAAAATGATTACTCACATTTCATCACATTTTATGTATGTTTCCTTATAATTTCCATTAATGTAATATAGAGGTGGTTGGAGAAAAGGGGATAACTGTACTTATTTGTTTACTTACGGGAGCACATTCATCACTAGCATAGACACACTTTTTAAGACAACTGTTTGTGTCTCTATCAATTGGTGTAGGATCCATGTATAACACCGACAAATGATAACACCAGCTTTATTATGGTAGCTTATATCATCATATTGACTATACTATGTATTTCTAAACGATTAATAAACACAGTAAACTATAGTTAGTTAGGTTAATGAAATATACACAGAAACGTACTTCATAACATGATGGTGATGTCATATTCAGAACATCATGCATTGGAGGGGACCATAACATCTGGCCAGTAACATTATTTGCTACAGTCCCAAACCATTTTATCTACATACCCATGTAACAAGAGATTTTAAAAATAAATGGCTACTTGGTTGTAAGTGTCCTTTACATTGGGAGAAGGAGTGGCTCACTGAGTAAAGACACACACTGGCACTGATAGTTTGAAGCAGGGGAGTCTGGTTCAATTCCCGGTGTGGGCTCCTTGTGACCTTGGCCAAGTCACTTTATCTCCCTGTGCCTCATGCGGCAAAAAAACATTTGTACGTTCCACGGGCCAGGGACCTCAGGCTGAAACATGTGTCTGTAAATCGCTGCGTACAACTAGCAGCCCTATACATGAACATGCTCATATTATTATTATTATTGTTACATAGTTTCGACAGTCATACGTTCCATTACATATTAGAATACACAAATGTGTTAGCAGAGTGGGAATGGTTGTTATATATAAAACACACCATGTCATAAAATGTTAGTAGTCATTAAAGAACACTCAATAAAAATTCATGAGGCACTCTTTTGCAACATCATTATGTTAATTAAGTGCTTATGCAATATAGGCATAAGGGTATCACATTTTTAATTGTTTGTTAATAAGCGCTGCAAGCAATATAAAATTAGTTCCATATGTAGTATAGTAGTCGGTGGCTCCTCCTCACAATCATATCATATAAAGGTAGACTCTTCTGAAATCATACATTGATCCGATTGTATCTTCCCCGACATCTCTGAAATACAGCAAACACATGATGGTCAAAGATGGCACCTTACTAGATATGCATCCGTGACAACGCGTTACGCAGCTCTATATGATTGTGTAGATACACACGTCACTCACTTATATGTTAGAAGTAAAACTGTTCATCAGTATGTAATGTTTCTTTAAATTTGTAGCAGGCATAACTATGTATAAGAAGTGAAAGTTGCCTGTATACTGAAAGATGTGCGCGCACATCTTTGTGTGCGCACGCACTTCACGCTTGGCTCCACTAACTGTTAGCGCATGCGCAAAACAAAGCGTACGTTGTGCGTTCAATACATGTTGAAAATACCAGTAAACATAACATCTTTATTTCAAATACAATGAAGACGAAACTACATTCGTTCTAAACGAGTACATCTGTATTCTTTTTAAACAGACGTGTTTGAACAGAAAGCACGGCCGATAACACAATGCGCAAATGCAATACGTGTGACGTCATGTTAAGCCAGCGTGAAACGCACGCTAACACTCCTCCCACTCAATTAACATTCGGCTAACGCCCAGGGTACGCCTACAAACACTGAGCCGCACGCATCACACACTGCAGTTACCGTTACTATAACAAAACATGACAGCCAATAGGCTTTGAGGCGCGCACGTCGCTTGGGGGCGGGACTTACATCACTAATCCTTTTTAAGGACGCCTTGGCCCATGACAAGGGTCCCACGTCATACGTGGTGGACCCGGTTTTCAATGTTGTAGATGTTGCATGATAACAAAACAGGTATGTGTTAGAGTAATGGTAAAATGTTGCTAATATGTTTAAAGGGATAGGAAAGTACGTATATTTATTCCGTCAGCAATGTGTACTACTCTTTCAGGTCCTACTATATTGTATTAGGAAACAATTTGTTTGTGATCGCTACATGTTATGCAGTCTGCAATGTTACGCTGTATCCACGCATTGAAAGTGAAAATGGTGGTTACAAAAAAAAAAAAAATTTAAACGCAGAGTCAACGCATAACGATTGTTATATTTACCATTCTTCTAGAATTAACTCTTCGCCTGGCTGCAACTGGTCGCTCCAGAAATGCAAGCCATTTTCATCCACGCTTAACCCAACCGCTGAATCCAGTATGGCACATATCTCCTCCAGGATGCGCTCATAGGAATCGCCACTGCTTTCTTCAAATAATTGGTCGGGAGGTAGGTTCATTTCTTCCGGTTCCCATTCCAATGCAATTTCAGCTGAAAGGCTTGGTACATAATCATAGTACTTTTGTTCTTGTACAATGTGGGTTTCAGGAATGGAGGCTGCAGATATTGCAGCACGTATCGATTCAAACGGATCAGTAGTAGCGGATACATTGCTATTGCCATTAGGAATAAATATGCCTTTCACGACAATATAAGTGCCGTCTTTCAGGATAAATTGTTTTTCCGGGGCAATCTTCCAGAAACCATAGGTGTGTTGTAGCTTATCCTGGTCACGTTCAAAAAAGTCATTACTTGATAAAGTGAATCTTATTGAGGAATTAAAATTCCGTGCATGCTTACGGTCTTGGTAATAAGGATATTTTGCTCGAATGAAATCATCGATTTGGCGTGTGCTTGCTTTCTGTCCGCGACTGTTCAAGATGGCTTCACAGATCATGTACTTATACCCTAAAAGGGGATTAATATTGTTAACGAATTCATCAGCCATGTCTGAGTAGCACAAAAGCTGTGTGCAGGTCTGTGTTATTTGCTCATCAAAATGAATGTGCTGAATGGCTAACAAACTCCTGTTTTTCCTTGTCAAGGTCAACAAAAGTAACTACTTTGACTCCTTATTTCAAACGCCAATTGGATTTGTTTGTCTAATTGGGTTAACAGTTGTGGTTCGTGATATGGGACTGTGGGAGAAACATTTCTCCATCTTTTATCTCGTTTGTGAAAAACATCCCTAGACTGTGAATGCGTTCACATAGTGTTTTTTTGAAAACTAACAAAGACCAGTGTGTGAAAATATTTCTTAGCCAGGCATATCAGTAAAAACACACCTGCAAAAAGAAATGTTTTTTCCCCGCTTACATTTCTGTGTGTATGTGAAAGTCTGGTTAACTCCCTGTCTGCATGAGTTTAAATACGTGTGTATATATATATATATATATATATATATATATATATATATAAATATATCTCTTATAAAAATATATATATATTTATATATAATATTTTTTTTTTTTTTATATTGCAGGAGTACACACAACATTGATGGCATTAAGTATACCTTGTATGAAACCTATTTAAATGGTGAGAAACATGATTGAATGAAGTAATAAACATTTGTTTAAGCACAATACTGTTAGAGTCTCATACTTAGGATATTTCTCAAACATTAGGCCTGTATTATTAAAATAGTGTTTTCACAAGGAAGCATGAAGTGTATTAGTTTGTGTATACCAGTTTATATAGTACTATATATATATATATATATATATATATATATATATATATATATATATACACACACATATATACATATATATATACACATATATATACACATATATACATATATATATACACATATATACATATATATATACACATATATACATATATATATACACATATATACATATATATATACACATATATACATATATATATACACATATATACATATATATATACACATATACATATATATATATATACACACTCACACACTCACACTCACACTCACTCAGTGTGTGTGTGTGTGTGTGTGTGTGTGTGTATATATATTATTATACATTCTGAGATGTTATAGAAACGAACACACAACTGATTAAAGGACAAAATTACAATGGCCAAGCAAGGCAAAGGTAAGTAATAATTTACACATAATCCTGCTGTACACGTACAAGAAAGATGTTTGCACTTACTTAGGTGTTTTAATAATTGCATGTGACTAATATGCATATGCAATTCTTACATCAATTAACACACCCAAATGCAATGTTTTGCTGCAAAGTCAATGGCAGCTTCTCTAAACTTAGCAACTGGCTCCTGGTGGACCATTACTGAACAGACGATTACAACATAAATATTTATAACACAATTAATTATGAGTGTTAACATTTCCAAAACTTCACGTGTACAAGAACATAGTTGAAAGTTTGGAAACAACACAGTCTTCAGCATACATACAATAGTAATTAGATAATCTGAAGTCAACAAAACAAGGCCAAAGACATATTTTCTGAATTATAACATTTATTTTTTTTGTTCCTTTTGCGAGCGAGTAACAGGCCTGCTTGTTGTCTCTTGAATTTTCCTTTTTCTTTTGCCACCAACTTTAGGCACAACAGAGCCACTTTGAGTGGCCTCTGGCACTTCACGGGCAGGGCTTGTGGCCAGTGACTGTTCACCTACGGGGCTTGTGGCCAGTGACTCACCTACAGGGCTTGTGGCCAGTGACTCACCTACAGGGCTTTTGGGCAGTGATTCACCTACAGGGCTTTTGGGCAGCGATTCACCTACAGGGCTTTTGGGCAGTGACTCACCTACAGGGCTTTTGGGTAGTGACTGTTCACGGACAGGGCTTGTGCCCAGTGACACATGTGAGCAAGTTGGTAGACACTGCACAAGTGATGGTTGGTCTGTTTCATGTGTGTCTTGTTTTGTTTTTGTCGCCTCCTTTGTAGGTGTCTGCTGCTGAATTTGTACAGATGGCAGCGGTAGGATATCATCAGGAACCTGCACAGCAATGTCTGCTACTTGACCGGTAACATTTGGGCCTGGTGAATGAATATCAGATGAATGTGGTGAAAACTGACCTGCATGAACAGATCCTGGCTGGGAGGTGTTGAATTGTGGTACATTAGTCATTCTCCAGTAATTAGCTTGTGTTTGCTGAACAACTAATGCTTCGAATGAGGTGTTGATTTTTTGCAACTGTTTAGGCACTTCAATGAAGACTCTGTGGAGATGTGCCAATTGTGATACTGTTTCTTCCTGCAGTCCAATCATCCTTTCCAGCACTGTCATCATGTCTGAATGGCGACGATTTTCTGCGTCCACTATTTTTCCCTCTGAAGCTACAATTGCATCGTATGTGGAAGTTGATGGACGATTTGGCGGTACAACAGTTTCTATTGGCACCTCTTCATGGTCACATGATTGTATTTCAGTCTCTTCTGTGGCGTCATCCTCATCATACTCATCATCCTCATCACCATGATGTTCTAAAAAGAAATGTATTTTTCTCAAACATCCAGGGGGAGCATATGGGGAAAGAAATAAAAATTTTAAGTGCAGACGTTTAAAAATAAAAATTTTTATTTCTTTCCCCATATGCTCCCCCTGGATGTTTGAGAAAAATACTTGAATCCTTGGAACCCGTGAAACAGGTCCCACCAGTGAGGTTTGAGCTGGGTGGTTGGACTTTAATCATCACACTTCCCTTTATATAGATTTATTCACTATTGTTACTTTTTAATAGTTGTTTGCGCCTTATATCACTTATTCCACAATATACTAAAAAGAAATGTACACATTATTAAATGGCATGTTAATGTATGCTGTGTTACTATGTAATTGTACTGTGTCCTAAGTAACACCTAACATGTTAGCATACGTTTTATAACCTCATTAAAAACTACCTTGACTTACGAATAATGTTTGGACTCAGTATGAAATATGAATGAATGAAAAGTTGCTCTAAACTCAGAAGTCCTACATGATAATTAACATCACTAACACAATACATGTTGCCTTACACTTAATTTTCACTGACACTAAGTAATCCTATTTAAAGAAGATGTGCAAAACAAATAATGCACATGACAACATAACATATAGAAGAGCACATATTATATGGCCAGCAAATGATACACTCACCTTCTAGTAGTGTTGAGCTGGCTGACCCAGGTGAAGACACTTGTTCCATCTCAGGTGACACATGTCCTCCAGGGGCAACTATATATAACAATAACATAAGTTTTACATTTACATGTGTAAATATTGAACAAACACTTATTGTATGTTCTGTATTTATGATTAACTAACAACATCAGTTCCTTAACCGAAAATGTGTGTGAAAGTGAACATAAATAGTTGTAATAACACTGTACATGCCTGTGTACTTAGAATTTTTGAGTTCCCTAACATACAACATACTATGTTTCTGCAGTAATGCGTGAGGATAAATAGATTAAATGAGTACATAAAAATCATATGTTGTGTAGTGATATCAGTATCATAATGTACATAACTATCATGAGATGACCATTCACAATGGTTATCATGAAGGTGGTCATATTGCAAAAAGTGTTGTTTTTGGTAGAGGATATGTGTGGTACATTAATCGAAGATGTGGCACACCTGAATGTGGCTGTGACTCAACAAGACAACACATGCAGTGTGTGATAATGTGTCTTTCATAGTAGTTCAACTATAGATATGAGTGAACTAATGTGTGACGTACGCTTTGATAAGTAATGAGTTGTTGGGGCATTTAGTAGCTAGAGTTAAGCTTTCAAATGAGTGTGATTAACTTCAGTTGTGCTATTCAGGTTGTAAGAAAGGTATTCCCTTCCCCAAAAAGCCTAATCAGCCACACCTTTCAATGACTTGAAACAGGTGCAAATGGTGTGAACTAAGTTGACCGTGAAATGAGGCTGTAATTAGTGTGTGTGCTGAACCCCACCCCCTCTGTTGAAGTGTATGCTGTGATGAGATATTAATTGCAGCTGCTTTAACACAATGGTAGATGAGCTAAGTAGTCATCTGCAGTGTTTAAGTTATGAAAACAATGACATAACATATGATACGTGTGCCTCATTATGCTGTCTGTATATGACATAAAGCAAAAATGGACCTTTTCATAAGCAACTATAGATGTGTTAGTGCCAGTGATGTTTGTAGGCCGTTACATGCAATTTCTTTGATGCATGCTTAAAATAGGCAGTAATGTCATGTTTGTCGGAGTAAAATCAATAAAATACACAATAATATGATACATATTTCTGTTCTGTACCTGTAGCTACTAATAATTTCTCATGAACATGTGTTACACATGTGTACTACCCTGTTGTTCCCCATCTTCGCCCACCATCAATTGCTTCCACTGCAGCTATGCATTTTGGGAATTCACATGTAAATGAGCACGCAATGGCACGTGCTATATTAGTTACTGCTTTTAGTAGGACTACTACATATATGTCTATTTTGAGATATATATATACAGAATCAGACATATACATATATAGATGCAGGTATGCTTATATTGTGAAGACAGTATAAAAAGCAGTGTAAATATGCAAAATAAGTGTAAGCAACGACACGCCTAGTACAGTAATATTTATCACCTGCTGGAAATTGTGACGGATAAATTCCAATGTCACGGTCACCAGCCAAGCCTTCCACGACGACGGTAAGTAATTTTGGCCGAAGCAGCTCCTCCAATGGAGTCAATATGAGACGTTGTGGTGTGGGCCCACCTCCAGTGCCAGTAGCATGCACGCGTTGGTCTTGTATTTTCTTTTTCAATTTGGACCTAATATCATCAAATCTTTTCCGACAATGATACTTGTCCCTGACACTATTCCCACAGGCATTGACACCAATGACTATTGTGTCCCACATTTCTTTTTTGCTTGCTGCACTTGTCCGCCCTTGAAAAACATATAAAAGATATGAGGTAAATTAATAATAATATAAGCACCAGTTTCCTACACTGCTAGCTGTTCCAAGAGATAGCAAACATGCTGTTTTATGTGTAATATGTGCAGCACATGAGCATTCACTACTAAACCTATACATGTAAGCAAGGTTGCATTCATATTGTATGCAGTTCTGGCAAATTGACCGCCTGTGTTTATTTGTCCTTGTAAGGCATGATAAAAAGCTGTGTTTCCACACTAATGAACATAGAAAGATATTGTGTACCCATATTTGCATATGAACAAAACTCAGATGACCTAGGATCACATGTATTTGAATAATAAATGTAAAGTTACACTTACCTACTAAATGTCCATAGAGACTGTCATAGTGCTCCAGAATGCCAGTGACAAGAGCCCTATTTTCCTGGTCATTGAAGCGAGGATTACGTGGCTTCTCCACACGTTTTTTCCGAGCAGGTTTAGGGTCAGAGCTTGGCTGGTGCTGACTGGACTCTCCTTCTTCCAATGGAAGAGCCTCCAAAAGCTGGCCACCAGCAAGCACGCCACCACCAGACACCCCATCAGCAACTGCGCCACCAGCAGCACTCCCAGCACCAGCACTCCCACTCCTAGCACCAGCACTCCCACTCCTAGCACCAGCACTCACACTCCTAGCACCAGCACTCACACTCCTAGCACCAGCACTCCCAGCACCAGCACTCCCACTCACAGCAACAGCACTCCCACTCCCAGCACCAGCACTCCCACTCACAGCAACAGCACTCCCACTCCCAACAACAGCACTCCCACTCCCAACAACAGCACTCCCACTCCCAGCAACACCACTCGCAGCACCAGCACTCCCACTCCCAACAACAGCACTCCCACTCCCAGCAACACCACTCGGTGCACCAGCAACATCACTCCCCTGAACAGAACGTTCACTCCGACGCGTACTCCCACGAGTAGCACTCCCACTCCCACCAGCATCACTCTTCCCACGCTTTGCGGGCATACTTCCAGCACTCACAAAAAACAGACAAGAAATGTACAGGCAATCACACGACCCACTTCCACATATAAAACAAGACAAAGATGTAAACAAAACAACAAAGGACAAAGCTCACCCAATACACAACAAGTCTCTCAGTCAATATGCAAATCTTCAATCGTCCAGCTCTGTGCGTCTCTCTCTCTCTCTCACTCCCAACAACACAGAGAATGATTAGCAGTACACGTTGCCTTTAAATATGGCGCGCAATCAAAAACATGCTTGTTTCGCCTGATTCAGCAAGATTTGTGATTGTGCAACCTAACAGCACCCCGCCACGCACGCCGATACACCTGTGTGTGATCGGCTCATCATCGTGAGAGTGGGCGGATTTGTTTTCTGGTTGATTTTGAATGTATTCGGCACTTACTGCATACGGAGAGGGAAAAACGCCAATAACATGACTAATCGATAAGCTTGCCGATTTCACATAATCGTCGCTTACTGCATGAGGCCCCTAGTCTTTTAGAATATAAAAAGAAAGACAGAAATCTAGATCTTAAAAATAAGGTTCCATTTATCACACAATATAACCTAATGTCTCCCAAAATATGGCAAATTTATCAGATATCCTTTCACCTAAATCTTCTATTATTTTTAGAAAAGCTGCTAATCTAAAAACGAAAATTGACACCAAGTTGCCCTTTGGGTCACTCTAAACCCAGTAGAACATCTGGTGAGAATGGCTTTGTTCCACCTGCACAGCCTGTAAATTCAGTATTAGCCAAAATACGTTTGTATCTAATGTCACATCAAAGGTGTATAAAATTAAGACACATATTGATTCTCATACCACTTTTGTCATCTACTTGCTGCGGTGTCCCTGTAGCCTACAATATGTAGGACGCACGGGGAGATCCTATCAAAGGCGTGTGTATGAAAACATCTATAACATCAGAAAGGGACTCACAACACATAGTGTCCCTCACCACTTTTTGACCCATCACAACCAGGACCCTAATCGTCTGGTCTGTCAGGCCATAGAGACCCAAACGGGTAGTTGGAGAGGGGGGGACGCCTTAAAATCAATCAGTAGGCATGAAGCGTATTGGATATACAAACTTAAAACTTTGTCCCCTGATTGATTAAACATTGATTTTGTTCTGGGTTCCTTTTTGGTGGCTTGAAGGAGAACACCCCCCCCCTCTTTTTGTTTTGATCCATCCTAGGGGTTATAGTTTTTTTTGAGGGGCCAATCTGTGATTTGACTATTACTAAGGTCCCTTACACAGATTCATCGGATGTGCTGGCATTGATGGTTTGGCATAGGGTGATAGAGATTACTCCCAATATCCTTAGAGACAACATTGGGAATTTCTCTCACCTTTTTGAATATAACACTGATTATACAAACCTTTTTCAGCCTTTTAGATTAAAGCAGGATTGCCTATTATCATTAGGCACTATGGATAAGGTTATCTGTTTATAATAGTAGGATTCAACAGGAATCATGGGGCAATGCCACACCTTCATACATCTGTATCATATTCATGGATTTTAGATTGGTTAGATATTTTATATTATGTCAAGTGGTATATTCATATATTTTTATTTTTTTTGTGTTTGGGGCTGTATACAGTAATTTTATAGTATTGCAATGTATTAATGTTCTGTGTTTACTTGTTTTGTGTTAATTGTATTAGAGCCTTCAGCTTTCTGCTGATCTGGTTTGCATGCTGTCCTATTGTGCCTGTTCACCTGTGATAGATTGAACCATTACTGATGTTGATTATGGCTTAAGGGTATTTAAATGAGTTATACCCACACACCAATTATACCCCTGAGAATGTGAGTTGTCTCATGAAACGCGTAGGGTGGTGGTTAGTGACGTTATTGGAGTGCTACCAGCGTACCACTAGCGGAAGATACATTGGGGACTATTGTTTTCCTACCCAGTCGCAAGTGGACTGCGAATATCGGAGAGCAGCAGAGAGAGAGCTGCACTTCCGTGTATGCATGCGCACCCTTCTGGGAGTCCTACAGTCGATACACGGAGCAGCCCCACGCGGCTGCGGGTTGCAGTAAGGGAATCCAGCCCAGGCAGTGTTTTCCTACGATTTAACATAAGATTAGAGGTGTATGAAGCAGCAGAACCGGCCACCATTTGTAGTAACGCCTATCACCTGAGCTGGACCCTGTATCTGTGGAAGGATTATCCCCAATGCCCTTTTGCTTTTGGGTTCTAGTAAGTAGGGTTTCAATTTTTCCCCTACCAGGAGCAGAGCACTCAATTCACTAATCTAGTGTATGTCTTACCATTTTATCACAAAGTGTATTTTATTAAATCAGTATATATTTTCTATATCATCAGGTGTTGTGTTGTTTGAGTTAGTTTAAGTATTTTTGTCTCGTTTGTTTTGGTTTGTTTGTTATTGTCTGATATATAGTAGACCACTTGTGTGTGTGTGTATATATATATATGTACCTACTATATGTATCCATGCTGTAAAATGGCATACAGTTCTCTCTCATGCTTGCAGTAAACCTGGTAAGTTGCAGGATTGCCAGTATCAATCATGGAGGTTTGCCCTCACACCCTGGTGAGGTGTCATACGTATACAAGGGGAGTGGTAACATGCTCTGAGTCCACCGTTAGTACATCAGAGATGTGCCTGTTCCTGAGGTATATAAGGCACAACACTGCCCAAAGTTAGGTGTGTTCTACATGACTAGGTTCCTTTTGGAGGTTAAGGATCCCACTAGTGTGCTAACTAGTGGGGCAGACCTAGTTCAAGAGCCACAGCATTAAGGCTAGCTGAGCCTACACTGTGTCCAGGGACCTGGCACAGGTGGTGATCTCCCTGAGGGGAGAGGTGACCCAACTCCATTGGGAGGGCAGACCTTTTGAAGGGAAAGTACATCACAAGATGAGCAAGCTGCGAGGGGCAGTCTGCCAAACTGTCAATAAAGATGCCCTGTTTCAAGACAACCCCACTGTGAGAGTGTGAAGTTAATCTCCAGCGGAAGGTACCACCAAGAAGGAGTTCCTCATCAGAACCATCTCCTTGCGGACGCAGAGATCCTGATGAGGTGGAGGCGCTGCACTGTATGTAGGTAAGACTCTAGCACACTACCTCAGCTGCCTGTCTGGGTTGACATCCGTACACAACATCATGCGGGAGACTCAGGAGCTCTGTTGCTAACAGGTGCACCACCAGACACTACCATGTAATGGGGACTGGTTAGACCACAGGGGCCAATGTGAGATTGAGTGGGTCAGTCAGGTCAGAAAATCCATTACATTTAGAGGCGCTGCTGAGATACCTGTCAACAGGACAGGCTTTTGCTAGGCACACTGGGAAACAGGAGAGTGTATGCTGCCAGTCAGTGCTGTGTTGGGACGGAACCCAGGGGTAGTCAGGGGAGCTGATGGAGTTGTCAGACCGCAGTGACGACCTGGGAGCCTGGAAGGAGTTGGGGGTCTGGAGAGGGGCTATAGCTGTCCTAGTCACCTTGAGGTAGTGCTAGTTGGTAGGATGCCTAAAGGGATAGCCTGTTAACGAGGTCAGGAATCCTGGAGAGGGTTTGCGCTAGGCTGACCAACAGAGGTAGATGCCCCAGTACTGCATGGAGAAGCCAGAGTACTCTAGCCCATTCCAGACCACTTACCACAGTCAGCACAGATTGGAGAGAAAGGAGAGACACAGCATACACAGAGAGAGTGAGCCTAGCCTGAGGTAGTGCAACACGATTCAGACCTACATTAGGTACACAAGGTGGTGCATTGGGCAATTTTTATTGTATCGGTATGGCGGCTGCCCCGCAGAGAGGAGCTCCATGTACATTAACCGCAAAAACAGTGAAAGAATGGCGACCGCAAGAATGGAGGATCCGCGCGGTGCGGAAGGTCCAAGATGGCGGACAGAGGCAGATGGAGAGAGCGCACGTGGTGTGTGTCCTATTGAAGAGCACGCTACGAAGATGACTTTTGCTAGCCTGCTATGGAGTGGCGCCAAGGCTGTGGCCGCGCCGTTTTGGTTCTGCCTAGGACCGCGGGGTGAAACCTGTGAGGACAGTTTGGAGGACATTGTGGTGTGTGGGGGAAGTGAAGGATCTGATTGCCAGTTGGCGTACAACACACAAAAAGCTACCTCAGTTGCTAGAGTGATTGGCAATGTGAATCAAAATGGTGGTTCCCGCTTCCCTGGGAGACAGCGTGGGCCGATTGCAGAGAATGCTGCAAATGCAAAAGTTGCAGAGAGTTGGCCGGGAGTGGCGCCAAAAGGAAAACCCCACCCTGATGGGAGGAATGGCGCGAAAGCTGCAGCCGCGCCCTCATTGACAGTAACAAGCTCAGCCCCAGTGCTGGGTCACCCTGTGAACTTGTGGGACCGTCCCCTAATCTCAACCAGGGGGAGTGGTTTCCAGCTTTGTCAAATGAGGATGGAGCTGGCAGAGGGAGGAGTTAACAAACTGCCCTTCAGATGCGAGGAACTGATCTACTGGGAAGACCACTGCAAAACGTGTCTCCCGTGAGCAATATGGCCTGTAAGAGTGAAGATGATCTGGACATTTCTGCCCATCCCTTTTCGGCTCCAGGAGGCCTCCTGGTGGATTGAGCCGGGGGGACAGAGACTGTCAAATGCTTATTCATGCAGTGTTGGCTGCTGGGTGTTCCTGTCAATACCACATCCAGATGCCCGCAATGCGGCATCCATTATTTATGGGCGGTGCAACCCTTTGTGGCCGGACAAACCATGGAGGCAAGGGTTGATCCAGCCATGTTAACGGCTGAAGCCCCGGGTGCGGCCTGGAGGGAACCCGTAGATCCCGGAGCATGGGGATCGCTCCTCATGATCAAGACGGAGCCGGATGAAAAAGGGGCCTGTCACCAAGGTGGAGACCGAGAGCTTAATCAACAGTCACCGACAGGGGTGCCACTCCCTGGGTTGGAATCCGATTCCTCGGACGAGGAGCAAGTGACCCCGACACCAGTGGTGACGCGCCAACCGGCGGACCACTACGGCGGTGCTGCAAAAGAACCGGCACTCACCTGTGCTGTGGCAGAGTGGAGTCTCGTGTCGCCGGTGCAGCGACAACCTGAGAGGTGGAGTCCCACGGCCGTAGTGACTGGAGGAGCCGACGGCAGAGGAGGAACCCTACCGCGCCGACGGAGCGGTAAGCGACAGCCTTGCCCTCCTCAGGCGCCGGTGGTGGCAACGGCGGAGAAAGGCCTAGCCCAGGCCAGAGCGGAGAGCAGAACCATCACTTCCGGCGGCGGACGTCATTCTGGAGGAAGAGGTTCCGGTTGGGGACCCAACGAAAGATGGCGGCGAATCCCGCGAGATCCAAGACATCACATCCGGTGGGCACAGCGGAGCCAGATGGAAGATGATGGCGTCCTCGCGACCGAGCAGCTGTATCAGATCGCCTGGATCTAAGAAAAGCTGGCAGGCCCTGCGGAATCCTGGGAGCAGCGAGGCGGGAGAACCGGATGGCCAGTCCGATGGCGCCGGGCCAGGTAACGGAGCGATGCGGGTCGTAGCCCTGCGGATGCCTGCCGTATTCCCCTACGCCAACCCCCCGACCATAGTTAAAGCCCCGACCCCTATCACCTTTTCCTATGGGTCACCATCAAGCCAAGGGTTGTCTGGGGAGTCCCGAGCCACCTCTAATGAAAGGACTGGGGAGAACTTGGACTCTGGGGAATGTTTCACGTCCGATGACGTGTCGGGGAAGGTATACGCGACAGGTTTCTGCTTCGAGCGATTGTCCCAGCTCCATTAGCGTAAAGGTTACCAGTAGGCCCAAGACGCTGGGATCCAATTCGAGATCAACGGGTACTTCAGGGATATCCTCCGGGGGGGAGTTAGAGGAAGGCGAGGGTCCCATAGCGGTACCAGAAGAGGTTAAGGAGACTAGGTGGTGGGCACCCAAGTTTGAGGGATATGATGCCTAGCTCGACCGTAGCAGGTTTATCCTAGACCAAGAAGGGATAGTGGATTACTGGTGGGCCCCAGTAGAATTCACAGAGGAAGCTCGTCAGGAGGAACTGAGATTGAGGTGGTACGACATCAGTTCAGGGGTGGTGGATCCCAAGGGACCAGATAGTTTACGGGACCCTGTGAGCCCCGCAGAACCCTTATCATGGGTGCTGCCAGGTAATGCAGGCAACACCAGGTTAATAAGAACAAGTTGGGCTGAAAGGGCCATAGTGACTCGGTATAAGAATTCCCATGGGTTGGAGTACCCGTATGTTCCTGAACCTCTTATGCAGGAAATAGAGGACCAAAGGCATGGGTGGTTGAGAGAGACCATAGAGGAATACATTCGGTCCAAGGGTGAAAAATGTATGGGGCATAGAGCGGAGGAAAGAATCACTCAGCTGATGAGGGTATGGAGCTTTGGGCGCAATGTTCACATGCATATGGTTGAGTACCGCCCGGAGAATGGGTTACCTCGGGAGTATAGTGTAACAGTTAAAGATCATGCTGGTCGGGAGGTGAAGAAGCCAGACCCTAGGCACTATTATTAGGTAGATAGGAGAGTGGGGTCTGCTTCAAGTACAGTGCCATCTGCTGGTCAGTAAGCATTGAGGATGTTCAATGTATTATGAGAACTGTATGATATAATTTGTTGTGCATAATTATGTTATTATATTTTGCAGTGCTTCCTGGAGTAAGGTCTAACAAATTTAGGTCCCAGACGGGTCGTTGGGATTCACCAGGGGGAGAATGTAGCCATGCTGTAAAATGGCATACAGTTCTCTCTCATGCTGGCAGTAAACCTGGTAAGTTGCAGGATTGCCAGTATCAATCATGGAGGTTTGCCCTCACACCCTGGTGAGGTGTCATATGTATACAAGGGGAGTGGTAACATGCTCTGAGTCCACCGTTAGTGACATCAGAGATGTGCCTGTTCCTGAGGTATATAAGGCACAGCACTGCCCAAAGTTAGGTGTGTTCTACATGACTAAGTTCCAGTTGGAGGTTAAGGAGCCCACTAGTGTGCTAACTAGTGGGGCAGTCCTAGTTCAAGAGCCGCAGCATTAAGGCTAGCTGAGCCTACAATGTGTCCAGGGACCTTGCACAGGTGGTGATCTCTCTGAGGGGAGAGGTGACCAAACTCCATTGGGAGGGCAGACCTTTTGAAGGGAAAGTACATCACAAGATGAGCGGCTGAGCTGCAAGCTGCGAGGGGCAGTCTGCCAAACTGTCAATAAAGATGCCCTGTTTCAAGACAACCCCACTGAGTGAGTGTGAAGTTAATCTCCAGAGGAAGGTACCACCAAGAAGGAGTTCCTCATCAGAACCATCTCCTTGTGGACGCAGAGATCCTGATGAAGTGGAGGCGCTACACTGTATGTAGGTAGGACTCTGCCACACTACCTCAGCTGTCTGTCTGGGTAGACATCCCCACACAACATCATGCGGGAGACTCAGGAGCTATATTGCCAAAAGGTGCACCACCAGACACTACCATGTAATGGGGACTGTTTAGACCACAGGGGACAATGTGAGATTGGGTGGGTCAGTCAGGTCAGAAAATCCGTTACATACATATATATATATATATATATATATATATATATATATATATATATATAATCAAAAAATAAATAGATGATACCGTTCTGTGGCTAACGAAATGCTTTTATTTGTGCGAGCTTTCGAGATACACTGATCTCTTCTTCCGGCGATTGTAACATCGCCGGAAGAAGAGATCAGTGTATCTCGAAAGCTCGCACAAATAAAAGCATTTCGTTAGCCACAGAACGGTATCATCTATTTATTTTTTGATTATTGAAGCTCGGCTAACACGGTACTGATACCTCTACATGTATATATATATAGTTATATTTATAATTTATTGGGTGTCCTACAGTTATGCACTATGATTGGTCTCTGATTTCTTTCCACATGTATGAGACAACGATCAAGACTCTCTAAAGAACTTCTAGTTTCAACAGGACTGGACTTTTCTCTATTTGTAAGGATTTTTTTCATTTAATCGGTTTGTTACAACACGCCATCCTTTTTTTTTCTTGATACCTATTTGTTTGTATTACTAATATTGTTTCTATGAGCCCTTGTTACAGTGACCTATCAACACGAAATAAATATACATATTCTTTTGAATTATTGTGTGTATTTACAAAATATGAAAGCAAACAGCACACACAGACCCCAAATGTCTGATCATGAACAAATGGAAAAAATGGAGTATACCCTCCAGCTCAAAGCATGTTTTGATCAATGAGAAAGGGTTCACTCTTTGTGTTACCCAGAAACATGGGTTTACTAACATAACCCCTAAAATCCTATTGTGAAAATACTGTAACAATCTTTATTTTGGAGGTTACTGTAATTGTATGGGGTGAGAATGGCCTCACTCACCTATTTTGCTAAGTGAGGAGGGAATACACTCCATGATCACTCATAGTAATGATCATGGAAGTGGGTTACCAAAACAATACTTAAAATCAAGGGGAGGCATGTGTCAGTCAAGTGTTGTACAGTATTTGCACTTAGTCCATCTCTTTTCAGTGGACCAATAAGGAAAAGAGGAAATTAAGGACAGACTCTTTACTGGGGCAAGGTATTTCAAAGTACTTAGTGATATCACACAAAAGGGGCAAGCTAGAGTGAATAAAATGGCTTGTTTTTAGCTTACTAATTTGAACCTTTGGAATCCTGCTTTTCCATAATTCTGGTAAAACCAAGACAGAAAATGTTTAGATCTAAAACCAAAACACCAAATAAAGTGTTTACATACAGTATATAATATAGAAAACAAATTACATTTAACATACAGTGCAGTTTTAATTTTTTAACTTTATAAATACTATAAAGTCTATATTTAAAGGCACAAATAAAAAGGCTTTCTATTTTTTAATTTAAAAAAATGACAAAATTGCTATTTTAAATTGGACAGGCAAATTATACAAGAAATAATTAAAAAATTAAGATAGTGGGCACCTAAGAAAAATAAGAAAGGGCCCATGACCTTGGCCAGGTGGTTAACCAAAATGGGAGGTAGGGGGTTCAAATTAAGGAAGGGGAAGGGGTTAAGAGGGGGAGTGGGGATTTAAAAGGCATTCCTGATTTTCTTCCTTTTGCCTGGTGCTATGGTTCCCTTCCTCCGTATAAGGCAATGCTTCTAGGGTTGGTGAAGGTTATTCTTCTGTTAAAATGTATTACACTGTCAATTGTTGTTAAATTGTATATGATATATATATATATATATATATATATATATATATATATATACTGAGTTAAGTTATTGTGAGTAAAAAAAGTGACAAAAACCCTCCACAGGAAAGCAAATATGCAAATACAACTGTATGCTCATATATATATATATATATATATATATATATATATATATATATATATCATACATTTTAAGTTATGGTGGGTGAAAAGGGCGACAGATAACCTCCACCGTTAGTATATAGTTGTCTGCAACCCTGCCTTTCAACCATTATCACCTCGCATACAGTGCTCCCGCTGCAGCAAGGGATTCTAGGAAATGACATGCAAATGAGCACACAATGTGTCACCTTTTGCCTGGAATATCCATTCACATGGAGCCCATTTAAGCTGATGCATCGCCTTTCACACAGATTTTAAACACAGCATGAGACTAGCAAAGCACGTACAAACCACCCACAGACATGTTTCAACCTTGATGGGTATCATCAGTGTGAGGTTAGTTTATACTTACTTTGAAATATTTCTAGGCTGGGTAGGTTTACTATACATTTTAAGTTATGGTGGGCGAAAAAGGCGACAGAAAACCTCCACCGTCAGCATATAGCCAATAAAGAATATCACTTGTGAGCACATTCACATGTATTAGACAGGTCTGCAACCCTGGCTTTCAACCATTATCACCTGTCTAAGGTGTGTGTGTGTGTGTGTGTGTGTGTGTGTGTGTGTGTGTGTGTGTGTGTGTGTGTGTGTGTGTCATAGCCTGCCGGCAGTTACTTCTTTTTCTGGGCCTTTCCTCTGTCAGTCCTGTTAGTGCAGGCAGTGGAAAGGTTACTTCTCTCTATAGGCCAGAGTGTGTGTGTATTCCAGCCTTGAATAATGTATCAGTATTCAAGGTCAGGCCTAGCAACTCTGAGGATGTCAATCTGAGGGTTGTATATTGGTTGGAACGCCCTCTGGTGTTTGTGGGCCAATCTGTATCTGGGTCTGGCTTGCTATGAGTCAGAGTCAGAGACACTCCCCAAAGATTAACAAATTGTGACATCCTCCCAAATTGTCAGTTAGTTGAGTTGAGAGTTAGAATGAGGAAATAGAAGAAGTCAGTTAGCACAGAGACAAGTCTCTCCCTCCCACCCTTGCGGGTTGGGAGGGAAGGGAATTATGTTACCTAAGTCAGGGCTCTGATTTAGAGTAGAGAGAGGGAGAGGAAGAATGTATATGCTGTTTAAGATTATGTGAAGCCTGCCATTCTCTATCCTGGAGCTGACTGCCAATAAATACCAGAAATTACAAGCTGTGTGTGTGTTCCTGTCTCTGTGATGAAGGAGTCTCAGTGGGGGTCCATCCCCTGAATATCAACAGGGGATCCTTGCTGGCTGTAGGTACTGCACTAGATAAAGACCAAGGTAACCTGTCCCTCCTGTCCCTGTCTTGGCTCTCCCCACACCACCGCGGATCCCTCAGTCCTCCTGTTCACCAACAGGTTACAGCCCAACCACCTAAGATTAGCGAGAAAGGAGCAAACCCCCAATCTCACTTAAGGGGGGGGTATGGTAAAAGGGCTATATATATATATATATATATATATACACACACACTATATATATATATATATATATATATATATAAAACAAAAAAGAAAAAAGCTGCGCCTCTAAGGAACATGTACAAAAAATATATATATATATATATATATATATATATATATATGCTATAACAATATGGGATAAATACCTCAATTATAAGCAATACATACACACATATAGTAATAGGGACCTATAATATTATCAGGCCCAGAAAACATGAACAATATGATATATTAAAAAACATGCAAAAAAGGATAAACCAGTCCTCAAATAGTCCAATGAATGGTATAGGTGCTGGTATGCAGGGTCTCCGGCAGCTCTCAATATGGACTAACCACGTCCATAGAATATCTATAGAGGAAAAGAGAAGAGAGAGCGCACGCCCATAGCGTATAAAAGTTTTAATGAGGGGGAAGGGGGAGAGAGGGGGGTAAAAAACGCACTTACAAAAATGCAATTAAAATCAAGCATATGTGATATATATAATCACCACCATCCGGTTTAACTGTAGACTCTTGGGGCAGTCCCAGGCTCCGTTGGTAAAGGAGCAACGTCACAGCAGATTCCCAGGGCTGGTAACACCATCCGGTCAAACTGCAGACTTTTGAGGCCGTCCCAGGCTCCGTTGGCAATGGAGCTCAGTCCCAGCAAATTCACAAGGCAGGTGTGCTATGTATAGTCCAAGAAAGAGGTCCCGTATGGTGCCTGTAGCACTCGCGCCTGGATTAATACGCTCCAGCGCTTAGTGTAGACTCCAATGTCTTTGCGTCTGACGTCACGACGCTCCCTGACGCGTTTCGTCAGTCACGGCTAACTTTCTCAAAGGGATATCATGAGAGGGGGAGGTCCGGTATTATATAGGCAACCTCCTGGTGGTAATTAAGAGAAGTCCCCTCCCCTACTCAACTGCAATAGTTTATCGTACTGCTGCACACTTATATACACACATATGGATGTAATACAACAATTAACCTAAAAAGGTTGGAGGAGATAGTGAGAGTGAAAACAAAATTAACACTTTAAATACCAGTCTAAATCACACTATATATATATATATATATACAGTGGTCGACAAATCACCAAAAAATCTACTCGCCGAACAAAAAATTCTACTCGCCACCTAGTACCACACGTGTGCTGCTTGGGCCAATAGGAGCTCGCCACGATGTTAAATCCACTCGTCCGGGGCGTGCAAATGTATAGGTTTGTCGAACACTGTATATATAGATATATATATATATATATATATATTTATATATATATACAAAAAAGACTGCGCTTTAAGTATCTGTCTGCAATATATTACCCACTAACTGTATAATCAATGTATAAAATATAGATATATATATATATGTAGGAATAAATGGATTTAAAATATATATATAATGATGAAACCTAATATATATATAAAAATGATGCTCTAGCACTATACCAGAAATAAAAATATAAAATAAATAAAACGAAATAAATAATATAAACTAGTATTACCAATGACTGTTTAGTATACAATATATATACATGCATGTATAAAAAATAAAAATAAAAAATAAACATATAATCAATAAAATAGATAATATAAGAAATTCAGCGCTCGTGCTGCAGGTATATGATGTGTTGGAATTGTAAATCCCCTTGCAGCATGTGTGTGGAGCCTCTCCCCAATCGGCTCCTGAAACAAGGTGACCCCCTAAAAGGGGAGCACCTTGGAAGACAAGAAGGAAAAATGCACACAATGTGCACCAGGGATTAAAATAGTAAATTATTTATTGATAATTAATACTTCACTGAGGGGAACCGAACCCCACCTCAGTATAATGCGTCACAAAGCTAGGTTTAGTTACAATGAACATAAACCATAGGATAAACACTAATTAATTAAACTAAATCCATTAACAACATAACACACGGTATAAGAATATAGTAAAATAATAAACGAGACAGTGTTAAATAAAACAGAACAATTGATCCTGAATTGACTAAAATATAGTTAAACAACTGTCTAAGGCTGGCAGGGGGAGACGGAGACTTACACTGAAGCCCAAAGCGGGTTCCGCGGCGAACGTATGAGGATCTGGATCACGCCACTGAAGAGATCTAACCACCACCCAGGCTTCCTGCAGACGTCGTCTCAGCCTGTCAGAACACGCGCAGAGTGACCTGTCGTGACCTCTACGCATTTCGCACTACGTGCTTCGTCAGGAGGTCACGTACAGCGTCACAAGCGCGTATTTACATAAACTACAGCCAATCAGAATGCCGGGCTAGGAATACAGTAAGTACATATTGGATGCCATACATATGTGTCCTCACGAAGGGTATTTATAACTCCATAAGGGCAGCAGTTTTAACCAACATCAGCCAAGATAGAGCATACAATCAGTTCAAACAGCATATATATTCAGTATCAACAATGCAGACATTATATCCAAAAGAAAACAGGAGAGTATGTATATTAACCCATTCACTGCTGAACTATAGATATAGAACATGCTATATACCAAACATGCCTAGACTGCAGCACATACATCAATGAATATATGTTCACAAGGAGAAAATATACAATAAACATAGTAGAGTTACTAAGTAAACGTCATATGCACATTATATCATTATTTCAGAAACGGAGTAAGTTCAATTAGCTCATTAAAGCCAGTAGGATACCGGGTATGGAATATGTAAATCCAATACTGTTCTCGTTTTAATAGGTGGAGATCTCTGTTACCCTGTCTAGTATTTAATGGTACACATTCCAATCCCTTAAATCTAATACAACTGGGATCATTGTTATGAACTTCTTTGAAGTTCTTTAATAAAGGAGTGAGGGGCATACTGTACCTTTCGCTAAAGTTTTTGGTATGTTCTTAACATTTCTCAAGTTTTCCAACATACGCATTTTAAATGGTCTCTTAGTCTTACCAATGTACTGTAAATTACAGCTACACTGTAAAACATAGACCACATGCGTAGTGAGACAATTAATAAAACTTTTAGTGTTATAAACAAGATTAGTAGCACAAGATGTACTGCACCGACACACTTTATTCGAGCAAATACCCAGTATGTACCTGGCAGATACCTGGAATGCGCCGCTCCTCACCTCTGACAAGCCCCGTTGCGTTTGCCTTCCCAGCCTGGGTTCATGCCTGGCTGATGGGCGGCTGATGTGTTAAATGATAATGATTAGGATTTAATAGGCTGCAATGCTTCGCGTGTCTACCAGATGGCATAAATTCATGAATTGTAATGCAGTATATATATATATACTGTGCAGTATTGCAGCCAGCGGGAATAAAATGCTTCAATCCTTGCTGGAAAATAACCCAATGCACTCGGGCAGAAATCAGTCACAAACCTCAATACACCCGGGTATACCCGAATTCGTGGGACTAGCCGAGCTCGAATAAAGTGTGTCGCCAGTGTAACAGTTTTGTCTTTAGTGATATGGTTGCACGCTCTGCATTTGCCGCATTTATATGTGCCGACAATCCCTAGGCGTGCTTTCATATCACCAGATGTTTTAGTGTTTCTAACAACCTGACTTGGAGCCAATAGGCTTTTCAGATTAGGTGCATGCTTAAACACTATACCAGGTTGAGATTTCAAATGGGGTCCTAATATAGGGTCCATTTTGAGTACACTCCAATGTTTACGCAACACTTTTTTAACATAAATATGCATCCCACTAAATTGGGTGATAAAAGGAGGTATACAGTTTAAGCTGTGAAGGAGGACATCCAAGGACCACAAGGGACTCCCACTGTCCCATATACAGATTAGCGAACGATGGGGCAAATGTAGTTCCCATCGCCATCCCAAAGATTTGTAAAAAATATATTGAATCGAACATAAAATAATTGTGACTCAAAATGAAATCTATAGACGTGAGGATAAATTCAATCTGTGTTATAGGTAAAATTTGTGGTGTCATCAAAAGTGCCTAACGCCTCTACTCCTTTTTGGTGAGGAATACTAGTATATAAGGCCTGAACGTCTAATGTGGCCAAACGGTAATTTTCATGCTAAGTGAAGTCGTTCAGGACCTGTAAAACCATGGTGGTATCTTTTAAGTGTAGTGACTAGTGATTTTAAATAAAAATCAACATATGTTGACAAATTAGAAGTGAGGGAATTAATCCCGGAAATAATTGGATGTCCTGGTGGGGAAGTGAGTGATTTGTGCATCTTGGGGATGTAATAAAAAATAGGGACAGTGGGAGTCTCAATCAGCAGAAAGTCATATTCCGGTCTGGAATGGATTCCAATATCTAGGGCCTTATTTAAGTGTGTTTTTATCAAGCCCAAATATTCCCTTGTGGGATCTTTCTTTAATGTAATATATGAAGTATGATCCTTCAAAAAACGATGAGCCTCATGGAAATAGTCCTCTGTATTAAGGAGAACTATTCCGCCACCCTTGTCTGCTGATCTTAAAACAATGTCTGGGTTTGGTCTTAATTTCTTTATACTTCTTTGCTCCTCCCAAGTAAGGTTGGAGTAAGATCCAATGGACTTTTTCTTACATAATTCTTTAAGATCATGTTCAACCAGTTTCCCAAACAACTCAATATGTTGTCCTTTAGAAGCATAGGGAAAAAATACTGATTTGGGTTTGAATCCTGTGTGTAAGTAGCTTCTAAAATTGACAAAATCAGGATCACTATCTCTTAGTAGAGCCTCTAGATCTTCAACGGTGACCAGTTGATCTATGTTGTTTTGAACGAAATCATCCAAAGGAGTGATGTTTGATATTGTCGGTATAGTGCTAGTATTACTGAAGTGACGATGCAGAGTTAATTTCCTCAAATATTTTTGTAGGTCTATAAAGAGATCAAATTCGTTAGATTCCCTTGTGGGGGCAAACGTTAGACCCTTCTTCAACACTTCAAAAAGAGGTTGATCTATAGTAAGAGATGATAAATTAAAGATCCCATTGGCAACTAATGTTACTGACTCAGTGAACCTCTCTTTATGGGGGGACTTTCTCCCTCCTCTCTTACCTCGTCTGAATATCCCCTTTTGCGCATATTCAGCTTTGTTAGAGGTTTTGAGGGAGGGTTGTCCAAGTCCCAGCTTGGTCTCTTGTGCCTTATGTTTATTGATTTCTGAAAAAAACAATCAGTGTTGTCATCATTATTATCACTCTCACTACAAGTATCTCTCAATTTTTGGAATTTATTGGCAACCGGTATTTCAAAGGCAATATGTTTATCCTCTTTCTTAGCATACTGATCTCTCCTCTGATGTTTGAATTTATGTTTTATTTCTTTTTGTTTACCATTTTTCCCAACCATCGACCAATTGTCACTACGACTCCTCTCTCTCTGACCCTGCTGGTAAGGAGATTTCCCTTTTTGATGATCTTTTGTATTTTCATATCTAGATCTATTTTGAGGGTTTATATATAATCAATAAAATGTGTGTGCTTTGGGGAGTGTAGGAAAATATAAAAATGATAATAAAACCACAATGGATGAGGTGAATCAGAGTCCACAAAACCCTTGGATGGCAATGTCCTATAAAGATGGAAGGGTAGTAGCCCTCTGTATGGATGTAGGCAGCTTTCAGAAAGGAACAACGACCTCCCACTGGATCTAGAAGATAAAAAGAGAAGAAAGCGCCCGATCCTAGTGTATTATATTAATATACAAAATTTAATGTTCCATAAAACTCCAACAAATGCGCAATCACAAACATAGAAAATATTAATGTTAGATGAATCAATTAACATTTAAAATCACTACAACATGATTGTATATATATGTGTATTTAAAAAATGCACAAATACCAATGTAAACATCATAATACATCTAAAATTTAAAGGAAAATGGAAGAGGAAGAAAAAAATAAATATGTTGTAATAATCAATCCAATCATTCAATCCTCCCATAGATATGAGATGCATGCTGGCCACTTGACAGTGATCAACAGCCTCCCAAATGGGCTACTAGAGGAGGATAAATGATTAAGATACTTGTGAAATGTACTTGAAAGGATAACAAATTAGAAGAAACCCACTTATATATAACTCCAAACAATCTGTTGATAATTTTAGTGTTAATCAGGAATATCCATGATCATGCAACAGAGTGTATGAGTAATAGATACAATTACAAGGGTATTGCTATTTATGTTAATAATGAATAATAGATACCCCAGGGTATATATTCAACCCATAGTGTGTTGCAACAATTGTTGTAATTAAATGTGTATCTGATATACTAATGGTGATATACCTTTCAGATAAAGAGAAGAAAAGAAAATAGAAAAGAAACATCAAACAAATAGAGACTTTGTATCCGAGATCACAAATAACGCAAACTGAAAAGAATGCACCATACAGCAGAAAATCTATATATCGCTGTCAGTTATGGAGAAAATCATTTTAAGTGTTCAAAATATGAAAATGTACATATTAGTTTGCTAATGGACAGGTTGAAAATACCGTGACTCTCCGGCGTCAAAAATCTCAGTCTGCTTGCCTTCTTTCTTTGTTTCTGTTGCCCTGATCTTCTTCCTCGTTGCTTCTTTTTCTGCGTGGGGTGGTCGATTGCGATGTTTTGTTCCAGAGAGGATATGTTTTTTCCTTCTCTAGAGATTCGTGTTGACTCACCATCTCTAAAAAAAGAAGCAGTATGAGATAGAGTTTTTTTGGAGCTACACGTGGATTTAGATGCCTCCTTGTTTTGAGTCTTAGGTATTGCTCCACTGTTCCCCTTTTTATCTTTAGAATTTAGTTCCATAGTAGAAGGAGGTAAATCGTCTCTTAAAACTTCAAATCTATTTTCTACAGCAATATGCTGGGCGGATTTACTATCAGAATTTAAATAGCTTCTTCTATCTTTATTATTGCCCCTTGTAGTTACCAAAAGAGTATTAAAATTTGAGGAGGACATTTTGGAAAGAAAGGATAATAAATTTGAAAGAGATGTTGTTGATTATGCAACTAATAGAGTGCGAGATTGGAGACGAAACAAGAGAGATATATATTTAATATACAATAATATGTGTGTGTGTATGGATATATATATATATATATATATATATATATATATATATATATATATAATATATATATATATATATATACACAAACACACACACACACAATTTATATACATAAATATGAAGCCATATGGCTACTAAATTCTCTGCCCTAATAGAATAAGTCCTGGTAGGAGCAAGCAGTGCTAGGGTTAAACCACTCTCACATGGCCCAGCATGTGAGCCTCATCCCCGGTATGTTATATTGTTGCAGTTCTCAGGAAGGTGCCTGAACATGGTTGGAGTCAAATGCCAGGGGGGTGGGCTTTCTCTGGTGATCCTGCACAGTTGCTGGGGTTAGGAGTGGGGCACACCCCTGGTATAAAAGATGGCTCCCATGCAAATGTTAGGGGGTGTCTGAAGTCTGTCAGTGCTGTTTTGCCTTGTGTGTAGCTCAGTGTTCCTGCCTTGCCTGATGGGGGTGAGGAAAGTCTAGACTAGCCCAGGTGCCTCAAGCTCCTGGGGTTGACTAGTCATGTCCTGCCCAGGGACGGGATGGTATGGAATATGCTATTTTGGAACTGCTGTTACAATAAACCTGTTGCATTGATACTGGTACTCCAGAGTCATCTATCTACACCATGGAAGTTCCTGTGGCGATAAAACCCTGTCTATGGCAGGAGCCCTGCAGGCTGGAGAAGCTGCACAATCCTAAAAGAGATGCTATTCCCCAAACTCCCTACAACATCACGGAGAATCTACCTTCTGTGAGCCTACAGGTGAGCACCACAACACCCTAATATCCATAGTACCAGCAAAATTTCCCTTGGGGGGGAGGGGGGAGAGGGGTGTTACACTTACATACATACATACATACGTACATGTATTAGTGGTGGAATAGGGGCTATTTTGCAGACGTATATTTGGCTTTAATGAAGTGGTGAAATTGCCAGCTGGTCCTGGAAATGAACAGTAAGCCCATTTTGGTATTGTGGCTAACTATATCTTGGGTTGAAGAGGCGCTCCGGGCTTGGCTCGGTTGGTGAGCTTGAAAGGCAATTTCCTCCTTTAGGACTGTCAGGTCGGGTTGGCATAAAGTAGCTTGTGTTTGGTTAGGGGATCTGTAACCCTTTATGTGAAATGTTTGTTTATTTTATGGTCATCATTAAAGCCATGGCCTTTCCGTCCAAAACTGGTGCTTGTATTTTTTATAGGAAAGGTGGTACCTTTCCAGAGTCCACTGTGAGTGCATTTTTTATTATGAGGGTTTCAACGTAGTTTATATATATATATATATATATATATATCTTGCAGTTTGCAAAACTTGATAAATAAATATATCTTGCAGTTTGCTAAACTTGATAAATAAAAGGTGTTGTAGAAAAAAACCCCACAATAAGTAAAATTCCTTCAGATTTCACATCGTTTTCATACATATATGTGTAACACCTTTTCCCTCTCCCTATGGGAATTAGTGGTAATTACGGTCACTGGTGCTACCTGTTAGACTTACAGAAGGCCTGAGCCACTGCTCATTGGGAGCCTGGGTGATGGTGTGTTATCTCTCTGAAATAAATAGGGAAGGGGGGAAGTGAGGGAGTGAGCTCTTGCTCACGGTGCCAGGGGTAAGTGAACTTGGTAACATAGAAAGTACTTGCATAGGCAAGAAGGAGGACCCCTTTAGAACAAGCACTCGTAGGGTGATGAAAGGGTATAAATAAATACACCTTTAATTAATTATTGGGGTAACAGTGAACACAAGACACTTAAAACCAAATTAAATAACTAACTCCCAGTCCTATGAACTAGGCTGGTTGCCATGTAAATCTAGGGAACCCTAAGTAACTGGCATATGCAGGATAGATATTTAGCTTATGCCTCAGTGAGGTATGGAAATGTAAGGGATTGTTGTCCTATCAGAGATGTACCGGACAGGACACATAAATGTATACCTACTCTGAATAAAAGTTGATTCAGAGGGAGTACTCATAGAAAACTTCTAGTGAGTGATAGATGTACTATGTCACAACACTCACATACTAAATATGTATGCAGATCAATACATCCAATTGGGTACTCCAATAGATATGGGTCAACAATAAAATTATAAAGGTCCCTAGAAACGACGCATGAATGTATAACGTAAGGTTAAAAGGCTACTATGTAGCTAGGGAAAGGCTGGAAGCCAAATGCATAATATGTGCAAGAGATTTCTTCATGGCACATTCACAATCTCTGTCAGAAATATAGTGCCTCATCCTATTCGGGAGTGCTCACACAGATAGATATTGATGAGTGAGCTACTTCCCACGAACTTCCGTGGAGACGGCACAGTATAGTTGGGTAAAGATATATAGGCAAATTATATTTCAAGGTATAACAGTGTTGATTACTGAGCCCACAGTGTAAAGTGATATAGAGTGAGTTGGTACTGAGGTCTGGACCTAATTCAAAGACCAACTTAGTATAGATCAAAGGTACTCTATGCAGCTCCCACCCGGTGTGGTGTATTAATGAACACCACCGGACATTTAGTTAGCCGGGTGAGGAGGGAGTTAATGCTGGATAGCACTTTTGGTAAAGTGTTGGGAGTCTGTGCTAAGGTGTGCTATAGGACTCACTAGGTTGTCTATAAATGGATGAATGGAGCCTCTATGAGTGTGCCTTAAATTAGATGGCCAACTTAGTGTAGGTCCAATATACTGTATACAGCTCCCACCCGGTGTGGTGTATTAATGAACACCACCGAACAATTAATTAACCGGGTAAGGAGGGAAATAATAGATTGCGTTTTCTAATACTGTGTCAAGTGGGTGATAGCGTCTGTGAGCCTAATTGTAAAGGTATAAATAGCTCAGTTCCCCCTATGTGGGTAAGATGTGTGCAATACAGGTTAATGTCTACTCAGTTATTCTACATGGATGATTCCATGGTGAGTAGTGCCAGTTTGGCTGAAACCCAGCTTCATAGTACACACATAACACTCAGTGTCAAATTAAATTCACATGTAGCGGTCATGTAAAATGCCTACAGTCATCTCTCCTGTTGTCAGTAAGGCCTGGTAAGTGTGGGCATGCCAGCAGTAATCATGGAGGTTTTCCCTCACACCCTGGTGGGGTGCTCTGTGTATGGCTGGGACTGGTCACATGCTCTGACTCCATGGTTAGTGATGTCAGAGATGTGTCAGCCTCAGAAGCTTACATAAGGCACAGCACTGTGTTCTAAAGTTAGTTGCTGGAAAGTTGCTGGGAAGTTAGTAGTTGTTCTGCTGAGGAAGGAGTTCCAGCTCTTGTCAGAGCTGAGGAAGGAGTTAAAGTTCTATTAGAGTGTCAGTTATGTTATAGTAACTCCATGGGAGGCTGTGTCCAGGGACCTGGCACAGGACAGTGATTCCTGCGGGAATAGTGAATCCCTGATCTAGGTGACATACCTAACTAAAGGGAGCACTGGCGAGATGAGCGGCTGAAGATACTCCTTGTGGAGGGCAGTTGCCCTGCCGTGTCAATAAAGATGAGTTCAGCCAGAAACCCTCTCGTGTATCTATCTGGAATGAGTGTACAGAGAGGAGCACCACGGAGGAGTTCCTCGCCAGGATCATCCCTTTGCGGACGCAGGGACCCTGGTGAGGTGGAGGCGCTGCACTGGAACTAGGTGAGACTCAGCACACTACCTCAGCTGCCTGTCTGACGGGTTCTCCCCACACACCATCATGCGGGAGACTCAGGAGTCCTGTAGCCAGCAGGTGCACCATCAGGCATATTCACACTGTAATGGGGTCCGGTTAGACCACAGGGGCCAATGTGAGATTGGGTGGGTCAGGCCGGGCCAGAAATACCGTTACATTTGGAGGCGAGCTGCTGAGATCAGATCCGTCAACAGGACAGGCTTTTAGCTAGGTCACTGGGGAACAGGGAGAGTGTCTGCTGCCACTTTGTGCTGCGTAGGGACGGACCTAGGGGTGGTCAGGGGGCTGACGGGATATTGTCAGTTCGCAGGGACAACCTAGGGGCCTGAAGGGAGTGAGGGGTCTGGAGCGGGCTATAGCTGACCGAGTCACCTTGAGGCAGTGCTAGTTGGTAGGATGCCAGAAGGGACAGCCTGTTAACTTGGTCAGGAGTCCTGGAGAGGGTCTGCGCTAGGCTGACCAAGACAGGTAGACGCCCCAAGTACTGCATGGCAGAGCCAGCCAGAGTACCTAGCCATTCCAGACACTCACCGTAGGGAGCACAGACTGGGAGGAAGGAGTCACAGCAGACACTGAGAGAGTGAGCCTAGCCTGAGGTAGTGCAACACTGGGTCACACCTAGATAAGGTACACATGTGGTGGTGCATCTGAGCTAATCTTTATTGTACCGGTGTGGTGGCTGCCCCGCAGAGTGGAGCCTCATGTATGACAACTGTTATGAGAGAGTGGAGGATCCACGTGGCGCGGAGGACGTAAAATGGCGGACAGAGGCTGATGGGGAGGGCACCCGTGGCGTGCAACCCACTGAAGAGCAGACTGTCGCTGAATTGTCCTTAACGAGGCTGCTCTGGAGCGGAGCGAAGGCTATGGCTGCCCCGTTTTTATCCTGTATGGGACAGCGAGGGGCCACCTTTGAAGAGTGTGAGGACATTGCAATAATTGGGGGAGAACCCCGTGAGGAGAGCGAACGAATGGACTTTTTGGGCGCAAAAACCAACCAAAATGGCGGTTCCCGCTTGCTAGGGAAACCGCATGGGCCAGGCGCAGAAAAAATGGTGGCTGCAGGACTTGCACAGAGCTGGCCGGGAATGGCGCGAACAGCAGAGCCCCGCCCTGAAGGGGGGCATGGCGCGAAAGCTATGGCTGCGCCGGGATGGACAGTGACTAATTCAGCCCCTGTGCTGAGTCAACCGTTGAGTCTATGGGACCCTCCCCTGATTTCTACCAGGGGGAGTGACTTTCAACTATGGCCTGTGGGAATGCACCCACTGGGCCCAGGGACTGATATCCAGACGGCGCCACTACAAAAAGTAGTTCCGGCCGTGGAGGTGATTTGCAAGCAAAGGTACCTTGTGCAAAAAGCTGCTGCAAGGAGAAGGCGGGAACTAGCCGCGGGAAAAGACTCCAGCTCTGAGGAGGAAATTGGCGCGAAAACGCAGACCGCGCCCACCAGGACTGAGAGAGGTGCGGCCTTAATTAAGGGGCATGATATTCCCCTGTGGGACCCGCCCATTATTGCAACCCCTGGGGGCGGGTTCCAACTCTGTCAGAGAAGGGAGGAGCCGAAGCAGGGAGTGGCGGATCCAGCAACTTCCACCAGTCAGTTGCGAGGAACCACAGAGAAGGAGAGACCTGTACAGGAAGTGACTCCTGTACCAAGAATGGCCTGCTCCTCCACTGTGGGCACTATGGTCTCCACCCAGCCCTACTCAGTGCCCGGCGGGGTGCTGGTGGTGAGGGTGGCCAATACAGAGACGGTAGTCGGGCTCTGCCTACAATGCGGGCTGCCCGGAGGTACAGTGAATACGATGGCACGTTGCCCTCATTGCGGGACTTTGTATCTGTGGCCTATGCCCACATTCGTCCCAATACAGCCTGCTGACCCCCCGGTGGATGTGACACGGCGCTCTGCTGAGTCCCCGGGCGCGCTGTGGATCAACCGCGCGAGTCCCGGAGACAGGGGACTGGAGCCGGTCAAGTCGGCTGGGTCACTGGCCATTGAGGCGGCTGGATTAAACCCCGCGACAGGGGCAAAGAGACTTTCACCCCGCCCCGAGACCCCTAGGTCGGGGCGAGGGGACTACTCTGATGAGGACCTCCGTGAGCTGGCGGTAGCAAGAACGGAGCGGAAAAGACAGACGGGGAGAACGACGCCCCGTGGGGTGAGTGACCGGACGTCCCCCGCAGATCGGCGATCCGACCGACGGAGTCCCGCCATCCCAGGACCTGGCGGAGATGGGAGAGAGACGCCTACACCCCTGCGGATGGGTAAGCCAAAAAGCCCTATCTCTTACCTGGTCACAACAGACGGCGAAACGCTGGAAGGGCCGCGCCAGGCCCAACGCGCACGTGGAGGGACGGCATCACTTCCGGTGGCGACGGCGGAGCAAACGGATGTCGTGGGAGAAGAGATCCCGCATGGGGGTCCAACGCGAGATGGCGACGCTTCCGGTTCCGGGGAGGACGTCACTTCCGGTGGCGACGGCGGAACCCAGGAAGGGGAAGCAGTGACGCTTCGGCGATTGGGGGAAGGTCCCCGACCGCTCGTATTGCCCAGAAAATGGAGAGACGATCTCAGGACTGAGGAGGGTGAGACATCATCCTTGGACCAGTCTACGGACAGCCAGGAGCGGGTCGTAACCCCGTGGGGTCCCGTCCCATGCCCCTATACCCAACCCCATGCCCTAGCTAATGTCCCTACCCCTATCACACGGTCACCGGGTTCACCGCCCAGCTTGGAACTTGTGGACATACCTTTGGGGGGGGGAGGAAAAACGGACTGGGGGGAGGCAGCTCAGTGGAGCTACGGAAGGTGATTCACGGGGAGGAGGAGAATTGAGGGTGGCGGATACAGCACCCCAACCGGCAGTAAAGGCTCCGGGGTCCTCGAGGTGGTTCAACTCGCGATCTACAAGGTCGTCAGGGGTATTTTCATTTGATGACGACCGGGAACCAGGGCCTAATCCCTTTAAGGAGACCCGGTGGTGGGCTCCACTATTTGAGGGGTACTCCGCATGGATGGACCGTACTCGGTTCCTCATCCGGCGGGAGGACGTGGTAGACTTCTGGTGGAAAGAGGGAGAGTTTACACCCGAGCAGAGGGACAGGGAACTACAGAAGAGGTGGTTCCAGCTGGAGCATAGAGACATAGCGCCCATGGGTCCCGACACACTGTCAGATCCAGTAGATTCTGATGAGCCCCTATCATGGGTGTTACCTGGGAGGGCAGGTAATGCTGATCTGACCAGGGTCAGTAGGGCGGAGAGGGCTATAATAGCCAAATATAAAAAATCCCATGGGTTGGAGTATCCCTATGTTCCGGAGCCCCTGATGGATGAAATTGAGGACAATAGGGAAACGTGGCTCCAAGAAACTATAGAGCTGTATTTAGCCAATAGGGGGAGCGACATTGTAGGTAAAAAGGCGGAAGAAAGAATAGACACCCTGATGCGAGTGTGGAGCATAGGGAGAAATGTTCACAAACATAGGGTGACCTATGTGCCAGAGAGAGGATCACCTAGGCATTATTATGTTACGGTCCTGGATATGGGTAACCGGGAAGTGAGGAAACCTGACCCAGATCACTATTATTAAGGGGGTACTGAGACATTACGCGGGTTCGTGGCTGCTGGTCGGGGCGGGCTTGGCGGATGACTGTATTCATGTGTACTGCATTATGAGGAAATTTGTGTGATGTTAATTATGTTTTTCGTTACAGTGCTTCCTGGAAAGAGGTATACAAATTTAGGTCCCAGCGAGGACGATGGGATTCACCAGGGGGAGAATGTAGCGGGCATGTAAAATGCCTACAGTCATCTCTCCTGTTGGCAGTAAGGCCTGGTAAGTGTGGGCATGCCAGCAGTAATCATGGAGGTTTTCCCTCACACCCTGGTGGGGTGCTCTGTGTATGGCTGGGACTGGTCACATGCTCTGACTCCATGGTTAGTGATGTCAGAGATGTGTCAGCCTCAGAAGCTTACATAAGGCACAGCACTGTGTTCTAAAGTTAGTTGCTGGAAAGTTGCTGGGAAGTTAGTAGTTGTTCTGCTGAGGAAGGAGTTCCAGCTCTTGTCAGAGCTGAGGAAGGAGTTAAAGTTCTATTAGAGTGTCAGTTATGTTATAGTAACTCCATGGGAGGCTGTGTCCAGGGACCTGGCACAGGACAGTGATTCCTGCGGGAATAGTGAATCCCTGATCTAGGTGACATACCTAACTAAAGGGAGCACTGGCGAGATGAGCGGCTGAAGATACTCCTTGTGGAGGGCAGTTGCCCTGCCGTGTCAATAAAGATGAGTTCAGCCAGAAACCCTCTCGTGTATCTATCTGGAATGAGTGTACAGAGAGGAGCACCACGGAGGAGTTCCTCGCCAGGATCATCCCTTTGCGGACGCAGGGACCCTGGTGAGGTGGAGGCGCTGCACTGGAACTAGGTGAGACTCAGCACACTACCTCAGCTGCCTGTCTGACGGGTTCTCCCCACACACCATCATGCGGGAGACTCAGGAGTCCTGTAGCCAGCAGGTGCACCATCAGGCATATTCACACTGTAATGGGGTCCGGTTAGACCACAGGGGCCAATGTGAGATTGGGTGGGTCAGGCCGGGCCAGAAATACCGTTACACACACATAGATGAAGGACTTCCACCCGGCATGGTGTATTAATGAACACCACCGAACATTAGCTAGCCAGGTGGGGGGAGTCTCTTAGGGGGTAATGGGACGCCACGATACAGCTCACCCTTGCAGCGTTTGCCTCAGAGCTGCGTTCGACATCGCACTGGCACGTGCTGACATCACGGAAGTGCGTCCTCCACCGACAGCCGTTTCGCGTCGCTCTGACGCTTTCTCAAGGTGGCCCCGCCTCTATGGTAGCCGATGGATTAAATAGGCACACATTGTCATGGCAACGGTGGCGCTAAGGTAAGTATTAATCAATAAAGCATTTGTTTTGTGTCTCTTTATTGTACAGAGTGATGGCAGGTGCCTCTAAAAATAACCTGAATGGTTAAATCGGGAGTAGGGGTGGAAAGAGAGTATGTGACACAGGGTGCAAGAAGGCAATATTAACTATGAATAATCAACTATGAATAATAGCTCATAAATCATAAATAATTGATTATAAAGTCTATGGTCAATAGTGGGGGTGTTGGGGCATAATGGTGATCCAGACATCATATATAGTTGGTGAATACAAAATTATATATATATATATATATATATATATATATATATATATATATATATATATACTAATCCTCCGTTGTTGGGGAGCAGGATGTGGGGTATATAGGGAGTGAACATAAAGTGACTTAACGAAGCGTTAAGTACCAGTATGTGACCTAAGAGGTCAAATAGGGCATTGTAGCCCAGATGTTGGCTGCTAGGTTAGCGTTATCCCACCCCCCAAAGGGGAACCAGTTCCTGGGATCATTGCACAGTGTCTGGCTTCATGTCTATTTGGTTCAGCCAATTAATGGGGCAAACATAAATCCCTCATTCAGGCCCTGCGGATACAGAGTTCCTAGTGTACAAATCCACTTCGCCTCTTTTTTCAGAAGTTCACGATCCCAGTCTCCCCTTCTAATTGATTCTGGAAGTTGGTAAATGCCTTTAAAGCGTAAATTTGAGATGTCCCCCCCATGTACAATGTTGACGTGTTTGGCCAGTGGGGTGTCAGTGTTGTTCCTTATGGTCCCTATGTGTTCAAGGACCCTCCTTCGTAATTGTCTGCTTGTTTTTCCCACATATTTCTTGCCACATGTGCACACCGCTTGGTAAATTACCCCAGTGGTTCTACAGTTTACGAAGTGTCGTATTTGATACGTCTTGCTATCATCCCAATTCCCAAAGGTTTTTGTAACCTGAGCATATTGGCATGCACGGCACCCCTTACATTTATAATTGCCCGGGGATCTTTTGTCAAGCCAGGTACCCGAGGAGATTGGTTCAAGGTGGCTATGGACCAAAAGGTCCCTGATGTTGGTCGATCTCCTACTGACCATTGTTGGTCTAGGTTTCAAGACCCCTCGTAGGTCCGTGTCCTCCAAGAGAACATGCCAATGTTTGTTGACAATGTTGGCGATGGTTTGCCATTGTCTGTTATATGTGCCAATAAGGCGAATGATTTTCTGCTCATGTGGTTTTGGTTTAGGATTAAGCAAAGATGCCCGATGTGTTTGCTTTGCCCTGTTATAGGCCTTCCTAACGCTGTTTTTACTGTAACCTCTAGCGAGGAAGCGCTGGCGCATTGAATATGCTTGTTTTTCGAATGCCTCATCACTAGAGCAATTTCTCTTTACTCTTAAATATTGGCCCGTTGGAATGCCCATTAAGAGATTATGAGGGTGATGACTGTCGGCATGTAGTAAACTGTTTGTAGCAGTTGATTTGCGGTGTGTTGTGGTCTCTATTCTACCATTGCTAGCACACGTAATTCTCAGATCTAGGAAGACTATGCTGTCTGGTCCGATATCATAAGTGAGTCGTAGGTTGAGGGAGTTGCAGTTAAGTTTGTTAATAAATTCAACAAACATAGTACGAGGTCCACCCCAGAGAATGATAATATCATCGATATATCTTGCCCATAAAGTAATATGGGTAGTATATATCTCATTCTCCTCTGTGAACACTACTTCTGCCTCCCACCACCCCAGGTACAGGTTTGCATATGAGGGGGCACATGTTGTCCCCATTGCAGTCCCCTGTACCTGGTGGTAGAGTTTGTTGTTGAACAGAAAGTAGTTTTTGGTCAATACAAATCGTAGCAATGATTCAATGAATTTGTTATGCTTTGTGTACAATAGGCCCCTTATTTTGAGAAAGTACAATGTAGCTTGTATGCCGTTCTCATGTATTATGCTTGTGTATAGCGACTCCACGTCCATAGTGATGAGGAGCGTATTTTCATCTACCACAATATCGTCAATGCGTGTGAGGATATCCGTGGTATCTCTCAGATACTACTACAAACGGTCTCAGTACTTTATCTAAGTAGACACTCGCCTGTTCACTCACATTACTGATCCCGGAGACGATCGGTCGTCCCGGGGGTGGCCTTGTAGGCTTGTGAATTTTTGGGAGGCTATAAAATGTGGCTATTTTGTGCACTTTATTGTACATAGCATTCAGTTCACGCTTGCTAATCACTTTGTCTGTCAAACCTATATTGAGGATGGTAAACAGTTCCTGATTGTATTGAATGGTGGGATCCTTTGGGAGGATCTCGTAACAGGTACGGTCGGATAAAAGTCTTAGATTCTCTCTGATATATTCCTCTCTTTCCATGATCACAATGTTCCCCCCCTTTTCAGATGGTTTAATGACTATGGACAGGTTGGCCCATAGATCGTTAAGGGCTTTTCTCTCACAAATGTTAAGGTTACCCGTGTTAGTGGCATATCTGATTTTTTCCAAATCGGTAACAACCAGCTTGGTAAATACCTCCACATTTGGACAGATACCTGATGGGGGAATGAATGTGGTTCTAGGTTTAATGTCTGTGAATGGCCCCTCACCAATTGGTCTATTAGACTCTTCCTCAAGTGAGGCCAGATTTAGAAGGTTCTCACGGTCAAGTTGGTCTAGATCTGGTAGACCCAAATTTTTATTGGTGTAATCCTCTCTCCGTTTGAAGAACTTATGAAGCAATAAGTTACGTCCAAACAGATTTACATCTTTCACCCATTCAAAGATGTTAAAGTCGGATGAGGGGGAGAATGACAGACCTTTGGAGAGAACTTTTAGCTGAAAATCATCAAGGGACAGTTTTGACAAATTGATCACCTGACTATTCTCCTCTTGTATGGTTGTTAATACCTGCGTCTCCCCCTCGACTTCCTCTTCCCTCCCTGACCTCTGGCACCCAATTGGTCTGTGTCTTGAGGATCTGCTCTTCTGGCCCCTTCTTGTCTTGTATTTGGATAGGGAAAAGGGAGCGCACTGTCTGTGTCCTTTCCTAAAAAAGGGGTGTTAGCTCCTTCAACCCCTGTGCGTCTCGACACAGACTCACCCTCATCATTGGAGGTGTCCCAGTCGGTACTAGAGTCATATGGTGTGTGTCTAGATGTTTTCTTCGGATTATTGTGTTTAAACACATAGCCTTCCGTGTAATCTTTCTTATCGCGTAAATATTTACGTTGTTTGCGTGCTTTGAGATCATTAGTGAATTTTGATACATTGTTTTTCAATTTAATCTCCAATGTATCAAATTCCTCACTCCCTTTCCATGTTGGAACATCAGTCAGGCATTTATTAAGTTCTTCTGTTGTTATAGCTAGTTTGTCTTTTTCATGTGATATAATTAGTTCCATTAAATGTATAGAGCATTGAGTCAGGATTTTTTCCATGATTTCAGAAAATCAACCTCTGAAGGTGGGGCAGACGGGGCCAAGTTTAATCTCAATCCCCTAGGTGTAATATTATTCAGAAGGTAATTTTCAATGCTGGTAATTTCCCACCACATTTTAGCTTGTCTAATGTGTAATCGTTCTAAGTTAATAAAATAACTTTTGATGTCATCATTGGGAGTAGGATTAATACCTGACTCAGATGAAAACATATCACTAGCTTCTTTTTGCCAGCTGGAAAAATCAGTAATGGTTGTAAGGAAACCTGCCATATTGAAGTGACGTGCTAAGAGCTACGTAGAATGCGGGGTAGCCGCTGATTGTTGAAATAAATAGGGAAGGGGGGGAAGTGAGGGAGTGAGCTCTTGCTACTGTCCTAGAAACGGTGCCAGGGGTAAGTGACCTTGGTAACATAGAAAGTACTTGCATAGGCAAGAAGGAGGACCCCTTTAGAACAAGCACTCTTAGGGTGATGAAAGGGTATAAATAAATAAACCTTTAATTAATTATTGGGGTAACAGTGAACACAAGACACTTAAAACCAAATTAAATAACTAACTCCCAGTCCTATGAACTAGGCTGGTTGCCATGTAAATCTAGGGAACCCTAAGTAACTGGCATATGCAGGATAGATATTTAGCTTATGCCTCAGTGAGGTATGGAAATGTAGGTGATTGTTGTCCTATCAGAGATGTACCGGACAGGACACATAAATGTATACCTACACTGAATAAAAGTTGATTCAGAGGGAGTACTCATAGAAAACTTCTAGTGAGTGATAGATGTACTATGTCACAACACTCACATACTAAATATGTATGCAGATCAATACATCCAATGGGTACTCCAATAGATATGAGTCAACAATAAAATTATAAAGGTCCCTAGAAACGACGCATAAATGTATAACGTAAGGTTAAAAGGCTACTATGTAGCTAGGGAAAGGCTGGAAGCCAAATGCATAATATGTGCAAGAGATTTCTTCATGGCACATTCACAATCTCTGTCAGAAATATAGTGCCTCATCCTATTCGGGAGTGCTCACACAGATAGATATTGATGAGTGAGCTACTTCCCACGAACTTCCGTGGAGACGGCACAGTATAGTTGGGTAAAGATATATAGGCAAATTATATTTCAAGGTATAACAATGTTGATTACTGAGCCCACAGTGTAAAGTGATATAGAGTGAGTTGGTACTGAGGTCTGGACCTAATTCAAAGACCAACTTAGTATAGATCAAAGGTACTCTATGCAGCTCCCACCCGGTGTGGTGTATTAATGAACACCACCGGACATTTAGTTAGCCGGGTGAGGAGGGAGTTAATGCTGGATAGCACTCTTGGTAAAGTGTTGGGAGTCTGTGCTAAGGTCTGCTATAGGACTCACTAGGTTGTCTATAAATGGATGAATGGAGCCTCTATGAGTGTGCCTTAAATTAGATGGCCCACTTAATGTTATCTCCAATAACACAATAATAACAGGTTATATAATATCCTTTTACTGTTGACCCTCAATAGTCCCAAAAATACCACACAATACATGACAACAATAACATCAGTAATAACAATAGGAACAGCCCTGGGGTAGCTAGCCCCAATAATACCTAGGGTGCATGGGCAACTATAACCTGGTGTCTGGCAAGCAACCCTTCCCAATGTGTGTAAGAGGGCAGTGCTACCCTCACCCTTGCGGTGGTGCACGTGTACCTTCCTGGTTAAGGCCCTAACCAAGGAATACTTCCAGACAGAAGATGACCAGAGGCAGGGTCCCACGCCGTGGGGTCTCCGACAGCAACCCCTCATGCCTCACTTCTGGATGCTCCGCGGTGACACCGCCCACTGGAGGAACTCCTCTACGGTTTATTTTCCAGCTCCACTGCAATCACTCAGTACAGGGAGAACCCTATCTGTATGGCCGGCCCTGCACACTCAACTAAGATGAAGGGACTGCCTGGGGCCTAGGGGTGTATGTCTCTGGCCTAGTCCGGGAGCTTAACTGGCTCCCCGGACACTATCTCACTCCTTGCAGGCTCCGGATCAACTGAAAAAGTCACCTCTGCCCCGCGGATGAAATCCTGCTTCTTGGGACTTCCCCTTCCGGCGGCACCAAACCAGGATGGCCGCCACACAACACATTGTAAAAGACTGAGTGGCTGCGCCAGCCACAACATGGCCAACACATCTTTGCTGCTTCTCCCGAGCAACGGAGCTGACCTCCCCCCAAGAGGTAAGAAGGGGGACCAATGCTACATATGATTTTAGTATCAACTTCAAATTAAGAATTATGAAATATTAGGTCATTTATTTTTGTACAGTACAGTATATGCAATACAACCTTTTTGACTCCTTACTGTAAGATAAATAATTTAATGCAGACAGCTGTGCACTGAGTGTTACGCCTAGTAAATGGAGCACTCAAATCCATTTATGTGTTGAACTACAAAAAGGACACATTGTAAAGCATGTTTTCACATGAAAATATGTCCACTAATGGTATATCATCTGTAAGTAATATGAAGAATGTTCTCTGACAGTAATCTTATTTTTGTCACACAGAGATTTGGTTTATTTGGCAGTACAAAACTTAGCAGCACTACTACTGAGTCAAAAACATGATTCTGAAGCATCGGTATTCAGTCATCTCATTACTAATATATAATGCTGAAACATTACCCTGCACATTTTTTCCATTTAGCTTATTTTGAATGTATGGTTTAAATAATGCATGTACATTAAAAGATAAAAGATTCAGCAGCTCTGATATCTGTTGTCCCAAATGTGACTGAATCCACCTTCTTTTTATTTTATCAGCAACTAAATATACCTTTAACGTTTTTTTTATATAATGTTTGCCAGTGGAGACACTAATACAGTAATCTGTCATAGCTATTCAGTTATTCTGTTTGCTAACCTCAAGCTTTTATGTTATTACAGTACGTTCAGAAGCCATCTTTAAAGAATTTACAGTACTGTATATCAGGGGTTGCCAACTCCAGTCATCAAGGGTCACCAACAGGTCATGTTGTAAGGATATCCCTGCTTCAGCACATGTGGCTCAATCAACACTGATTGTGCCACCTGTGCAGAAGGAGGGATATCTTAAAAACCTGACCTGTTGGTAGACCTTGCAGACTGGAGTTGGCCAATCCTGCAGTATATTCCCAAATCACAGTGAAGGTTAAAGTAGCATTATATAGGTACAGAAACACTATTCATCAACAAAGAAAGGTAAAGTCACAAAGTGACCATGAAGGGAAGCTACCTTACAATCATTTCTGCATTGCTGTAATCTTGTGTTGTCATATGTCTATAATTGTTTTAGAAAGCAGTTTATTTACTTGGATAGCTGTGGCCTTTCTTTTAGAGGCATCTCCACCATCTTAGGGGTGTTTTGTGGGTGCATCGTGTTTTGGGGCTAACATAAGAGACATCTTCATCCTCATCTGTACTTGTAGGACCGGGAGGGACACTCTTCCATGTGGCCAGGTTCATTACAGGAACACCACTCATCGCCCTCCCTTTTGGTGGTATGAGATGTATTCTTCCATTTGACCTCCGGTGGCACTTTTTTGGCGATTTTCTCTGTATGTGCTGGAACTCCATTTGGTAGTACTACAGGTGGGCAAACATCACTTGCAGAGTTTGTAACTCTCACAGGTTTCTCTGTAGACTTTTTTTTTTCTGGGCAGCCATTTAAAAACTCATGGTTTTTGTTATTTTTTTTCCACGTAGTGCGGTAGATTTGGTCACAGAGACAGTACCTTGTCATACTTTGGCATTGTGCTTTTCTCCAGTGCAGTGTAGCTTTCCTGCCTTAATGTGTAGCCCTTTAATTCTGGTCACTTCCACACGTGGTTCTTTTGTTCTTGGTTTTGTTGCTCAACCTGTTGCATTAACTGTAGACAAACAAAAGCACAATTTTTTTTTCCAGTTGGTCTCCAGAGTCTCTTTGAAATTCAAGGGCCACCTCTCATCCCACTTCAACAACCGTATGTAGGAGACGAGTGCAGAGGTATGACCAGGGAGACATATATTGGGGAAAATAAACCTTGGCTTTTATTTAGCCCTATATCTTCAAACAATAAAGCTTTAAGGCAGCATACAAATAAACAAACAGCCTATCCCTTTGTAAGGGCTAACTCACTCTCCCTGTCCCTATCTGAATGGCTGGGAGGCTAGGTTTCTTACCAACCACTGACCCAAATATCAAAGAAGTACCTGTTATCAAGAGCTCTTTTCCTCAGTTTGAGTCTGGGTTTATGTCTTTGGAGGGCGCCCTCTGGCAGGTTCCAGGGACCACGGTGTCCTGGAATAGAGGGGCTTGGATCCCTTTTTGTCAACATACATCTTCCATGTCCTAGAGCGTTTCTCTTTAGTTCAAGCAGGAGGCTTTTCTATCTGTCTGATGAGCCATGTGGAAAATGTTTAATTATCTGCAGCTGCAATTAACCAGCTCCCTCCTGGATATCAGACTAATACAGGCTTTCTGTTGAAACCCTTTGACAGGGGTTACGGCTCTGTCACAGTGCCAATCAGCACTTGAACACATAAAATCTTACTGATTTGAATAGGAATTTCTATGAAGTAATAACCGATTAACACTATCACACTAATGAGTAACTCTCGAATGCCTTGTATAATGGCCAGTTACATTTAATTGCTTATACGGTTTCCACTGCATGTAGATTGTCAGCATCAAAATAGTATTCTTCAAAGGCTACAGTACCATGCTTAGAAGACATACTTTTTGGTGTTTTATTAATAATATGTAATAAATAGTTGATGAAAGAAATTTCAAAGGCAGTATGTAAGGTAGTTGAACCCCTAATCTGCAGAAATATCAATGTCAAATTAGTAAAACAGTGAAATGTGACCTTAGTAGCTTAGTTTTTTTGTATTTTGACTTGAAATCCATTAAAACACAACATTTTCACTCGAGTAGAGCACTCCTAATGCCCCACGTTTGAAGATTTGGCATATGTATTAGATATAGATGGTGACTGATTACATTATAGTTGTAGTATCCAGTTGTGCTTTGAGATGGATGAAGCATAGGGATTGAACTTTTACAGCTGCTTCACGTGCTATATTCATATTCTAATGCTATAAATCTAATATTTTAAGAGAGCAGTAAGGAAAGCTACTGTACATTTTTACAGCTTTTCATAAATCATTAGACACCGAACACTGAAAACAAATCTCAAGGGGATTTAATTTGAATGAAATATAACTACACATCTTTTGAGGCATAATGCTTCATTCATCAAAATCTACTAAATGTGTGCACTACAGCAAAGACACAGAACAAAGTTATTAAGTTATTAAGCCTTGATGTGCAAAGTTTGTAGAGTCAACAGAATGCATAGCTGAACATTTAATTAATGATGTCTTACCCATAGTAAAGTAATATCATGCATTTGAAGAAAGGAAGCTTTGTAGAAGTTACACAAATAAGTGCTGTAGATATTAATCAAAGTTAGTGAATAAAAGTCAAAAGTTCCTTCGAGCCTCCCATATCGTTATGGAAGAGCAGAAAAACCTAATCTACAGTAAAACTGTAACATATTAATGTATGGAATTGTATTAGGGACATTAGAGTAATCTTAAATATTTATCTACTGTAACTGCACTGGGAACATATCCAGTTTCTCCTGAAAGCATAATTTAAAGGGGCATTTAAAGATGGACAAACCTAGGGCAAGGGAAAATGCCCAAACTGGCTCAATATTTCTTTTCAGCCAAACACATACCTTTTTGGTATACATGCTTCTTTATTGTTGTTACTAAAAAGGATTAATGGGTAGGTTTTAAAGATTATGAACAACTACAGTGCATCTATAAGGAAATATATTGGTCCAGCAAAAGGTTTCAGGACTTGCAACAAACCTGAACCTCCTTTATTAGTGTATTAGTGTATTTTTTTATTTATTTTGTAGCTGTTATGTATTACATTGTTTTTAAAGTGTGTGATGATAAGACCTGTACATGCATTAACTCTTGCTGGTCCAGGATTGGACAGGATCGGACTCACATTTTTGTAAGGTGATATACACTGGCGACACACTTTATTCGAGCTCGGCTAGTCCCACGAATTCGGGTATACCCGGGTGTATTGAGGTTTGTGACTGTTTTCTGCCCGAGTGCATTGAGGTATTTTCCAGGCAGGGATTGAAGCATTTTATTCCCCCTGGCTGCAATACTGCACAGTATATATATATATACTGCATTACAATTCATGAATTTATGCCATCTGGTAGACACGCGAAGCATTGCAGCCTATTAAATCCTAATCATTATCATTTAACAGATCAGCCGCCCGTCAGCCAGGCATGAACCCAGGCTGGGAAGGCAAACGCAACGGGGCTTGTCAGAGGTGAGGAGCGGCGCATTCCAGGTATCTGCCAGGTACATACTGGGTATTTGCTCGAATAAAGTGTGTCGGTGCAGTACAGTACTCTAGACAAGTCTGCCTGGAGCACCAGAAATCAAGGGTGAACTCTTCAAGATGGGGACTCTTCAATGGTCATTCTCTAAATTTTAAGGGAGTTTCAGTGCACCAATTAACAGTATCACAGAGTAACCTTTTAAGTGCTCTTATAATGTATATGGCACATCACATGCCTTCCATAACAGAGACCCTGTTAACTTACTATGTTATGAGGAAATGCTTGTTTTACACTAGCTGTTTGGGCAGCCTGCTCGGTTGAGGAACATCATCAGTCTGTCAGTTGGGGCAGGTGGGCATCATCATGTAATCACTGTTAAAGCTGTCACATGCCCGAAACATCCAGCACTGAAAATATTAATGAATAATCACTATTGTGTCTGAAAAGGGTATGTACAGCACTGCATACTGTATATTGTTAGTGCTATACAAGACATTGTTCATTATTATGTAGTGGAAGAAAGAAGACTGACTATTTCTAAATTACCTGAAGTATATTATGCTAGGCCATAGGGACGCACTAATTATTACATTAATGGACCACTTTTGAACTAGATTTTAAGTACTGTAGTGCCGACGAGTATTCTAAAACCAATCTGGGGCAATCACCAACAAGACCCAGGTACATGCTGGGTACATGCTGAAAACATGCTGGGTACATGCTGCAACATTTCTGCAGACAGACCAATGGCCCATCGGATTAACCGCGGGGGTCCCTGGAAGTCCCATTCAAACTGAATGGGACTGCCAAGGACCCCTGCTGTGTTAATTCGATGGGCCAATAGTCTCTACAGAAATGTCACTGAAATGTTTGCAGCATATACCCAGTATGTACCTGGATCTTGTTGGTGATAGCCCCAGATTTTCCAAGGCCAGTTTAAGGCAAGTTTTAGAATACTCGTCGGCGCACCTGTACATCAAATTTCGGCTCCAAGTAGGGACCACTGGATTCCACCAGAGGGAGAATGTAGCCATGTCTTGTTTGGCTACCAGTCTGCTCTCTCTGACATACAAGCCCTGGTAAGAGCAGGCAGTGTCAGCTCCAATTATTGGTTTTCCCCACACAGGCAGCTCCTTTGAGTGACAAGGGAGGAGGTGGGACTAGGTCTGTGTTTTACCCAAACCTGGGTTCATACCTGGTACCTTTCCCCTGCTGTACTTAAGGAGTTGCATCATCCAAATTTAGTAGTGTCTCTACCGTTGAGAGAGACAGGTAACACAGAATTGCTGTTTACTGGCATTACACTGGTCCTCTCCCCTTAGGAGGAGAGTGAGTAATTACCTTTCCCCTGGCTCTGCTAGAAGGTCAGGGAAGAGAAGTGACTGCTGCGGGGGTCCTTGACCTGTAGTGTAGGTCCAAGGACCATCCGGATATTGGATACATACAGTGAACTGCATTGGGCAGAGGCCCACGTGTTACTGTGTGTGTACAGAAGGACAATAAACTGGATCCAGTTGAATATACCTCCTGCCCAGAGTGTAATTTTTCTGGGGGGAAAGGTAACCCTTTCAACCGTTGGAGATGCCCCCATACATCTGGAGCCTGCGGCAGATGGAGGCGCTGTCTATCCAAAGATAAGCAACTGTAATGTACCCCAGAAACCAGTCCTGTTCTCCCCAACAACATTGGCGAGGACTCAGATCTACTGTGAGCCAGCAGGTATGCACCAACCTGCACCGTGTAATGGTGACATCTCTCAAGGGTGGGGGAAGCACCGTTACATAAGCATGAAACAGAACTAATTTATAGTAAAAAAAGTCTGTTACCAACAGTACATATTGGGAGAGGAAGGGGTGGGAAGGGAAAAAAAGCATAGTAACTACAGTATATTGACAAGCCAAAGGCACCTTGTGAGAAAAGAGAGCACTGGTATCATGCCCAACAGGAACAGAACTCACAAACTCTGCTATGCAGAGCAGTAGTTTCACTGTAACAGCTGTGGCAGGATGACCGTGGTTAGTGAGGAGGCAACACAGTTCTTCTAGTGAAATAATCTTTTGGTGGTTTTATTTGTCCATAAACATAACAATATAATGGGTGCTCTGTCCCTTTAAGTAAAAAAAAACCCATAAAAAAACAAAAGCCTATCCCCATTAGGGAAGCTAACTAAACAAGGTTACGCCTATCTACCCGGCTGGTTAGCTAAACTAGATCAGACCAACAATATTTGGTGATACCACTTGGCTCCTTTCTTGGGAGCTTTATTCAGTACGGGACAGCATAAGTCTGAGCAGTCTGGCTCTGTCTGGCTCTGTCTGTCAGCTCTCCTCTGTCCTCTATCAATATCTGAGAGAGACTGCAGCCCCAGAGGCATTTTCTCTTTCCCTTTTTAAAGCAGATGAGCTCACTTAATTAGGATCACCTGTGGCCTGTCTAACTCGTGGAGTTAACTCATCACATACTGGAAAGCAGGCATAATGCAACCTCATTCTAACATATACAGAGTCTATGACTCTCTCACACAGCACACTTGTGAGCTCTACTGGTCTCACCTTTAGCTAATCTGGCAATTAGTAAATCTCCCTGGTATCTCAGGTGTGCTCCTTTTTTTGAAAATTGAACTTGCAACCAAGAAGTGGATTGCTTTTAAAGGAAGTCAGAAGAGTGTTCACAAGTATGATTACTTACAGGTGGGAGAAGTAGAGCTCAAAAGTATATTGCAACATTGAAGCTCAAAATAAATTGAAATAGCAATCTCTAGATAAGGTGCACTGCTGGAACTAATTTAATATTTTCACAGTAGTGCGAACTGGGTGAAAATGTAGTTGTGCTCCCTTGAGAAAATGGTCATAAAACTAAACCTTCAATCTTCAAATATATTATATAAGAACCTCTAACTAATATATTCTTGAAGGATCTCTATATAACGATTCTAAGGGTGCGGTCTCTAAACGTGACATGCCACGGCATCATGTACCATCAGTCCGGTATTTTTACTTACATTTTTTTATGGTAACACATTGATGACTTGCAACTTTAAAATAACTATGCAATATGACCTCTAATTTGTCCTGTCGCAGTATGATGACTCTTGGCCAATAAGTGTTAGAGATTTTCGAATTGTCTAGGATTCAGTTCATTTGTTTTTGCAAAATTTGCGAACATTTTTCGTGTTTTGTTCTTGTTAAAATTGTACATACATTTGCATACTGTAATTTTTGCCAAATGTTTCAATAATTTTATTTTAAAATAACTACTGTATGTTAAATGATCAATGTGACATTTTGGTAATGATCCCGCATTTTTTTTTTGGAAAATTCTTTTCACATAGAAAAATAAAATGTTGCAGATTTCATGAGATTTTTCCTATCCGTTCACATATCTCTAAGAGGGTTATTGGGAAACCAATTTAAATATTAGAATCTTATATCTGCTACTTTACTACCACATTAAATTATAATGGAAATATGATCTACATATGAAATTAAAGAATAGGGACTGGTGTGAACTTAGTAAATTTCAGACTCTCATGCCTGGCAAAAACAAAATGTGAATACTGCCGAATGCTAAATATGGAAAATTGAAACAAATATTGTCAATATTTACATTTAAAAAAACTGAAGACTGCATTTTCTGATATTACTTTGGATGATTTGAAAAAATTGTGTGATCCTTTGACAGGTTTGCACATTCTAGTAAGTATGCCAGAAAAAAATAATAGCCAATTACAAATTACACAAATTATACATTTTTGCACTTGGAGTTATAGGAATAGTATTAAAAAGCAGCTGTGACAAAAGGGGAGAGAAAGCGGTGTTTGGTAGAAATAAAAGTGGAATTATTTTAATGAGTTCTAAAAAGGAAGGAAAGCAATGGTAGAAAGTCAAGACTGATACAGAAGCTCACTTTAAATCAAGAGAGAAGGAATCACTAGGGGATTTGTTGTTATGAGAAAGAGGGATACATGCAATTGGTGGTGTTGAAAATTAGACTACAGGAGAGGGCGTAAAAAAAAGTACTGGAATAGGGCATACAAATAATTCACTTATACATACGGTACATATTTAAGGTGCAATATATACAAATGGGGAGGGAAACAGTAGTGGTTAAATAGTACAGGCAGTGACCCCTAGTCACTAGTCACTGCCCTAGTGTCACAGCATTAGAAATATGTTAATAAAAAAAATCTATGCACCTTTATTAAACTATTATGCTAAATTTTGATTGTATGAGAGCAGGCTAGTTACACTTTAGTGTGATTTGGAGAGGATAGTGGCCATACAATAATCATTAAAGACAAAGCAGAATGACAGCTTTCACTTCACTTTAGGGTTGAGGACCAGAAACATTTTATTAAATGGGAGCATAGCATTGCTATGATACTTTGATACTTTATGCTATGCTATGGGAGCAACTGCTATGATACTTTGATGTAAACTCCCTAGTGGTCAATAAATTAAACGAATGGGATAGGAGTGAATTTTGTCAAAAGGTCAGAATTGACTGTTTTTCATGAAATGCGTTGCTCACTGTCTTATACAAATCATACAGTTGCACAATGCAATAAGCCTACTTTTGCACAAGATTATTTTCAAGTACATTTTTGTTAGGTGTGGTTGATCCCCTATATATGTGTAGCACTGTTTCCTCCTGAACACAGAAGCTACTAATGCTGTATTACACCTGTTTGGCTCGTAGGAGCCTAAGCCTCCACTACTGGGAGCCTGGGGTGATACACTGACAATGCTCTTGGTGCAACGCCTCCACCTGAGAGGGATCCCAGCAGAGTGGGAGGAACCCCACACAGGACACAACTCAATAATACACACGTGTAAAATGAAATAGGCTTTACTGTACATAAATAACTCTAGACGTTCTAATGTAGTTACTAATAATACAACTGCCCACGCACCTCGCAGGGCCTTGTCCCACCACCGTGTAACCCCACACCGTGTCCACAGTATCGTGATAACCACCTTTGGTCACTTAATCCACCAAGTGTCCCCAAAAGGAGCCCACCCCTCTAGGTGTGATCAGCGCCTGTACTGGGAGAAACTGTTGGTGGACTTTGGTGGAAGGTACCTGCCGGGCGCTCCTGTACCCGGGGCCGCAGACTAATTCGAAAGAGATCCGCAGATCCACGATCTCCTCCGTGACGTCCTGGACTCCGCTGGAGTTATTGTCCGTCAGGGGCGATCCCACCCTGAAGACAGTCTCTCCTTCGACCAGAGTAGGCCTGGTCCCAAACCTCTCTCTCAGGATGTGCAGTGTCCGCTGCGTCCCTCACTAGCTATGCAGCTCTAATGGGGCAGGTTCCCTATCCTGGGGCCTGTCCCTACTGCAACCACAAGCAAAAGAGTGTCTTAGGGCCTTTCTGGGGCCTAGGGGGGATTTACTGGCCTAGTGCAGAGGCTACTTGCCACCTGCACCTCCTTCCCCTAGCCTCTCCTGGCACCGACTGCCTGTGTCTCCAGCGCGCGAAATGTATCAATCTGAGAGAGCAGATAGCAAACCTATTTGCTCCCTGGCATCATGTGTTGCATCCCTAAGGATCATGGGATTTGTAGTCCCTGCCAATAGTCTTCTCTCATAGGTCGGGGCTCGCATACTTGCCACTGCGCATGTGCAACAGGTAATGGCTGCCGCCGCTCATTTGCGCATGCGCAAGTTGCCCAGAGATGGTGGCATCCTTTCCAAGAGCTGTTGAGAGTCCTTGGCGACACAGTCGCCACCCACATTTTCCCTCAGTCCTCCCCACAGTACTGGCACTCATCGGAGCATGTGCACTCCCCCACTGGCTGCCGCGTACCCCCCCCCCCCCCGCAATGCTTCCTGCACATAGCGGAGGTAAGGGGCCACTCGGAGCCCAAAGGGAACCTGGGATACATATGTTTTTGGTATTTTTAACTGTCTATTCTGTAAAGCCATAGCAACAGCATTAAAAATGGGGATTTTTTTTTACTGTGGCAAAAGGAGATACTGTATATAAAAGGAGTGTCCTCATATACCACCTCATTTGGTGAGGAGAGAACTTGTGAGGATGGCTCCCATTAGGAAGACAAATAAAATAAGATATAAAGAAGTTCTGCATTACAAAAGGATTATTTGTAATAGATTTGAGGGCTTCAATCAGGATGGTTCCAAGTTGAAAATGGCAACCAGGCCTTGGATTATAAGTAGTGACTAGATACAGTAGTATTGTGTTGGGTGCTATATGTTAACACCCCTTTGGTACCTATAAAAAAAACTTTTCTTTCCAATGATTTGATAATCAATCAAGCATCTAAAGGTTCAAAGACTTTTTCGCCATAGGGTACTGTCATTATGTTGATTACAGTACTCTATGGTAATAATATATTTACATGTGCATTTTGGGCATTAATGATGGAGATTGTAATGTGACTACTATGGATATATCCTCTGTTATCGCCAAACACATGCATTCAAATACATGGCTTTCTTTCAAACATAATTGTTAGTAAATAACGAACATATTAGTGTAATAAATAAGATGTTGAATCCTGTGTGTTCCCCCTCCCCCCTCCCCCGGACCCTCTCTAACGCTATATCTTATTGATGGTTTAACTATCAACTATGACTTTGTAACAGATTAATAACTGTGGTCGATTGTGTTCCAGATGAATTGTTTGCTATTGTAAGAAGGTGAAGACGTTCACTCTGGAGCATCTATGGTTATTGTGCACAACTACAGTACATTAGTGCTTGAGGTCTAAGTAAGAGTGAAACATCATACAGAATAAGGGAGCAGAATACAAATATGAATAAAAGCAATGTTTGCACACAAAGAAGTAATAAAATATGTACAGAAATAAATACTGTACTGGCCGGATAATAAGTCTATATTTTTTTAATTTAAAGTTAAGTTAAAAAATCCATACTCGCCTTATAAGTGGGCCCCTCACATTTTGGGGCTACCAACACAGCAGCCATCTGCTCCTGCATTGGAGAGGGGAAAGATACAGGTGAGGATACAGGAGAGAGAGAGAAATACAGGAGAGGGGCAGAGATACAGGAAAGGGGAGACACAGGAGAGAAGGGGATACAGGAGAAAATGGAGAGATACAGGAGAGAATGGTGATATTCAGGTGAGGCAGGGAGAGATACGGGAAAGGGGGGATACAGAAAAGGAGAGACACTGGAGAAAATGTAGCGATACAGGAGAGAAGGGAGAGAATCAGGAGAGGCAGGGAGACATACAGGAAAGGGAGGGGTATACAAGAGAGGGAGGGGGAGATGCATGAAAGAGGAGATAAAGGAGAGGGGAGAAACAGGAGAGGCAGGGAGAGATACAGGAAAGGGATGGGGGGATGTAAGAGAGATACAGAAGAGAGAGGGGCGATACATGAAAGGGGAGATAAAGGAGATGGGAGGTACATGAGATGGTGGATACAGGGAAAGTAGCATATCATGAATTTTTAAATAAAAATTTGCATTTTCAATTCTCCCAGAAACGGTTTTCTTTCCAGATGCTTCTGAAATTAGAGGGTCACCTACATTTTTGGGGTTGCCCTATAATCGGGCAAATACTGTATGGTACAGTACATATATTTTATTAAACTAATTCTGGAGAGAAACACAAAAGCAAATATTAGCACTAGAGATGTGCAAACTTTCCACCCAAATTTGCAAACATGTGATACTGTATCTGTGAAATAAGCTAATTTAAATATGCCTATTTCCCTGGCATACAACAAACGACAGAGAAGCCCAATGCTACATCCAATATGACAAAAATACACAGTAAAATACTTATATATTCTCTTGAAAAGGGGTCATTTAGTTGAACCCTTTGGCCAAAGCATTGTAAGCTTGCGAGCCACGTCAAGGCAGGCCCTGTTCGCAAATCCTAACACTACCAGATAAAATACTAATATACAACAAAAGACAGGGGTGCCCAATGCTACATTCAATTGACAAAACATATATGGTAATAAGCAGTGGTTGACAAATCACCAAAAAATCTACTCGCCACACAAAAAAATCTACTCGTCACCTAGTACCAAACGTGTGCTGCTTGGGCCAATATTTACTCGCCCGGGGGTTAAATCCACTCGCCAGGGGCAAGCAAATGTATAGGTTTGTCGAACACTTGTAATAAGTATAAAGTTTAAATACTTCAATAATAATAATAATTACTTGGTTATTAAGTTTAACCCTTTGGCCAAAGCGCCATAAGCCTGCATACCAAACATCAAGGTAAACCAAAAATGCAGGTCCTACACGTCACTGTGAACCCTTCCTTTTACCTCTGTATGAGGGGAAAGAACCATAGTACGCCCTGTTCTTGCAGCAAAGTGAAAGACCTCCCAAGTTAAAAAAGTGAGGAGGAGTGAGCTCTGGGGGGAGGTGCCACCTACATCCATTACAACTGTTGCCAGTCAGAAATTGATTAACACACATTCCCAGCTAGGCTTACGACGCTTTGGCCAAAGGGTTAAACTAAATAACCAAGTAATTATTATTATTATTATAGAAGTATTTAAACTCTATACTTAGTACCATATATGTTTTTTCAATTGGATGTAGCATTGGGCACCCATGTCTTTTGTTGTATACATTTGCCACACCCAGTAGCACTCTTTTTTTGACACATACATATATATATACATACATACATACATACATACATACATATATACATATATATATATATATATACTGCTGCGGCAGAGTTTATTCGAGCATTTGCCCGTTCTCTGCCGCAGCAGTAGCCTGGCGCGCGCCCGAGAGTGACGGGCGCGCGCCGAAGCAGCGGAAGAGCGCCCTCCGATCGGGGCGCTCTCCCTACCGCTGCCGGGTTCGCCGGGTCCCCCGGAACCCCCTGCCGCTGTCCCGCGATCGCGGGACACCAGGGCTCCCTCGGGGAGCCCCTGGACACGCGTGCAGGGGGCGCACGCTCCCGAAGACGCGTGACCGCGCGTCTATGACGCGCGGCACGCCGAGGGGCGGCCACTAGCAAGCCGGGAGATTTCCCGGCTTGCGGTACCGACCACACTCGAATAAAGTGTGTCGGTACTGTATATATATATATATATATATATATATATATATATATTTCATGATGTGGTGGGTGTATGAGTTTGAGCTAGCTGGGAATGTGTGTTAAAATACTAATATACCTCTATTAGGATTAAAATTCTCATTTACCTCTATTAGGAGAGAGAAAGGCCACATTGGATCTATATCCAGTAGAATGAAAGGACTAACATGGGAAGTGGGGAGGGACGGGCTTAAAACCTGGGAAGGAGGAGCCACTAACCTCCAACAGCTGAGACAGGGTTAAACTAAATGACCCTTTTTCAAGAGAATATATAAGTATTTTACTGTGTATTTTTGTCATGTTGGATGTAGCATTGGGCTTCTCTGTCGTTTGTTGTATACATATGCCACACTCAATAGCTCTCCTTTTTGACACATATACATATTATTTTGTGGGGGCTCAGGGGTTTCCAAAAAGAGCTTGCTGGGGTTTTGTGTGTTTATTTCCCAGGTATCACAGGTAAGTTCACAGGTATATTTCCGCATTGTTTATAAGGGATCCTGTTGTAAGGTATATGTCAAAATTCCTCTTTGCATTGGTACGGTAGCCTCATAGATAAAAGCAGATAAACAATGTACTTATGAGGATCTGTCTTCATTCCCGCCCCCGCGACAGGTCCACGATGTCACATTGACCAGGTTTTACAATCTATGACTTAGATCTGCTCTTTCAATCAGTCACAGTGCATCTATATTTGCACAATGAACATATCAACCATTCATTAAGTGTGTAAAGGTTAATATGTGAGAAAGATGTTTTAAATCTCTGCAATTGAACTGCTCTCAATTTATTTGCTTGTCAGGCTGCACTTCATCAAATTGCTTGCTTTGTATGTGGTTTTGATGCACTGCTTTCATTTGGGATCTCCAAAACATATTTTTGTTCTGGACTGGTAATACAGTATACAGAAACAAAATCCAAGGATTGCAGCGGAGCACAGCTGAAGAAGAGGACCAGCACCAAAATATGAGGTTAAAACGGGTGTTTATTAGAACATGGTGTAGGGGGAAAAAACAAACACACTCTGGCGCGTTTCAGGCTAGAGCGCCCTTTATCAAAGAGTATACAATTGCTCAACCTAGATTACAGACATCACAAGGTTAAAGTCAAACAGACTACCTTTTATGTGTGGCCAATTTTGACATTGAGGAGGATTTACATAAATTGCCCCTTCACATACTCCCTAGGGTTGCCGCCTAGCAATATATATGTATCTCGCTTTAGAGAGTGGCACAGTAATCTCCTTTATATTATCTCTCCCTTGTTTACACATATATAACATGGATAACATAGAGGATATTTGTGATACAATTCCAAAAGAAACTACAACGAGAACGTATGCATATAATGCTGATAACTAATAGACTCAAGATGGCTGTGTTTGGTTTTGATGGGACAGGTGAGCTACAGTATTTTGTGAGGAACCCTCTGATCTAGGTTTTCTCAATTCGCACAATTAGAAAAACTACTTATTACAGATACACGCCTATGGTGGGACATCACCACTATTGAAAACTACATCAAGGTAAAAAGAATACCACATGGATTACACATTAAAAAGTCACTAACTTTTGGTTTTCACAATAAGGAGTTTGAAGAGAAATGGAGTTGGATCCTATATGAGTGCTCAATGAAATTAATGGAGCTTATTGTTCAATCAAAAATTCAAGAAAAGTTCAATATAGAAAAAGAAATTATAGCTTTACAGACAAAGCTCTAGCAGTTTGAAGAAATGAAGTCCTTTGCTGCGTTTGGCCAAAAACTCTCTAAAAATATTAATTTGGTCTACCAAATTAGAAGAACGTCATGGCGAAAATAACAAACAAAATTCATACTGGACAAAACTGATTATGAGAGAGACCAGGTATACATATGGCAAGACCCTGTTATGATACCACCTAGAACATATGCCAGAACCCCTTAAAAAAAACATGGTATGAACAACAGAAAAAAAGGGAATATCGGCGCCAAAAATTGATTGTCATTAAAAGGAAATCCAAACCATAACAGTGTGCAGTCCAACTGAAGTCCTTACATAGGTTGATGATATGGAAGTGAGCTGAAAATTCTCATCAAAATGCAGTGCAATATAAAAGGGAAAGAAAAAAAAACAGATTATGGTGCAGTATATCAATGCAAACATAAAAACATAACAGACTAACAACACATGACAAACAGAACAGATGAAAACAACACTAGCAAGGCTATATAATGATTAAAAAAGCTATTTATTAAACAACTACTATAGCTGGGTGTGGGAGGGTGGCTGGCACACACCAATCCGGAGGGGAAAAATTGTAACCCTACCCACACGATGTTGGATGTATACAGGCAGTGGAACTGGATTCACATAGATGTTATGCCAACAATGGCGACCGGAGCTCTCTCGCGGGTGTCTCCACGTGGAGGGGATGGTAGGTTGGAGCACACAAGTCACTCGAACTCCAGGGCTTCCGGACGGATGTGACGTCACGCCCTAAGGCATTCCCGATGTCCCTCTCTCACTTCTCGTCCCCCATGGCTCAACCTACCATCCCCTCCACGTGGAGACACCCGCGAGAGAGCTCCGGTCACCATTGTTGGCATAACATCTATGTGAATCCAGTTCCACTGCCTGTATAAATCCAACATCGTGTGAGTAGGGTTACAATTTTTCCCCTCCAGATTGGTGTGTGCCAGCCACCCTCCCACACCCAGCTATAGTAGTTGTTTAATAAATAGCTTTTTTAATCATTATATAGCCTTGCTAGTGTTGTTTTCATCTGTTCTGTTTGTCATGTGTTGTTAGTCTGTTATGTTTTTATGTTTGCATTGACATACTGCACCATAATCTGTTTTTTTTCTTTCCCTTTTATATTGCACTGCATTTTGATGAGAATTGTCAGCTCACTTCCATATCATCAGCCTATGTAAGGACTTCAGTTGGACTGCACACTGTTATGGTTTGGATTTCCTTTTAATGACAATCAATTTTTGGCGCCGATATTCCCTTTTTTTCTGTATGCTTTTTGACTGACTGTACTGTCAGTTTTTGTCTGGCTGCCAGTATTTTTATTAGTTCACCTTATAACTAATTAGGTTAATATTTCACGTTTGTTCTGTAGCGCTGTTTTGCACCGTCTTTTTTTGTTAATGGTATGAACAACGCTAACAACATTTCACCCCCCAAAAAATCTATTCTCAAAAACAAACATGGAGAAAACTCCAGTTTTGACACCGATCCATCCGATTCTGACAATCGCTACTTTTAGTATCCTTCAGAAGTTATGCGGAAGGAGCAATGAGCGACCCAGAAAGGTGAAATTAAAATTATGGAGAAAATTCAGGGGATCATCACCAAGATCATCATTCATCAAGATACCCTACACATGCAGCTCGTGACACCCTGTTCCCCGAATCGTCATTAAACATAAGAGGACAAGGAGGTCAATGGAAAGAGGGAGGACAAGGCGGTCCCGCCAAAAGGATGAGCCCAAAACAACGTCATTAACATCTCACAAAAAATACTAACACCAGCTCAACTAATGCTCCTCAACAAGGGTCTCAATTTTGCACCCTCTTGTAACTTTCATTTGTTCGATACAATTATTGATTTGCAGATATTTACAAGAAAGTTATTTTTAAAGAATTTTTTTGCAACTAAAAATAGAGATCCCTTCTTGGAAAGTGATGTATCTTCAACTACAGGCAGTCCTTGGTCATCCAACAGAATCCGTTCTGGAAGTAGCGTTGGATAGTTAAACCATTGTAAAGTGAGTCCCATGTTAATCAGTGGCGGTGAGCGTTGGATAACACATTCAGGTGTTGGATAACGGATTTTGGCGTCGAAAAATGGCCCATAGGGTTGCAGTGTAAAGTGTTGGATATGCCATTCGTTGTAAAGTGAAACGTTGGATAACGAGGACTACCTGTACTATTAATATAGAAGAGGACATCAGTGATGATGGAACGGTGGATCCATGTAACAAGTTGGATACGTTTAAAGACTTGTGTGCATTACAGGACATGAACAACTTTGGGATGAACGAATTATGGACGTTGAATCTCCTGAGCAATAAAGCATTGAATGTTATATAAAAAAAAAACTTAAAGATGTGCGCCTTGCACGTGGACGCAGCCTGATGAAGCAGGGAGAGAGCTGCAGATGCCGGGTAAGTCGTCGTGCGGTGGCCATTTTGTAATCCCGGTAAACGCAATCCCAGTTATAACGCGGTCTCATTATGTGGACCCCGAGCACCGCGTTATAACAGGGTTCAGCTGTATAAGTAAATGATTACATGTTCATGTCCTCCTAACTGCAACTTTCTTATCATCTGTTTGCAGTTACTTTGCTGAGTCTGCAGTAACTCATGATCTAATACACTTGACCAAGAACCAGCCCTTTGAAGTCTCAAGTCTAACCATTATGATATTGTAGTTGAACAAACCAGCTATATTAATAACATACATTTTCTTGATTAAGAACATGCATGTAGATTCTACAATAATTAATTTTTGTATGAATATGAGAAATCCTTTTGGTTCATACCGTTCGTATCTTATAGGTTGATGCAGTATCGATTGATATAAAATCTATTTAGTTAATATATAAAATGGTAGATATTCACAGTGTCATCTAAGCAATACCGTTTGCATTTTAGAGAATCATTGCATCCTTCTTCTCGACTGTATATGACTGTTTAGGACTTACAAGGACAGCATTCTTAGTTCATTCATATTTATTGATATATACAAATTCCATGACTAGTTTTACAATACATTTAGTTTAAAAAACTGGATGGTATCCATGAGTCTTTATTACAATACAGATATTAAGACCTTTAGATATCTTTATATTTTATCTCTATCCTTTTTGAAAAAGTTTGTATGCCTGTGTGTTACAGAACATTTCTTAAACTCATCAAAATGTTTTTGGACTAGAGTAATGTATGTCTCAACAACATGATTAGTTGGTGGAGGATTAAACTTACTCTTGTATTTACAGTCCTAAGTTAGTAAGTGAAAAGGTGTATCCCTTTCTACATCTAGGATAGTTGGTGGGGCGGTGAAGGATATTTCAGAAAAAGTCCCTTAAGCCGTAGGCTTCTGAAGAATCTAGCAATGTCCAAATCTAATTCAAGTGGATCAGTAATGGTGGTAGGCACAAAGGATAAACTCTTGTTGAGCATCTCTAATTGGCTTACAGTCAAAGTGTAATTGGAAATATTATTCACCATTAGACCTGAGACCGAGTCTGCATCCCTCTCCGAGATGGCCCTGGAGCGCCTATGTTTTCACCCCGCTCTGCGTATCTTCCGCATTGGCCCCTGGGTGGTCTTTGCTCTAAAAAATGGGATACTGTGCCTGTAGAGGAATCTCTCTATGTTGACTACATTGTTTCTTGTGGTTGTGGATGTCCCGGCTGCGGTCTATGTGTCCTCCACCATCTGTCTTATCTGCGCTATTCCTTCCATTGCCAACTGTAAACCTGGCCAGTCGTGTAGTCGCGGGCATCCCTGAGCAACTTATTCCTTTTTCTTGACTAGTGAAGGTTGCAATGCTATCGTCCAATTCTTTCTTCAGAGTGTTTAAGTCTGATGCTTGAAGATAGGTCTTTAATAAGTCTTCAAGTTTGGAGATCTGTGTTTGGTACTCCAGCAAACCCTTTGTTTATATTCAATTGTAAAGATTATAAGGTCCTGAGAACATTTGTTTAAAGTATATTCCACGTGAGTTTCAATGCTGTTCCTGCACCAACCAAGTAAGAGACACTGTGGAATAATTGAGCAGAGGGTACCTCATTACTCTCAATATCTATTGTACTAAATGTTGTCCAGGAAAACCTATTTAAGGGGCCCTGATTGTGTTTATTGTGTCTTGCATACATAAAGTATTGCTATTCAAAGTATATGTGTCGCTCTGTGTTGATTGACCTCATCTAGGCTCCTTGTCAGCTGATTAATATCTTTCATACAGAGGATATGTGGATTAAGGCCCCTGTCCTATCCACATTGGCAATCAATGGGAAGCTATAATAGAGAAATTAAAATAATATAAGACATTACTTACCACCCTTGGCCACCTTAGTGGCTAGTTATGGCAATTGACATGCAATGATTTATTAACCGCTAAGGTATGTATATATGTATGTATATCTTTATTTAGATATATGTAAATATAGATATTTACATAGATATGTAAATTAAGATATATGTAAATAGCTCTTCACAGCAGTACTACACATGACAAAAAAATAGAACACATAATGGCAATAAGCAATTCAAACATTAAAGTAACATTAGGTAAAGTAGTCCCTGCCCCAAAGTGCTTACAATCTAAGTGATAAGTACTGTAGGAAGAATGTACAGAGACAGTAGGAGGATGTTCTACTAAGTGCGCCAGCAAGGGGCCAAGGTCGATGTATGAGAAGTATGCTATCAGCCACTGAGCTACCCATATGCTTTGTTAAAGAGGTGTGTTTTAAGATGGGTTTTAAAGATGGATAGAGAAGGTGCTACAGTAGGTGCTATGTTGAGGATAACGACAATCCAGAGGTCAGGGGCAGTGAGTGAGAAAGGTTTTATGCAGAAGTGGATTTTAGATAAAAAAGGGGTAGGGAGAAGACATCCTTGAGCAGAACGCAAGAGTCGGGATGGCATATAGCGAGAAATTAGGGCTGAGATGTACAGTACAGTAAGGAGGGGCAGAAGTGTGTGTAGCCTTAAAATTGGGAAGGATAATTTTCTGTTTAGTACAGTATTTGATAGAAAGCCAAGAGAGGGATTTCAGCAGGCGAGACGCTGAGACAGAGTTAGGGGAAACGTGATTCAAGCAGCAGAGTTTAGGATGGATTGAAGGGGATACAGGTGAGAGGCAGGAAGGACGTACAGCAGAAGGTTATAATAGTTGAGATGGGAGAGAATATGGGTCTGCGTTATAGTTTTAGCAGAAGAGGCATATATTTGCAATGTTATGGAGGAAAAAAACGACAGATTTTAGCTACATTCTGAATGTGAGAGGAGAATGTGAGGGAGGAGTTAAATGTGACCCCAAGGCAGCATGCTTGTAATACTGGGTGTATGATAGTACTGCCAATATTAATGTAGTAGGGGACAGCAGGGCCAGGCTTGGGAGGAAGAATGAGGAGCTCCTTCTTTGACATGTTAAGATTGAGTCGGCTGAGGACCATCCAGAACGATTTAGTGGAGACACATTAAGAGACTTTGGTCTGCACATCAGGTCTAAGGTCAGGAGTTGAAAGCTAAATTTGTGTATCATCAGCATAGAGTGATATTTAAACCCAAGAAATGTGATAAGGTCACCTAGAGAGTGTGTGTAAAGATAAAGCAAAGAGTTCCCAGAACAGACCTCTGTTGTACCCCCACAGAGAGATCGATGGAGGAGGTGTTGGCAAGCGAGACATTGAAAGTACTCCCAGAGCTCTGTTACGGATACCAAGAGTATGGAGAATGTGAAGGAGAAGAGAGTGGTCCACAGTATCAAAGATTACTGAGTGATCAAGCAATATATTAAAGTGTAAAGACCTTTGTCTTTGGCAGTATGGAGGTCATTAGTTATTTTAGTGAGGGCTATTTTTGTGGAGTGAGCAGTGTGGAAGCTACATTTTAGAGGATCTAGGAGAGAATAGGAGGTGAATAAATGGAGCAAGCAAGTGAATACAAGACGTTCAAGGAGTTTAGAGGCAAAAGGCAGCAGGGTGACAGGAGACAGTTAGATAGACAGGTAGGCTCACACTTGCTGTTTTTGAGTGATGGTATAACTGTTGTGTGTTTGAAGTTGGAGTGAGCATAAGGATTAAAAAAGGAGCAAAAGGTTTGAGGAGATGAGTGGGATGGGGTCGACAAGGGGGGTTGGCAAGTGGTAGAGGGAGAAGAGAAAATCAGTAGTGACACATCCTACTCTGTGACTGCGAAAATGAGTTGAGGAAAGCTGTAAGAGAGCTAGGAAGAGGTGTACAATGTGAGGAAAATACAGAGGGGATGTCTAGACGTTTGGAATCCACCTTTGTTTTGATATTGCCAGCAGGTTAAATTGAGGAAGACAAACAGGTAACAGGTGGTGCTTTGAGTACAGAGTCAAAGATAGAAAAGAGTCATGTGGGTTAGACTTGTGCGAGTTGATTAGTGAAAAAAAGTAGGTATGTTTAGCCTTGGAGAGGGCAGAGTTTAAACAGGATAGGATAAATTTCATGCGTGTGAGGCAGTTTAGCCAGAGTCTGGGGTTAGAAGGGTGAGAACAGCAGAGAGAAAGAGGGGCATGTAGATTAAGAGAGTAGGAGAGGGAAGAGTTGTAGTTTCTGACCAGGATGTCAAAGTTTGGATGGAGAGATGAGAGAGAGGAACGCAAAGTGGAATCAAAAGCTGATAGGTTTATAGAGTTCAGGTCTCTCCAGAAACAAGAGATAGAGGTGGAGAAGCGGAGAAGCGAGAGAAAGAAAGTAAGATGAGATGATGGTCAGATAGAGGAAAGGGGTAAATGGAGAAATTAAAGAGAGAAAATTAGGTCTAGGTAGTGGCCATCCTTGTGAGGGCTGGCTGCAGTCCATTGGGGAAGGCCAAAAGAAGAGGTTAGAGCAAGAAAGCAGGAAGCCCAAGGGAGGGTCATCAATATGGCAGTTGAAGTCCCCAAGGAGAAGAACAGGATACTGTAGTGTGATAAAATAAAAAAAGGAGAGCCAGGATTCAAAGTGTGAGAAAAAGACAGAAGGGGGATGAGCCAAGGTAGGTTGGCGATAAATGACAACTATGTGGAGAGGGAGAGGAGAAAAAAACCTAGACAGTTTAAGTCTGAAAGAAGGGAAAAGAAAGAGAGAGGTATAGAAAGGGAACGGTAACTGCAGATTGAGGAGAGGAGGATTCCCACACCTTCACCCCTGCAATCAGGGTATGTTGAAAGAAAGCCCACCATAAGAGAGGGCAGCTTCCAGTGCAGAGTCAAACTGCGTGAATCAAGTCTCAGTTATAGCAAAGAGGAGCAGAGAGCGAGAGAAAAAGATGTCATGCACAGAGAGAAAATTGTTGGAAATGAAGTGAGCATTCCTAAGGCTAAGGACCCGCTGCCGCAGACAACGCGCCTGCACTGCAGACAGGCGGCGCGTGGAGAGGCAATTGAGTGCTATCTGCGATCTGTAGGGAGTGGGGGGGAGGCGTGGTTTGAGCGGAGGACTCTCGTGCTGTCAAAACCCATCTGTCCCTCTCTCACTCCCGGAGCCCCTCGCACTCTGAACAAAGAAAGCCAGGAATCCAAGGGCCGAATAGCATACAGGGAAGGACACACACATACAATGTCACACGTGGGGGAGGATCAGCACACAGGGAAGTACACACACAGTTACACGTGGGGGAGGATCAGCACACAGGGAAGCACACGTGGCCCCCACTCCTCCCCCCATCCTCCTCCCCCCCCCCGGAGCAGGGGCAGCATGCGAAGGAAGGAACTCCGGTCTGGTAAGTGACGCGCACGCGGCCGCGCGCACCGCCGGATGCAGCAGAACCCAGGCCTAAGGGCACAGGAGAAAGGGTGAGAGAAGTGAGTTTAGCCCTCCCGCCACCCCACTGGGAGGCTTAAACACCGTCCCCAGGGAAATTATCTTCCAGGCCCCCAAATCCCAACAAAACCACCTTCCACAGAAATGACCTTATTAGCTAAATGGGGCTAATAGGGATATTGCCCATAGAAAAGCATAAAAAAAATATATCACAAAATATACATTACAATAAATAAGAACCTAATAAAATGGTAGAAAGTGAAGTGGAATCTGAGGCTCCAAAATATTCCTAGCAATAAGAGACTGTTGAGGTCTCCTTAAACTGAACAACTTCTTATAGAACTGGATAAGTTCAGGTCCATAAATGTGTATATGGAGTATATGTTTGGGGGTGTCCAGCTAAGTAACAAATAGGATAATGCCTACCTGGCCCCACTCATATCAGAGCGTGTAGGATCCAGGGAGATGAATGGCATAAAGTATTCCCAATTATCCTTAAAATTCTGAGTACACACTCCCCTAGGCATCCATATGTCTTCTCCAGCAAGGCAAATTACTATTACTGCACAAATTCCAATATACTGTACCTTATGATTTCTTGACTTCCGGGCCTGATCGATGTCCTTCTGTGTGCTGTCTGCAGGAATTGACTTCCGAACTGATCGATTAAACAAAAATGAAGAGGTTACGACGCACCACCAAAAATGAAGAACGAGTGTAGCTTGGATACAAAACTAGCTTTAATAGATCATAGGCATTTAGACCGACAGCTTATGGCGCTTTCTCATGGTCCCCTTGAGAAACATCTCAGTCTACATGCCTATGATCTATTAAAGCTATTTTTGTATCCAAGCTACCATCTGTTTAATTTTTGGTTGTGTGTTGCAACCTCTTTGTTTTTGTCTAATAAAATAGTAGCCATTTAACCAATTGATTGTCTTTGTGGCTACCTATGCCCTCAACAAGGGGCCTAGATAGCCACATTGGCAATCAGTGTACACCCAAAATAAATTATTATTTATAGTATTATTCAGGTATTACTAACTCCTGCCGGGATGAAGGCCATCCTCAACCTCAGGGGCAAATGCAGATAATTCCAATAAAGGGCTGATACCAACCATAAAAATAAAAAGAGCCAAAAAGATTGCGCATCTTTAATGATACTGTATATATGGACAGTATTTAGTTCCCTTACAAATGTAATTAATATTCTATAATATTTACAGTACCTCATTTATATCATGCTGAAGAAGTGTGAACCTGGAAGAAAAATAATATTAACTTTAACAGCGTAACTGTCCTAAGTACAGTATATAAAGATGAGAATTTTTTTGTGTTAACCATTAGAATGTGGATCCAATCAGTCGGGTACCTGGAACAAATATAATAAATATACCGTATGTTACAAAAATGTAATATATATATTACTTTAAAATGTAAATGTTGTTAAAACTGCTATAATGGATGCAGTTAACTAAAGACCAGTAAAAGCGCCTGAAAGCAGCAGCGTGAGACAAAAATTCTATTATAAAATAATATGTTCTTGACATGAAGGTAAATAAAATGTCACAATAACATGTATTAAAACAGTAAATACTTTCTTTTTTGAATCATACTTGCAATTATTTTTACTTCAAAATCCTTCCTGTTCTCTAATAAGGTCCCAGTGTTCCTTCATCCTGTGCAAATCATTCAGGTACTGACAGGCAAGTCACCTTACCTCCGGTCGCTTTAGCTTCAGGTGGCAATTAGTTGAACCAAAGTAAGAGCTTAGAATACCCATGGGATCTAACTATATAATAAGGAGAATAAGAATAATAAAGCATGAAAGTGCAGTTTATCCTTTAGTATATACTTTATTAAAAACTGTTTGCAAAAATACCCAGTGATTACTGATGAATAGTGAAGGTAAAGTTCTAATTGTTGGTGTATGGCGTATATACGTTTCATTTGTACAATTGCACAGCTATTTGCAAGGAGTATTGGGATAACTTTGGACATCAATAGATCCTTTGTATTCTGCTTATATCAAGCAGCTGTACAACTAGACATAGTGAATGTTATGTTTCCCACACGAGGAGAACAATGTGCTTGTGGTTCCTTAATGCATTTGCAGTGCATATTGCCCATCTCAAACATGGTAGTTATGCATGTGTCTACCAGAAATGTTGAATGTGTAATGCCCCTCGTAAAAGCATACCAGAGGATTGTTGATAGAGGTGTTGCCAACCTATCTAATACATAGGTGGTCTCACTGGGTGTTGACAGAAATCATGAAGAAAAATGTTGCGCTCCAATGTCGGGTCCGTTATAGGTACAAACTTGTGTTTTAGACAAAATGAATCCACAAACACCATAGGGGGTAACAATATAAAGAATGATGTCACATTTCATGTGGTATTGTTTCCTTAATAGGGACCTATATTCCCTGAAGGGACTGAGCAAAGGAACAAGTCCCTGCACAGAACCTCATTGGGATGGGCCCTGGAACACTATTAAGCCACAAAGTATTATGTCAAGTTGAATAAAGTCTGTTACTTATATCTCTGGAGTCTCCCCATCCAGTATTGGTGTGTGGAGCATGCTGCAACTTGTTAGAAGATCCAAATAAGCATCCATAGAGGTAAAGGCACACAGTACAGAGAGTGGGTCAAAAACTACTACAAAATAAACTTTATCGGTCCATAAGGGAAAGAATGGAGGTGCAAAAAACCCTCCTACATGTTTTGTGCACCAAGCACTTTATCAAGGAGACTCCTGGACCTGGAGCATTGCTTAGGTCCCCACACATGTAGTTACATTTATTCCAGGGGAAAAACTATACAGCCCACCTATAGAATTGACAGATAACCCGTCACATCATAAAAGGCCCAGTAAATATGGACCTGGTCCTTTGCTTTAAAGGATTTCTGCAGCCCAGAAGGTGGAATTCTTCAACATTCCAAGGTGCCCCTGAATATTTGAAATTGATCGTTGCAGATGAAGAAGTTGCTCTTTTAAACTACTATAGACAAATGCGTTGCACAGATAGATATTTCGTAATTTTTGTGATTATTGATAATTACAGTGAATATTCACCTGCGTGATTTTGGTAATAAGAAAAGTACAAATGTGTGCAATGAGAGAGGGGAAGGGGGAATACTTTTTCTTTTAGTGAATTTGAAAAGTAGAAACCTAGAATTTGACAGTAGATAACAACTACTTGGCCCTCTTAGTCTGCCCATAATCCTGTCTGCTAGACCCTATTTGTCCCTGGCTTTCTTTCATATTTAGGAAAGCCTTATGCCTATCACAGAATTTTTTAAAGAAACAATCTAGTTAAACCTTTCTGCGCAAAGATGGAGCAGTGACTGGAAATATCCCCAATCTTCTTTCACTGTGTATATAAAACTGGGACAATATCAACAAGATTCTGAAACAGTAATGATATCACTGGCTATCCCTGTAGATCACCCTCTTCCAAAATAGCAAAAATATCACAATGAGGTTCATATCATGCAAAGGAAAAAATTAAATTCCTTACAAATCAGACATTTTTTTTCACATAGAGATAAGGACAAACAGCATGCCATTAGCCTAATGCATGTCACACCCTCATGGTTGCTTAATCGAGGCATGAATGTTGCAAGGATCACACAAATATTTATAGTATTCAACACCACCCACAACACATAAATAAAAAAAAAAACAAGTGAAGCACAAAATAAAATCAGGACTGGATATAAACCAAACTGGTTAAATACAGTAGTTACTATACTTAGTAGATGAGGTTGACAAAAGACATATCACCATCGAGTTCAACCTATTTTAAATTTAGACGACAAATAATATCCCATATTTGTATTTTCAGTGTTTTGATCCATAGGACAGAAAATTGAAAACCCAAGTGAAACATTATCCAGTGATGTTGCATAGGGAAAAAAATAATTTCTTCCGGATTCCAATATTAACAATTAGATTTCTCCCAGGCTCAACATCCTGCCTATGTTTACTTATTTAGTATATACCTGTGTACATTTCCCTTCTAAAATGATTGCCAACCTTTTTTTGAAGATGGCTATTGTATCTGCATCACAGTCTCCATGGGTAATGAGCTCCACATTTTAACTGCCCTTACTGTAAAGAACCCTTTACTTTGTTGCTAGTGAAATCTCATTTCCTCCAAATTTAAGGGAAGACCCCAACCTTGCTTGTCCTGCCCTTGGGATGAATAGTTATTATTAAAGCTTCTTGTAGTGACCCTTAACATATTTGTATATAGTTATAATATCCCCCTCTTGGATGCCTCATTTCTATTGTAAACTCATCTAATTGAGATAACCTCTTGTCATAAGTCAGATTCTCTATCCCCTTTATTAGTTTGGTGATTCTTCTCTGCACTTTTAATAGTTCTGTAATGTACTTTTTATGGAGTGGTGCTTAAAACTGTACTCCGTAATCAAGATTTGGCCTTACTAATGCTTTATACAATTTCATAGTTATGTTTCATCCATTGCCCATTTAATTCAAGATAAGATCTTATTTGCCTTTGCAGCTACTGCCTGACATTGGGCATTATTGCTAAACCTGCTAAACCATGAGCACTACTAAATCCTTCTCCATCAAGGATTGACCTAATTTTGCACATTTAATTTGTAAATTAGGATTGACCTAATTTTGTATAAATGCATTTTTTGGCAAATGTTTGTTTTTATTTCATTGTAATGTATTGTATTTTTTGTTATGTGGTTTTTTTTGCTTGCCCATTCATTGTCATTGTGGCAACCCATGCCCATATTGGGGCATGGTTTACCACTGTGACCATCAATGGGTAGAGGGGGTGGGTGTGGGGGAAGTTGCCCCGGGGAGGGTGTTAGACCTCCCAGGTGGGTAGCAAGGGTGAGGGGGTTAACCTCTTAATTACTATAGAGGTTATTAACATCTATGGCTAATAACACTTTTACCCATTCAGGTGTCGTGTTGTTGGTACAGGGGGTGGGGGAAGGTGGTAGTTGCCCAAGGATGGTGTTTAGGCCTTGCAGGAGGGTAACCGCTAACGTAATGAAGGCATTAACTTCTACTGCCACCCTCCTGCAAGGCCTTAACACTCACCCTGGGGAAACAACAAGCTTCATCCACCCAAAGCAGTGTTCATCAACAACAAAGCAGTGCTTGCTATTTAACCTCTTCATTAACTTAGCGGTTAGAAACTAAGGTAATGAAACTGGCTGCAATTTTTTGTTTTTATTTTTACTGCATAGGATTGAATCCGGGGTCTCTGGAGCTAAAATAAATATGTGGGTGAACTCTGGAGGCCGCAAGATTTCCCTGGACAATCCCGAAGGCCCCCAGAGACCCAAGGGTATTAATCCTAATCAGTAAAAATAAACGAACTCCTTGATATGCAAATTGCAATTCTGATTTCACCACCCTTTGTGTTGCTAGAGAAGAATGCTAGTTTTTATAATACAATATGCATATCGGAGTTTAGTGAATAGCAATTGCTGGCAAAAAAAAAATGTGAGTTTTGCCATTTTTTCAGCTACCGCACTGTTTGCTTTAGCAAGAGTATTATAGTTCGGTAAAAGACGTTTTAGTGCAATATTGCATTGTTATCAAAGCTTTAAGAATACAGATGCAGCGGCCATAATTTTACAAAATCTCGCGGTTTATACCTCGGAATACCCATGTAATGGCGCGGGATTACTTCCAACCACACCGCCATAAGACACGAGTGCAGGTGAGTGCATAAAGTGACATTTTAGTGTTCTGACTTATAAACACCTGAAATTGACACAGTAACACAGTAGCACAGTACTGTACACATTACAATTCATTAATTTCATTGCATACAATCCATAAAATTCAAACAAAGCATCCACGATAAACGCGCGTGGCCGGGCAATTGGCCGCGTTCATGCCGCATGGAGTACAGAAGCGCACATGAAAACGGCACCGTGATGCCGTAAAATAACGGCCGCTGCATCTGTAGCTACACATGCAATATGGCAAGGGGCACCTATAGTGCAATAATGCACTTATCAAAGTTTAGTGAATAAGCCCCATAGAATATAAATGTCTGCCTCTTCTTTTCTATTTCCTTACCACCTGTTTATTTAGCCACACTGGTTTAGACTTGTTTATTTTATATTTATTATCCAAGGGTATACACTGACAAGTGTGCTTTTCTAACAATGTTTTATAGACTTGTAACCCTTTTCTCCATCCATCCACTCCCCTAAGTGAGATTCGGGGGGAGTATAATCTTCTCAGCTACTCTGGTGTTGGGCTGTGTACCTGTTGGCAAACAGTAGGTTGAGCACTGCACAATGTGTGGGGAAAGACAGGACAGGTTTACAGGTTTACCTCAGTTCTTCGGTGGTGCAGCGCCTCCAGGCAGTATGGATCCTGGGTGATCGCAGGGATGGCCCATACTGACACCTTTGTTCTTTCAGTAGCAGACATTAAATACACTCCATGGTCTTTTATGGGGTTTTATTGCAATGGAGAGTATTACACAGCAGACATTGCATTTCTTCCACAGCTCCCTTGATCACAGTGCCATGATGAAGGCTTTGTACCCAGACCAGACATAGTGGCCCCTCCTTCACCTCCCTATGAGATGGAGGGCTAATGGTGTCCTCTGCACCCTTTCTGCACAGATCTTAAACTCTCCTTCAGGCAAACTCTAATGCTAAATTGATAGAGTCCCTATGCACTATGGCCTTTCCCTTTCGCATACAGAGATATTCTCTACCATGTCTCAGGGGGACTAACTGGGCCCTTGGGGGTTAACTTCTGGCCTAGTCCCTGGAGCACAGCTCTGCGGACACTACCTACCCCATCAAGGTCACGATCTTCACTCCTGCTTCCTGTCCCAGCAGGCAATAGTATTTCCTCCCTTCAGAAACAATCCAGCCACCCCATTGGCTATCGTGTGTCACCTGGCAGCTTCTCCCTAAGCAGCATGGGAGTTGTAGTTCTGCCTGCAGCCTTTTCCTATTGCAGCCTCGTGCGCTTACATTACTGCACGTGTACACGACTGTCATGGCTGCCGCAACTCTCTGTGCATGTGCGAACCTCCCAGAGTAAGCGCTGCAACTTAACATTGTGGTGCCCTGCAGAAGCAGCCGCAGGAGCCTCTGGTGATGCGCTCACCCCTGCAGCAGCCCCACGCCTCCCGCATCACCCCCTATGTCAGCGGAGGTAAGGGGAATACGCCATTATGCCGGGGGACCGGAGGGGACCTGGCTACAGACTTCTCATTTATCTTCCACATTTTTTCAGAAAAAAATCATCATAATTTATTTCATTTAGATTACTCAGTTTATAAATATCTGCCTTTCTGAAATATAAAGTCCTTGTTGAATCCATATAATATGGTTTTTGAAAATGTATCTCAAATGAGACAATGTTGTAACCACTGTTTCCCTAACATTTGTAATTTTTTCTACATTGTTTGATATTACCATATCCCCAATCCTAGTTGGTTTCTCAATAATTGGGATCATGTAATTGTCTTTTTAGCACTCCCAAAAAACTGTTTTCTTTCGTTACTCATCTCATTGCCCTAGTCTATGTCTGGATAATTAAAATCACCAAGTATTCAAACATGACCTAGTTTTGCTGCCTTCTCCATTTACCAAAGTATTTTTGTTTCCTCTATCTCACAGATATTTGGAGGTATCCAAGAAAAATGTCTTTGCACTTTTACCTCCACTGCTAATTTCTACCCACAAAGTCTTTACATTTGTATAAATCCCTTCATAAACATCTTCCCTTATAATAGGTTTCAAATTTTAACATATAAACATACCGTACCACCTGTTCTATCTGCTTGATTCCCCCGAAAAAAGGAATAACACTCTAAATTAACTGCCAGTCATGAGTTTCATCCCACCATGTTTCAGTAATGCCTATGATATAATAATGCTCCCTTTTAGCTATTCATTCAAACTTACACATTTTATCTGTCAGGCTTCTTGCAATAGCAGGCATGCGTTTACATTTGTTTACCAGTTTGTACTATTGCTATGTTATCTGCTCCTGTCTTTCTACTCCAATTGAATTTAGTCTTTAGAAGTTAACTAATGTTTTCTGTGTTTAATATGGGTGTCTAGACTCCCACTTTCCACACACTTGCCCCAACTCCATCTCTATTACCCCCTAGCTATTTCTCCATTCCTATCTATTCTGTCCACTACCTCTTGCTTGTCCCTCTCTCCTCCTTCTTAGTTTAAAATATCCACAATTGTATCTGCCATATTAAACCACATCTCTCCCGTACTCCCTCCTATTGCAGCTTGCTAACTGCCAGGGGTTACCCAAAGACTTCTCCCTCAACTTGCCCACTTATCAGTGTCTTGGGTATATATAGTAGGGTGCATAGTCCTCCTTACTCTTGAACCAACCCACTCCAGCCTCTTCCTAGACCCCTTTCCCCTTTGACACCGACCTTCATTTTTCTGAATGTACACATCCTTCCTGATGTCCTGTAGCACATATGCTGCTTCTTCAAACCTCAAACGGCTTACCTTACTTCTTGTTCTAAATTACCAGGGGCTCCTGCCATGCTGTGCTTACTTCCATGTTCCTGGCCTCATGGAGCTGCGTGGCATCCTCTTTTGCCATGACAGCCAAAGCGCTGCCCTCATTTTGTTTCTGATGGTAAATGGTCCTTTCCACCCCTTAAATACCCTAAACCCCAACATTAAGCCGTACCTGACCAGAGGGCTATTGCGGCCTCCTGGCCTTGCGCACTCGTTGAATTCAAGACTTTCTTTCTCATTTCACATTCATACTGTCTCTAAAACCTGTCCATTTTCCTCCATCATTTTACAAAGATTTGCCCTTTTCTCTTTTACTCTACTGCTATTACTCCAAGGAATGCACTTATGCTCTCCTGTCTTGATTATTGTAACAATCCAGTGTCTGGCCTCATTGCTCCTATTTTTTGTAACCTACAATCAGTTCTAAACACTGCTTTCTCACTTAACTATCTCGTAAATCTGTCTCTGCTTCTCTCCCACTATTATTCCTCTCCTGACTTCCAATTAAATCCTGTAATACTTAATAACATTTTCCTTCTCTCTTTCAGGGCTATACAATCTTCTGCTCCTCCTTACATCTTAGCCCTAATTTTGCTCTATATCACTGTTCAGCTCTTGCATTTTCCTAAATGATATCTTATGTTTTACATTTTTGTATCTAAAGTCTATTCGTGAATAAAAGCTTGCTCATTCACTGCCCCTCACCTCTCAACATCCACCAAACTCTTCTCTGTCCACCTTCAAGGCCTTTCTCAAAACTCACCTCTTTTACAGAGTATTTCAGTAGCTCTGATTTACTCGCCCTTGAAAATGCACGTATCATAACACCCTCTGTTATGTCTCTGTAAGTTCTCCCTATATACAGTACCACTTACAGATACATTATAAGCTCTTCAGGTGAGGCACTACTTTCCATTATGCATGAGATTATTTTTTGAATCTACTACTGCTTTGAAGCACTACAGTACAGTATGTACAATACATTGGCGGCACTATACAAATAAAGGTATGCATGCATACTGCACATCCATAACTAATAAAGCATAAAAAAGACAAGAAGAAGGAAAAGGACAACAAGTCGTCCAGTTCTGATGGTATTTTGATTAATTAGTCCTATGAGCTTAGAATTCTTGCTTATCTGCTTTACTTATTGAATATGTTGTGATTAGCGATATGAGTATATACTTTAGAGTTTATCTATGATTACATAACATCAAATGTGAGTTAAAGTCAATTCTGCAAGAATTTCTGATGGTGACAAAGTACATTAAATAAAAGGACACAGGTCATAATATTAAGGTTAATATGTTTTCCTACAGTATATAGCACAGACAGTATACGCACCACTGTTTATAGAATTATCATTTTTCCTGTCCCAATAAGCTTACAGTCTCATTTTGGTGCCAGGGGCACAAATTGACTAAATCAAGGTTACACGGAGGTCACAATCTCTCAAGTGGATCATGTAGGAACACACACAGTTGACATATTTAGTTTCTTTTTTTAAAGGGTTCAATTCTAGCTTCCGTACTTTTTTAATTCTTCATAAAATCTGATTAAAATAAAGTATCAGTAATTAGTGAAATGGCAAACTTACAGCTCAGTGTTCACGACAGGCTAAATAAATATTGTGAATACTGTTTTAAACTGTATGTATATCTTTAGTTACAGTATATAGCTCCATAGCTTCATCCATGTAGAGTACATAGTGCTTTACAGAAGTAATACACATAACATAATAGGAAAAAGCGCTTCAACATAAAAATAGAAATCAGGAAAAGGAGTCACTGCCTCAAAGATCTTACAATCTATGTGCCAAGTAGTGAAAACTTACAGAGACAGTACAAGGGTGGTCTGGTAAGTGCGTCTGCAAGGGGTCATGGTAACTGCATATTAGATGTACTGTATGTACTATCAGCCAAAGGAACTATCCAAATGCTTTATTAAATAAAGACGTATGTTTTAGAATGGGCCTTAAATGTGGAGATGGTGCTAGTCAGATATTAAGGGGAGGAGCATTCCAGAGGTGTGGGGCAGTGAAAGAGAGGGGTTTAGGTGGGAGAGGGCTTTAGATACAGAGTAGACAGAATATATCCGTGAGCAGAATGCAAGAATCAGGCAGATGTATAGCAAAAAGGTTTATACTGCACAGAAGCTCAGCTTAATTGGAACGTTTGAAAAACAAATGTACCATAACAATCAATGCAACTAAAACAATCAATGCACAAAAAAACAACACAAAAAGAAGTGTATTTTCTTTTCTACTACCACCTTCCAATTCAGTTTTCAAACTACTGTACTTTCTAAATATCACTGTGGTCTGTTCATCAAAGTCTCCTAGCAAGTCAAACAGTAACACATTCTTAAAGGAAATATAATATTACTGAATACAATGGTAGTGTTTCCTTTTAATACATCGTGTGCCTCTTTGCTCTAATTTTCAAGTCAAAATGTTTTTTTTTTTTAATAGTAACTCGATTTTTATAAATATACCTAATTTCATCTGCCTTTTTCTGGAGTCCGTGACTTTTTAAGCAGTTGACCACAGTCAAAATAATCCTATGCATAAATGACTGTTTATTGAACCTGCATGTAGTTAATATCAAGCTGTACCTTGAAATAGCCCACCACCTTTTGGTGGAAGGGGTAGATTTAATTGATCAAGTTTCTTTTATTACTTTCCAGTGCAATGATTTTTTGGTCACCCCTCATGTAATGTTGACCCTGTTGTATCAGTGATATTCATATGGGACAGCTTGAATAATATTGCAACAATTCGTAATTAACTGTAAGACATCAATTCATCTTTATTTCTGAATTATGGTCAAAGATACAGATGAACTAATTTATTTTATCTGGAATTCCTCATTTGTTATAAAAATAATGGGATTTTGTGTTCGAAATTATATCATGCAGTAATAAAGTGTAAAAAAGGGAAAATGTATTTAATGTACTGTCATTTTCTTTTCCTGTACTCCACTGAATGGCAGAAGGAATTAATTTGTATTACTCCTCCCTCAGCACAGTAGGACAGGAAACTCTTCTGCAGGTACATGGAATATAAAATAGTAGAAAAAAAAGAGTATAAAACTGGTGCTACAGAGAGGTGGGGTGAAAAAAGACCCTTTATGGGAATATAAAATAAAAAAATGGAGTCCATAGTTTGAGTGGCTTTAATATATAAAAATATGGCGCTGTGGAAGTAGTGTTCAATTCGTATGAAGTTTATATGTTTAGCAACTGTGAAATGTGTTTATGAATAGTTCCCAAATGGGATGAAAAAAAGGAAAACCCACCCAACCCGGCAGTTGAGTGTCGATTCCGGTGGATCGCCTCAGCCCTATGGAATAATAACACTAGAGTAGTAGCTGTGAGCTAATGGATGGATCTCAGTCCATAAAGTCACCAATAGTATGTAGTATAAACAGCTGAAAAAGTATTCACAACTTGATGGATCTTGCAACGCCGGTAGCGTGCTTCCTGCAAGTAGAAATCAAGGAAAATGTCAACGAGAAACGAAAAAGTGTGGTGCACAGCAAAATTGAATAAGGCTAAGCACAAATAAATTGAAAGTTTATTACAGGCATACCCCGCATTAACGTACGCAATGGGACCGGAGCATGTATGTAAAGCGAAAATGTACTTAAAGTGAAGCACTACCTTTCTTCCACTTATCGATGCATGTACTGTACTGGAATAGTCATATACGTGCATAACTGGTGTAAATAACGCATTTGTAACAGGCTCTATAGTCTCCCCGCTTGCGCACTGCTTCGGTACAGGTAGGGAGCCGGTATTGCTGTTCAGGACGTGCTGACAGGCGCATGCGCGAGCTGACGTTTGCCTATTGGGCGATATGTCCTTAACTGTGAGTGTACTTAAAGTGAGTGTTCTTAAACCGGGGTATGCCTGCATGCTAGTGGCATCATAAAATGGATTAAGATAATAGGCATAAATACGCATATCGCACCTGTGGGCGCTTTTATCTTTGATGAAGCGTTCATAAACACGAAACGAGTAAGCGTTTTAGTTAGTATACTTGAGTAATATGTGATCTTTATTTTAAGCATATCACATCTAACTTATTGTGAGAACTACCCAGCACATGTACAGATGTAGCCGGATGGTTTCTTCTGCTAATATAGGAAAAATCTAGGCAAATTTGGGTCTCTCACAGAAATGTTGCAATAGATTTTTCAGCTATTTGAATGCAGACTAATTACCCATCGTATTAACTCAGCGGGGGTTCCTGTAGTTCATTAAAATAGCAGTGCCCCCTGCTGTGTTAATCCGATGGGCCATTAGTCTGCATTCAAATAGCAGAAAAATCTCACAGAAATTAAAATCTCACAGAAATGTTGCAACAGCAGTGTGAGGCTCAGGGAGCCATGCCGTCATCGGCGCGCTTCCCACTCACCGCAGGTCCCTCCGTGTCCTCCTATCCCACCTGCTGCTACATCAGGGATCCTCTGCACTACTCGCAAATGCACTCGCCCGCACCAATTCCAAATAGCGCTGACCTCGGGCCTACGCAGCGCGCGCATAAACGCACGCTCCCTCATCATCCGCCCTCCTACTCTCTGAGGTGCACCCTGCACCTACACTTTCCTACTGCAGTCCTCTCTGAACACACACCCCTACGCTGCAGCTGCCTCATTGGACTTCCTCTGCTACATATGCTCAGCTGTGCCACTAGCACTTTGGCTGAGCATAGTACCAGTTGTGTTGTGTTTACCTATCTTTGCCTCCACATTCTTGCCTTGCCTCGCTGATCCTTGTTCTATATACCGACCCGGCTTTCCTCAACCAACTGTTCTTCTCTAGCCCTGACCTTGGCACCCGGACTACGACTCCGCTGCCTTCACCAACCCTAACATCGGCACCCGTACCTTGACGACTCTCCTCTCTCCAATCCCAACCAATGATCTGTACCTCTCCTGCACTGACTCCTGGCAAGTATACCAACTCTCTGTACCTCTCCACTCCCGACCCGGCTACCTTGAAAAACCCTAAAATCCAGACGCGCCCTTGTGGCTGTGGGTGTCGTTGTATCCAATTCCCACTTCAGCACCACGGGTCCGCCTTGTTTGTGATGAGCACACCGTAAGAATTAAATAGAGTTATGAGATATCCCAAAATGTTCCTAGATTTTTCCTTGAATAGCAGAAGAAACCATCCGTCTTTTTTTGCTAGAAGAAACCATCCGGCTACATCTATATGTGTGAGTGACTTACTAATACTATTGTAATGTGTGGTAGACAAGGTAATGTAGAATTTCATATCTACAGTATACATTTAATTGATGCAAGTAGGATTTCTGTTTTTGTAAACAGGCTGCTCCTTCTCAAGATCTACAAAGTCCACAATGGATGGGAGGCGTAGTACCAGTGAAGGTTACTTCAATCAAGCGCTCCCCATAGCTCCAAAGAGTCAGCTGTGATGAGGGCCCCCCTCTATCTGCCATGTCTTGACAGCATGTTCAGTCACTTTTTGTCTTAACATTGCGCTTACTATCTGCCCAGCACCTCTTGGGCATATACACTGGCTAGGATGTTGCCCTACATATTGTTTTTCTCTGCTTTGTTTGTTCTGAAGCAGAGCTCCCCTAAAAAATTGGACTGGTTATCCACCTCCTCAATGATGAGTGTCTCTAACTCTTCAGCAGTAAACGTGATGCTCCTTTTCTTCCTGCTGCAGCATCAGCAGCTACATCAGCAGTAGTAGCACTACTGTGTCATTTTGACACCTGATATGTTTTTAGTCTTGTCCAGAAATAGAAATACAGATGCATTTATTAGTTATCCATCTATAAAAGTATCTCTGGCTTATTAGAATTAATAAAATAATACTAGCAAAACTATTACTAAAGGAAATAGATGTGTTTATACTGTATGTTTTCAATGGGATAAACCGTTACACATGTATACCCTGATTTATGAGGATTTTAGACATGATCAAGATGGCTTCAATCAAATAAACAGAAATGTATTAGAACAGAAAACAATATAATAATAATAATAATAATAATAATAATAATAATAAAAATAATACATGGTCGAACTAATTATACTTCCTTATAAGGTTTGTACTTATTACTGACCTAACAAAACAATACAATACAATTGTAGAAGAATTATGATCATAATAACTTGAAATGATGTCTATTGGGATTTCAACAGGTCTCTTTGCTCTCCCTTCTTCTGACTGACTAACTGACCCCTTCTCCTTAAACGTGGGTTTCTGCACATTGGCCAACATGTAGGAGGTTTCGGATTGGATAAGGAGAGATACACAACATAAATAATGTGCGTGTTTCGTAATCAAATTCCATGTCTTAGAATTCCTATTAATGCCTGATCCATCATGACATGTAATATATTGGCAGACAGATCAAACGTTCTCCCTGGGTTTGATCTCTGCTAAGGAATGTGCATCTGTTTCCCCTGGTGTCTAAATATTAATTACGAAACACAAAGGGTGTTTGAAGTTCTGGGAAACAAACAAAAGACTGGTTATACCAAGGTTATGGGATAAGCAACCTGTATTTGTCCATTGCCCTCACTCCTTGCATATCAATGTAATATGTTCAAGGTGCAGCTAATCAGATGTACTATCAGTCATATTTACATCAAAGACAGTTTCTGAAGTGAGTCCTGCACAAGTAATCCTCTCACTAACAATAGGGTATTAATTTTAATTTTAACATGAGAATGAGCGTAAAGTTCAAGTAACACACTTGCATTAGCCAGCTGGAACACACGTTACTTGGAATATATGTAAAATTGTTCCTAATGCCCATGTGCAATGTAATGGTTAGTGCATCTCTGTGTTACGAGCATCCCTGCTACTTCAGATATCGTAATAATGCTACTTTTTCAACTGAATGTTATTTTGGCATACAGTATCATTAGCTTTGTGAATATCTTGTGAATAAACACAAGAAAATGATGTCTGTTATCTTTTTAGACTTAATTTGTCCTGATTTAACTGAGCTTTGTGGATATGTCTCCATGTGAATATAAATGATTACCTTTCTCCTATTTTGTTATACTGTATGTAGCCATGTCTGGTGTTGGCTACTGATCTACCCTCCCTAACATTTAAGTCCTGGTATCATTGTTAGGCAAAATCCAGGTTTTCCACTGCAGTAAGCAGCTCCCTTGAGTGACAGGTTGGGCAGGACTAAGGCCTGTGTTCCACCCAATCCTGGGCTCAGACCTTGGACCCTCCTCCTGGGTACTTGAGGGGCTTCACCAGCCAAATTTACGGATGTTCTCTCCCATGAGAGAGAGTGATTACTGGAAGCTTGGCGTCAGAGCTCTGACCACTTCCATCCCCTCACTTAGGGGAGTGGAAAAGTGTGACGGGCTGCTTGTAAAGTAAAATGCATATTTGTTTTTCTTGCAATTAGTGCACTACTTGTGTCTGTCTTTTCTGTTTTCTTTTTGCTGGGACCAGCTATCTTTTCTCTATTTTTCCCTAAACTTTACTAACTTTTCATGTTGTGTCCTGAAGGCAGTCAAATGAATGCAGGAATGGTTTATTTGCTGCACAGTCTTAATGTTTTTACACATGAAGGCAGTTCTAGCAGGGATGAAGGGGGGTTAATTCTTAATGGCCAGGTATAATAAATATAGACAAATCCTTACCTGAACTATAGCAGGATTTGTTAGGGTGGCTTGGTGAGTGGTGTTGCTTGGGCAGAATCTGTGAAAAGGAAATACCATACATGGTGGATTATACCATTTGTAGGGGTTTAAAGGCAGGTGATACTGAAATGGAGTAACTTCTTATTTAACAAGAGTCAAAACGTGCAGTTGATATTTACTTTTTTTTTTTTTTTAGAAAATTGTATATGTGATGCCAAGTTTATTATGTTTTCTAATTTGTGTATGTTTTGTAATTGTTTCCCCTGTGTAGTTGACTGAACCTGGTTTGGTCCGAAATGAACCAAGTGTCTGATGCTATTTAATGAGTGATCAGTTGGCAGATCAGAGGGAAGGGGAAGGTTGTACGTCACTGCAGATGCCACTGCAAGGCTCATTCTCTCCAGGATCTGCTGCTCATGCCTCATTAAAGAGCTGGTACATAGAAATCATCTGTACAAATTGTCAAAGGAATAAACCTGTCCTGGTTTAGCAATGAATACTTGTCTCTGTCTGACTTCCTGAATTTTTTTTTTCATATGGACACAACCTGTCACAGAAAGGTACCCCTCAACCCACAAGGGGGTGAGGGAAGAGCAGAGGACTGGTTCTGGAGGCTTCAAGCTCCAAGATTGAGTCCAGGGACCATCCGGAGGAAGGGACAGAGAGTTGTACCAGTTGTATGCTGATACCTGTTGGTCTGAGAACTGTATTGTATTGTATGTCTTTATTTATATAGCGCCATTAATGTACATAGCGCTTCACAGTAGTAATACACGTGAATGTGTGAATAAAGTTCCAGTTCTTTTAAATAATATACTTATGCCCGAGACTACAATCAATCAGGGGGATTATCAGCGTGTTCTCCTGCAGAGATTGTCTTCAGCATCCCTGGAGCCTGCACGAGATGGAGGCACTGAACCACCGAGAGAAGGACTAACCATCACCCCAAACGCCTGTCCTGTCTTCCCCATACCACTGGCGGAAAGTTCAGCCTCCTGTGAACCAGCAGGTAAAAAGCATTACAAACCCTGTAATAGGCAGATTTCCCAGAGGGTGGGGGAAAACCTGTTACATATATATCATACCTCACTTGACCATCATGTAAATTGTCTTTAACAGACTCATCAAACTCCACACCTAGAACAAACCAAAGAAATCTTAAAATGGTACATACTGTTGATCAAGATTCCCTCCCAGCATGGGGTGGTGACAATATACTGTATGATCACATTTAAGCACCAATGCCCCTGTTTAAAACCATGATCAACCGTTTCTGGAACTTTTCACTTGGGAGTACATAGCCCATAATATAAGGTATATTGGATTTCTTACACAACAAATCAAATAAACACTTGATGGAATGTATGAACACTCCTATTGCATAAATAATTAAATCCTTCTCTTCCCATATATATATATATATATATATATATATATATATATATATGTATATATATATATATATGTATATATATTATAACACAAATATGGTAAATGAATTGATAATTGAAGGAAAACCTCTTCCTTGGCTAGGCTCCAGAACTGAGAGGAACCTTTGCTCTGCCATGAAAGCTGGAGGCCTTGTGACTGGATTATACACACACATCTGCACCGTATTGCAGCAGACTTCCCCGGGAAGCTTTCACGCCCTGCAACTTGTTATCTCCGATTTTTTTTGTTGAACTTACAGGCCCGGGAATACGAAAGAAATGAAACGTAACGCAAGCCAGGTTTCAAATCCTTTGTCTCAATTTATTACTCATAGGGTAATGACTTTTATACAGGAAAAAGAAGATATTGGTTACAAGCGTAACATAGGCGTAACATAGGCGTAACATAAGGGTAACCTGGGTGTGTCTTGGGCGTAGCTTTGATTAGAGGCGTGATTTAGGGGCAGAAGATATTAGTGGCATGATTTTGGGACGTGTCTCTCCCAATACAAGCAATGTCTCAATACATAGCTTATTCATTGTCTGTTGTCAAAAGAGATCTTGAATCATTAGCAACTAATTATACTATTTTGTGTCTTTCGGAGAACCAGTCTATTATATTCTGACTAAAAGGACAGGAGACTAACAATATAAAAAGTATCTTAGCAATATCCTGAGCAGGAAGAAAGGAAATGTAATTTGGCAGAAACTGAGTGCATTAGGAATTATATTTCAGCAAAAGGCTGACTACAGAACTTAACTAGTTATGAACAGACAACATGGATGCTTATCATAAGTGCAGATTCTGGCCTGACATACTGGTCCTAACAATAATCTATGCTAAAAAATAAAAATAGAAAATATATAAAAAATATATATGTGAATATTGTCCAGAAAAATAAAGATACAATACAAATCAAAGTCCAACTCCAAACGCTGTCCAAATGAGTCAATGTATTATCACATTATATAATTAATAATAATTAATATTATTGAACCCCTGAAGAAGTCATTATAAGACGAAACGCATAGGGAGTGCTTTGTGATAATATATTGTCCAGTTTTATTTATTATATGCCACTTCACTTTCGGGACTACATATTTTTTGGTATTCATTACCAAACGCCGCCATACACAGTGTTTTCCTTTCGGATACCATCGCAGTCTATCTGGAGGAGCCCAGTGACATCACCAGGTCTCGTGAGATTGCTACCGGAGGCTTGCTGTTGTGACGAGGGGCTTGGATTGGAGAGACACTTCCTGCTTGCTCCGGTACACGGAGGGAAAATTGCAGTGCTGCTGGTTTCTTTCCACACTAGACAGTTGTATTGGAGCTGCTGACATCCTGTTTCCTGGCTGGCGATTGAGTACACTGGCGACACATCTTATTATCACATTTCCCCGACGGCAGGATGCGTGCGGGCAGCGTGGAGATGTGGCCTGTCGCGCGTCAATGTGACGTCACTGTCACGTGAGCGCCCGGCTTCCCCGGCTTCCCCGACACCCATGAAGTTTGAAGTGAGGCAAGCAGGGGTGTGGGGAAGCAGAGGGGCACAGCAGGAGCAGCTATGGGGTCAGGAAGGGGGAGCAAAATGCCATGAGAGCGGAGGGAGTGCACGGAGGAGATGCGGCGGCGCGCGGTCTAGACCCGGCGCAAGCCGGAGTAAATCCCGGCCTACCGCTGGCAAAAGTTAGAATAAAATGTGTTGCAGCAGTATAACTCATGAATGCTTTATTACCCGTTTTGTTTGTGAGTGCATTTTTACCTATCCTACTCCATATAAATTTTGTTAACTTTATTATGCTATGAGTGCGCCTATTTTTTGTTTGTTTTTTCTGTATATATATATATATATATATATATATATAGGACCATACGATACCGGTTGCAACACGACATCAAGGGACAGCACGCAGGTAAGTAAATCAAAAATGTTCTATATTTGATAGAAGACACAAAAACCGACGTTTCGGTCCCCCAGTGGCACCACCTTGAGAAAGGTCCCACTGGGGGACCGAAACGTCGGTTTTTGTGTCTTCTATCAAATATAGAACATTTTTGATTTACTTACCTGCGTGCTGTCCCTTGATGTCGTGTTGCAACCGGTATCGTATGGTCTGTTATTGCTTTATGGGATAAGCACCAAAACTTATTTACTTGCATATGGTGTGCCGGCTGTGCATTGGATTCTATATATATATATATATATATATATATATATATATATATATATATATATATATATATAAAAATATATATATATATATATACAAATATATATATATATATATATATATATATATATATATATATATATATATATATATATATATATATATATGATATAGGGAAGAGATTGATTTAATTATTTATGCAATAGGAGTGTACATACATTCCATCAAGTGTTTATTTGATTTGTTGTGTAAGAAATCTTGTAGAAGAAGATTATTCACTATATATATATATATATATATATATATATATATATATATATATATATATATATATATATATATATATATTAGTTTAGAATCTTCTCTAAATCTATTTATTGTAAATTTAGGTTGTTCAAGCAAGGTTGTGTTTAGCTTTGAAGGGGTTATTATCTATTTACTAATTTAGCTAGACAAATAATTTACTAATTACATTTGTTGAAGCCATGGCTGGTCCAGACTGCCTCTATGTTTCCTGTCACGTAAGTCCTTAGTAGCTACAGGCTGTGGCAGGCTATCCTAGGGGCATTGACCTCCCTCATGCTGACTCTCTGAGTGGCAGGAGAGGATGTGACACAGGGTTTGTGTATAGTCAATAATGGTGCAGATCTTGTGCCCTCCCCTTCTGATGTTTCAGAGAAAAAGTGCTAAATTATAAGGAGTTTTCTTCCACCCCTCCCAGGAGAGGAGGTTTAGGCTGTTTTCTCCCAGCTGGGGTTGAGACACGTCAGGCAGTCCCTCCTGGGCTGACTGAAATAGAGATAACAACACCACGGACACTCAGCTCTCCTGGACCATCACAAGCATGACCACACCACTAGCGGAGAGCTCTGCAGGGGAACTACAACCCCCAGCAGCCACTGGTGCTACAGGATCAGCTGGTGCGCAACAGCCAATAAGGCTGCAGATATTTTCTGCACAGATAGATACAATTTGGCACTCTGAGACGACCGTGCCAGTCGGTTGAGGGAGCAGCAATAAGTAGGTAGTGTCTCAGGAGCAAATGGCCTTGAGACTAGGCATAGTTTGCCCCCTTAGGCCCCAGGTAGGCCCTAAGTCCCACTTAGCTTGTGGATGCTTCAGGGATCAGCCCATAGATAGGGACCATTCCCCTTCTATGCTAGTGTCAGGGACACAGCCAGGACACCGTGAGAAACTTGCGGCCTGTATTTTGGGCTCAGACCACCACCGCAAGGCAGAAGGTTAAGCTGGGACACTCCTGCTGGAGTCCACCCCACGTAGACACGGATTCAATTGCTGACAGCGTGGGACAGGACGAATCCATTTCCTCAGTTGGTGGTACCAGGTGCTGGAGCACCTGGCAGGTATTATAAAGTAAACAAGTGCACCAACTATACTCTCTTACTGTGGGCAGCGCTGTCACACACACTTGGGGTGAGAGATCCAATTGGGGCTGGACACTGGGACACTGGGACACTGGTGCCCCCTGAACCTGAGTATTGTGCATATATGAGTACACATAAATATGGTGTAATTGTATTACTTGCTCTGGTTATAAGTTGCATGTTCAGTAAACCTGTCACTATATACAGTACTGCATGTGTTTTTATTGTATGGGGTCCTGTGAGGGGGTTATCTGGTGCTGCCTTAATCCTTCACAGGTTGAGGCACTGTCACCGGAACCAACCAGGTTCCCAGCAGCTGAGGTTCAGGCCTCCTGTGAGCCAACAGGTAAAACGCACCACATAACACTCAGTAGCAGTCTCATCACCCAGAGGGTGGGGGAAACATTAATAATAACTGGAATTGTACAGTCTAATAAATCTAGATGCCCATGTACTGTATAGCATTGATATCACCAAGACTTTGGCTGACATTGAAGTTTCAAATTAACCTTAATTGAAATTGTTCAAGCCAAGGAAATAATACCTGTGCTTAGGCAAGGTTCAGTGAGCCAGTGGAAAAGCTATCCAAGTCTGGTGTTATGGGATGCTAGTTGGACTACTATACTGATAGCAATTACTGTTAGAATGTTTTTTAATAAGCTTACCTGAAACTAAATATCCATAACCTAGGCAACCAAAAAGAGCAAATGCATTTCATACTAATTAGGAATGAAAGGACAGGGAGATTTCTCATGCTATGATCCATGATGTAATCTCTGTGTATACCTTATTTGACATTGCAGAACAAATTCAAGAAAGGTGGGTAACTATGCTAATTATTTAAATAAACTTTCTTTTGTGGCTTCAGGGCAAGATTCACTAAAGGGAGTCGGATATTTAATGTAACATTACATAAGCTAACTCACATTATACAATATTTATTAAATAAAATAAAATTGTTATGTGTTCGTGCCATAAAAAGGTTAGGATCATGAGTTACGCCCATTATGTACAATTGTATGCAAATTAGCTAATTACAGCTTACAGTAATTCATATTCATCTGGTATTCACTAAGCAGAGCTACAGATAATACATGGAAATAACATGATGTGAATTAAGTTACCGAAAGTAGCTGTTAATCACTACTTTGCTAGTTATAAACATGCAAATGTAATGATTCAGGGATTGGAAGCAGTGTGGTCTACAAAATGAGCTGTTGCTGCTATATACAACCACCAGTAACATGCCAAGGTGGATCCCACCCAAAGGGATGCAGGTGCTAATAAGACATCAGAACATAAATAACAAAAACAAATTAAAATATATATATATATTTTTTTTTAATAGGAAATAGTACCCTGGAAAAGTAATATGCTTAAACGAAAAAGTTGATAAAAACAATAAATTATCAGTCATCAGGAAGGATCCAAATCTGTAACCAACTGAAGGAACTTTATGTCTTTATGAGTCTCAAAGTTGTACCAGGTCCCATCCTGGAAGAGCTTTATATATATGTTGTTAGTCTAATGGGGGTGTGTTAAACTGCTCTGGGTCGTTATGAGATGCACAGACACTGTGAGAAGTAGATATGTTCACACTTTCTTTAAAAGGATGAAGCACAAGTCCACAAACCCAAACTCAAATCCTATGGAAAAGGTTCATCACGGGAAAGGTCAGAAACACATTGATTGTATTTTATTTACTTGAGTTGAACCTCAAATGCACATCCACCACACCAGTTCTGAATTCACTCTGTCATATTTGACATTTCCTAACAGCATTGCCAAGTAGTTTACAGTATGTACCAAATATGTGCAACTCTGTGTACATAATGTCCAGTATCTTGACTGTGCCCTATTTCTGTGACAGACCTTTCTATTTCGATTTGTGCTGGAGCCATTATATTATGAATAACTAAATATCCATGTTTCTATTTAGTTGTTTTTTTGTCATTGATAAAACATTTATTTGTAATCTAAGTAATTTGTATTTATCTTTATAAAAAGCATCTATGGTCTCTTTAAATTGTAAGAGTGCTGCATGTAGCCACATGCCTATCTCCGGTTGCTGAAGACGCCAAAGCAAACCTGCTTTTCACCATTATCTATTAGCATACAATGTTTCCACTGCAGCCAGGGATTCTAGGAAATTGCATGCAAATGAGCACTCACAGGGTCACCTTTTGCTTGTAAACCAATTTAACATGGTGCGCTATTTACTGTGCACTGTGTGGTGGAGGTATACATATCGGATTGGTGGATGTACCATTTGTCAGTCAAATATGACATCACAGGCTTTATATAAGGTCTGTGAAATCTCATTTGAACCCAAGAAGCATTCGGATCAACATCTCCTGGACCTGTTGGATTGGAAAGAAAAGAAGAACTTTAGTACTCACTCCTCTTCAAGCAACTGAGGATCATGGACGTCTGCAAATCATGCTGATAAGGATCATTGCATTGTTGGGCAAGAATTGGTGCTGCAGTTGTATGAGGAGGATGAATTTTCATCCCGGGAAAGGTAAGAAACATATTGAATGTATTTTACTTAATTGTGTATTTTTTTTTTTTTGCCAATTGACTGGCAATGTGTTTATCTATGCCCCTTTAAAGGTATATATAAGCACAGTGACAAGCAATGCATTTTTGGGCAAATGTTTGTTTTTATTTAATTATAATGTATTTTATTTTGTTAAAAGTTTTTTTTTTTTAGGTTGCCAGAAAAAGGCAAGTTGGTGTATTACTGCTGTGAAACGCTCTTTACATGGATGGTGTTATATAAATGAAGGTATATATATATACTGTTTTTTCGTTGTTAGCAACAGTTGATCTCTAAAATACGCTCTTATCTATTTGTAATTTTAAGGAACGAGGCCGTCTACAGATATGCCTGAAAGGCCACTTCTTCTTTTGGATTTTGTGGATTTAAAGAATAAAGTGATAAACATGTTATTTTTTACTATTGGGTTTATAACAGTTTCTATTACATAACCCTATTGTAGAAACATTATTACCATCCCCTATTGTATCAAAATTAAGTAATTAAGTCCTATTTATTTCTGGCATTTATTACAGAATTGGGATAAACATCTGGTAACATTTTACCTTCATGTTGATGACTTTGGCCATAACATTGCAGTAAAAAAAAAAACACTTTTACCACATGCGACATGAACTCAATTTTAATAGAGTATTGTGGCTAGATGATTATGGATTGAAAAAAGTTTTACATGTTCAAGAGATTTATAGAGGATTTGTATTACATGTGTCATGCTTTCCAAGATTAACTAAAGATCTACACCTGTTCTTGGGGCCTAAAATTGTTGTTCAGTTCTGTCCATTTTGAATATAATTACACTGCCATGTTTACGACTTAAACTTTACAAGTTTGTTTCTGCATTTCTAGACTGAAATGAATTACACAAATTGCTTATACTAACACATTTTCTATCTTTCCCATCACATTTTTATGCACAGTAAAGTTTTGGAGTTTGATGTACAGTATTTTATAACATGCAGTTTATTTAGTTACAGAACATCGATCTTATGGCCTTGCTACCTATGCATAAATATTTAGACTTACATAAGACTAAACTTTTTTTTTAACATTTAAGTATTAAGCCTATAATATTTAGCCCTATAGTGTTTCAATATACTGGCACAGCTACTCTTAAATAATTTTTACCTTGCAGTTAATGTAAATGCACTATCTCACGTCTCAATAAATATTTTTAATTCAACTACCATCGTCTTGGTTTTTGGGGTATTGGGACCAAAAAATGGCAGGGCATGGGTCAGAAGTGTTTAGTTCGAAGGTGTGAGATACTGCAGAATGCTGATAAGTAACCTTTTGCTTTTTTTATTTCTTTGCACCAATATCCAACAGTACTGTCTAAGTCAATATTGTTATGCAAAGTTATAAGAGCAAAAATCTCCGCTTTTTTTGCAGCGAAAAAAAAACAGCCAAACGCACGGCGATAAGCCACTTATCGCCACATATCGCCACTTATCACCAGCCTCTCAAACTCGTTCAATTCTAGTAGCCCCGATCAGCTTATAGAGGCTGATCGCTTCTCTAGAATGGAGATTTCCTCTCTAAATCGCCTCGCCACAAAAAATTGGCAAGAAGGTGGGGAGAAGCTGCGAGACGGCACTTAGAAAATAAAATGAATTTTTCCTGCATCAGATTGATGCCGGGAGACTTCGGAGCTGATATCCATTAATATCACCACTGGAGACCACTGGCGTGAATCCCATGCAATAAAAATGCATTTACAGGCCACTTCATAACCTTAGCGGCTTACCGCTAAGGCAATGAAGGGATTAACCATACTTATTCTTGATAGCGGGGGTGGGTGAAGGTAATATTTGGCCCTTGATGGGTGTTTAGGCATTATGAGGGGATTGCAGGTGGATTTAACCCCTTCATAACCTTAGCGGTTAATATCGCAACAGTAATGAAGGGGTTAACCCCTCCCGCTACCCACCCGGTAGGCCTAAACTCCCATCCTTGGGGCTAATACCCCCCTCACCCACCACCGCTATCTACAATAAAAAAAATACACACAACAGCCCTACTACCCATCTCCTTGGCCACCAATAAACATGACAATATCTAATAAAAAACAATACAAAACCCACCCACCCCCAAACCCCCACATAAAACCATTATTTATTTTTTTACCCACAGGATAAATAACACAGGCCGACGGGGTCCCCACGTGTGTCCGCAGGCCCCACAATGTGCACCCCGAGGGGTTCCCACAGGTGTCTGGGGACCCTCGGGTGGTCCCTGCTAGGCTCTGTGGGCCTCCAGGTGGTCCCCATGGGTGTCCATGGGCCCCAACGGGGTCCATGGGTTATCTTCACAGGTGTCTGGGGGTCCCAGGTCATCCCCACATGTGTCTGGGTGCTCTTGGGTGGTTCCCACGGGTGTCAGGGGGCCCTCGGGTGGTTTCCACGAGTGTCTGGGGGCTCTCGAGTGGTCCACATGGGTAACCGGGGGCCCCACAGGGGTCCCCGGGTCCTCCCCACAGGTGTACGTGGGTGCTCATGTGGTCAGCATGGGGGTCCTCAGGTGGTTCCCGTGGGCTTTTGGGGGTCCTCGGGTGGTCCCGGTGGGTCCCTGCTGGCCTGCAGTACCATTCCTGTATTTAAAAAAATAAAACATGGCTTACATTTAAAAAAATAACACCTCCTCCCACCCCCCCCCCCCAAACACATACTGTACAGTACTGGGCAAAATAACTATTATCCCGATAGATAATAGATTATTTACCCATTATTAAACACAACATTAGCCAGCCAGCATTAATAAAGTAAATACAACCGTTCTACTTACCCCTGCCAATAGGAAGGCTGTCCTCGTCAACATACTCCAGGTCCATGTCCTCTGTTGCTAGAAAGTATACATAATAAATACAAACTGAATGAGACTGCCAGGGACCCCCGCTGTGTTAATCCGATGAGCCATTAGTCTTTTTGCAGAAAAGTCACAGAAATGTTGCAGCATTACTGAGAGATTGCACCAGATTTTCAAAGGCAAGTGTTCGGATACTCATTGCTGCATCCCTAGAGGACAGGCCTGTGAGCAGATAGTTCTCACATCAAGCACTGAGGACAACGCTCCACAAACCTGCAAGGATGCATGGCTTCACAAAGCTTCATGAGCCTGCTCATGAAGCAGGGCTGCACTACCTGCAAGTTGTATTGTAGTATTACACAAAAACGTATTTTATGTACTGTTCTGTCACTCAAAGATCCTCCAGAGTTCATAAGGCAATCTGGTTGTGCCTGTTTATGCTCATTGTCATGGCAATTAAATCAGTACAGACGTAACTGATGTAAAGGCATGAACGTAATGTGATATAATTTTTTTTTGTAATGAGATTAAACAAGACGATACAGACAATATAGCAACACAGATGCATAATCCATTATCTTAGATACCGAATATAAAAAAAAAAAAACAAGCTGATACAGACCGCACAGTATGCATTCTACATAACAAGGGGTTTTTAATAGAAACAACTATGTTTGAAACATTGTAGTGAATTTTAACCAGATTTTCACCTACCTTAAAAGGGATCTTAGAGCGAACCCTACTGTATAACAGTCACAGAACATTATTGGTATTAAACCATGTGAATATTAAAATGTTATTATTTGTTCTGTTAAGTAATTGTGCCAATCAATACCCTCACCTGGGCCATCGACAAAGATATTCACTGAGCTATACTGAAATTGCAATGAAAACAAAAAACCACACTGCAAAATGTCATTTCACAGGCTTCCTCCATCTTCTCACACCTAGGCCATGGGAAGTATTCCAGCGGGAAGAATCTTGCACCTTACTTCAGTACCAGGAACAGTAAGTTGTGCTGTATCTCTAAATACAAATATAGGATGAGTACAGTTTATCAGCTGACTCAATTTAACAGAAGTTGACTCAATGGACGTCTTTTTTTCAAAGCTTTACTATATGTAGATTTTGAACAATGCAGAGCTAAAAAAATTCTGCAATGCTTTATAACCACTTTTTTAAGACATTTCCAGTTGTCCAAGTAATATTTTTACATATAAAAATGAAAACTTACATATTAATTAAGGTTTCACAGTTGCACCATTTTTTATTTCAGTTTGGAGACTTTAATGAAGAACACCAGTAAATTCTCTGTCTGTGACATAGCTCGGTAGGGTTCAGAAAGGAGCTCACATACTGTACCATATTCTGCAACGAAAGTACTTTATTCACAAGGGAAAGCAGGTTTGCAATACACTTTCAACAGACTGGAACACACAGTTCTAAGTAAATAGCATACGCCTGCAAAACAACACAACGTTCCTTAGTCTCTCGTAACAGAATGCGAGTCTAGGCTCTCTCAGAGGCAAGCGCTCCAGAGCCTGTTTCCTCACAGACTGAAAGCAGAGAAAGACAGCAGTAAGTCTTCATCTGCCTTTTATTCCTCCCTTTTATAATTGCCTAGCAGACCTACAAGATAGGGTTGGTAACATATATGGGTGCCCCGATTTAAAAACCCTGGCCATTTTTTGTATCAGACTATATTGCATGAGGCCCTATGGCATTTAAAAGGCAGACAGCAGACTCCCTCTCACTGTTTCACAGCCAGCAGGAAAGTACTGATGCAACCACGAGTATCCGAACACCTGCCTGGGAAAATCTGGGGCAATACCCCAGTAATTAATTTGGCCACATGCCGACTAGTAAGGACTGTAATGCAGCCAGTTGTTTAACCCCAGAACATTTAGATGGTGCAATTAACCAATTAGGGTTATATATGGAGAGCCAGCTGTTGAAGTACATACAGTATAAGGTAATATGTGGCTACTGCTAACAAAGAGTGTCCAGTTCATGTGTGGAACATGTCCCCGAAAAATAGGATCCCACCATTTCCTCAATGCATCCCCCACAGTAGATTTAGGTACATTATTATCGTATACGTACGCGTATTTACGCATATTTTTATGCATAACATCAATGCCCACATTTGCAGTAATACATTTGGGATTCACTGACATTATGCGGGACGATGGTCATGGCAATAAGGGCTTGCATTCCCCACTTATTCACGGGAACACAGTTCTGGGCATCTGGGTGGTATGAGAGGTATTACCGCTTGTTTTGGCTGGCACTCAATGTCCCACTGCTTGGTAGAAGCAGCCACCTCCATCATGGGAGAAAGTGAAGCAACCTGGCTCTCAACATTAATGGCTGAAACTTAAGAAAGTCCAATTTCACAGGTAACTTGGAGCGACCTCGGCTGATTGCCACAAGCTATATCCTCACTAGGCAGTGTGAGTCCTTGATCCAGAGCCCCCACCAAAGCTTTTGCAGCCACAAGGGCTCAGGCCTTTTTGAGCACCTGGCAGCGCAGCAGGAATGGGTTGGTCTCAGCGCCGCTCACCACCAAGGATGAGTTGGTCTCTGGAACCACCAGCAATGAAGAGTTGACTCGTAAGCAGGGATGGTGGAAGTACCAGTGTGTACCGCTGCAGCAGTTGCTCCCGCGCTGCTCTTCAGTGCGGAAGAAGGTGTTGAGGTCTCTCCACGAGGATCCTCCTGAGTCGCAGACTTCTCCCAATCGGGACTGGTCAGCAGGGACGGCATAGACAAAACTTGGCAGTACTTCTCCAGGCAACGACTGGCATCTTGGATGATACAGGCTTGTTCCTGTTCCATCAAGGAGAAGGATGGGGCATCTCCGATATTAGACGGCATGGAGACAGGTAAGTCCAACTTTGTTTCACAGGGCGGAGCAGTACTCACACATTTGGGAGAAATGAAGCAGTCTTTCCAGGTGAAGGTTCCAAATGACTTCACTCCTGAGTCAGAACTCGCATGGTAGTGCTCCTTGCAATACTTGAGGGCCAGAACTCTTTGATCAGGGCGGAACAGATCGTATACTCTCCCCATATAGTCCCTCTCTGGATCCGCAGAGGAAATCTCCACCAGTGCCTGCAACTTACGGACCAATGCATACAGGCTCTGCAACTCCTCTGGTCCCAGTGTAGAAACAGGGTTGTTCACAGGCCCTCTGCACCGGCTTAAGGTAGGGCACATCACATCGTCCACAGAGGGACATGACATTCAGATCTCCTCCTAGACGGTCACACAACGGGCACAGGAGCTGCATGGTCTTGCCCATATTTCTTGAGTAGCAGGAGGCCTCCTGGCAGATCGAATTGTTGGGCCATTTGCTCAGTCATGGTACTGTTCAGCGTAGTAGTGATCAGAGTAGACACAGCTCTGACCTGTTCTGTCACCACGTGTGTTTCTTGGGTGTGATAGCTGCATCCGGCTACGCCACACGTGGTGGCAATTAAATCTTGGTGTTCTCCCCGTGGTGGATCAAGGAGTCCCAGACACTCGAGAAAGGGTGCGGCTATCGCTTTCGCGTCAAACCACACTTGTTTTCCAAGACTGGTCCTTGCATCTTTCAAATTCTGCAAGTGGCTCTCCCGATTTTGGTGGGAGCCGTTTACAGCCATCAGAATCCTCAGTTAGGACCCTCAATTCACATGTGCAGTGTGGCAGCTCCTTCTTAGGGTCTCTCTCATTTCAAGATGCCTCCCTGGACAACTCCACATGTACTCGGCTGATACCATAATGGTAAGATCACATCTCTGCCCTTAGCAACAAGTTGGATATAACTCTGCAAGCACTTTCTGTCATTGGGAATACACGCTGTAAATCCCAATCTTGGGTGTTCTATTGTTTTAAGTCACCTCCTTGGCGACTCCACATGTACTCGGCTGATACCATGATTGTCAGATCACACCTCAGCCCTTAGCAAAGTTCACGAATAAAGTGGGGAAGTACATGCTGGTAGTTTACTTCTTGGGGGTTCTTTCATTTCAAGACACCTCCTTGGACAACTCCACATGTACTCAGATGATACCATGATGGTAAGATCACATCTCTGCCCTTAGCAACAAGTTGGATAGAACTTGGCTCTGATACCATTGTATTGTATTGTATTGTATTGTATATCTTTATTTATACTTTGTCAGGTCACATATCAGATATATTAATGTTCATAGTAGGTTTTTGCAATCGTGAGCTTGATACTGCCACTGTACCACTTCAGTGTGCATCTTAATTGCTTTTCAAATATTCTGGCATTATAGTGGCTTTGATACAGTGAATGTCCAGTCACTTCTCAGTTTAGCAATTATCCCAACTGTTGGCACTTTAAATGCAAAATAGTACTTGTAGCAGAGAATGTACTGACACGATCTGCATCTCAGCAGCGCCTCCAAAGGTAACACCCCTATGCCCCCCACCCCCAGGGGAGATTTGCTAGTATGTATGGTATTGTGGTGCTGAGGTGCTCGCCTGCTTGTTCTCAGGAAGCTGAGTCTCCATGATGGTAGGGAGCTTTAGGGTACAGGATTGCCTTTGTTGGTGCAGCGCCTCCACCTGTTGGGCTCCTGCTATAGACAGCGGTTCATCCCCACAGGAACCACCATAGCAGGAACACCATAGCATAGAATAAGGAGTGCCAGTGGTTGTAGAATAGGTTTATTGGCACAACAGCAGGTACAGCATATTTCCCTCTCTGCATGGCTCCCAGCCCAGGGGTATCATCCCTTCTCTGGACAGGACAGGACTAGGCATTCCAAGGGCTTGAGGCCCCCAGGCTAATCTGAACATCTTCCCTCCATGAGGCAGGAACAGGCACAGGCCTTCGACCATGGCTAGGACTGGGCAGAACTCCCAGAACACACAGCACAGAGTACTGACAGACAGGCAGAATAGCCAATCACACACAATTTGATGGATACCCACATATTTTACACAGGGGGAGGCACCATGCCCCTCTGCACCATTGATTAGGTAGAACCAATACTGCAGCTAGTTCCTCCTCCTGCCATGTGGTCCCAGCAGCTTATAAGCCCAGACATTAGTCTGTTGAGTAAGTTGCTACAATCATGTTGCACAGGAGGGATATGACTCCAACGGTTTTCAAGCAGACACATGGAAACTGCAACAAACTAACTTACTTGGGAAGACAAATTAAGTTACTTGGCTCACATGCTAGGGCATGGGAGAAGTAATTAAACCTAGCACTGACTGCTGTTACCAGGACGTATAGTACTACAGTAGGCACAGAAATATACAGCAAGGGGCTACATACTGTATAGTTAAATAGGTATCTGTTTTTCTTCATAAGTGAGTGTCATTTAGTTAAATTCTTTGGCCAACACATTTTATGCCTGCAAACCACACCAAGGTATCCCCTCTTTTGCCAGTTCTTATACTACTGTACCTGCAATAAAGCTCTCCTAACCTCTCTGTATTTAACTATATGATTTGTCATATTGAATCTAGCACTGCGTCTTTTGTCTTTTGAAGATGTCTGACTGAATCTGTAAAGGGGGAAACCATCCCCAGTTGCTTTTGTCTGTGGAGATGGCAAATGCAATAAGTCTGTTTATAACAATTAGCAGTTTGGATTTTTGTGGCGGCAACCTTCCAGGAACAACAGGGAAAATACTTACCCCAACCCGCCATGGCCCTAGGGAATATTAAATGGGTTTTTTTTTCATTGTGTAGTCTAAAATAAGAGTTATGGGGAATCATAAATATTGCTACAATATATCCTCGAATGAGACTATTTTACTTTTTTTACACTGCTTTGTTTGGGTAATTTGCCACATATTTAACTGTACAATGCTGAGAGAGACTACAGTATTTAAATTTCATGTTTGCTTACCAAAAATAAAGAGAGACAACCAAGGAATTCAGGGAGGGCAGGGGAATCATGTACAGATAATTACAAAAAAAATATGAACACGCTGTTGTACAATATTGAAGGAAACAGACAATGAAACATGCATACATAATTATAATTATATTGATGTGCACAAAGGAAACTACAAACAAGACATGACTTGACTAATATCATCTGCAGTTCCCCGTGATCATGAATAAAGATAACTGGCTTTTTAATTTCTTACACGATTACTTTTTATTTATATTACTTTTGGCAGAAAGCTAATTATCACAAGTTAATACATTGAGAAATATCTTTAAAAAACAACATACCATAGTTTAAGTGTTAATTTTTTTTTTTTTTTGTATTATAGTATCACACACAAACTCAGTGTAAGTAGTGTCACTAAAAGATCATCCAAAGTCCATCAGGCCATCTTGGTTGTACCTGTTGATGATCATTGTCATAGGAACAAAATCAGTACAGACTTAACTGATGTGAAGGCATGAAAATAATGAGATTAAACTGACGATACAGACAGTATAGCAACAAGAAGAAGCACATTGGATTCACTTAGATACCTACTGTAATATATAAAAAAATCATTATCCCCTCGCTGATACAAAATACAGACACATACTGTAGGGGGAGAGCTACGGTATCAACATTAAGAAAGTGCACAGAGAAGTTTGTTTTGATATTTTGCTCCATTTTCTGTGTGTTTGCATCAAATGTTTTTGCCACCTGGCTGATGTTTTGGCACTGAGATGCAGAATTTGCATCTCATTATAATCTGTGCATTTTGCAACTCTCCCTATGGGCAAATTGCAAGGTGACACAAACAGTGCAAAACTTGGAGCAAATACTATAATACATTGACACAAGATGAAAATGACACCATTTGGACACATTTTGCTCCAGTCTAACCCATCACATTAAACATGACAAAAATATACAATTAGGGAGAACAGAACTGAACTAGAAACGTCATTTAATTTAAACAAGTATACTGTACAATCAGAAGCTCCAAAAACTGCTAAAATATTGTAAATCACTATTAATAAAAAAAAATGTAGAATTGAAAGATTCCCTTTAAGTCAAACTTTGAAAACATCTAAAACATACTGAAATTGCTAAATGGTCTCACAGCATCAATAAAATATGTTTTTAAAACAAATAAAGACGATTTCAGACGGTTTGCCGCTAAGTTAATGAAGCAGCCTGTAAATTTCTTTTTTTTGCATTTCCTTGAAGCCGGGGGTCTCCGGAGCTCGTATTAATGTGGGGCAGCTCCGGAGAATTTGGCGTCAATCCGATGCAGGAAAAATAATTGTTTTTTCTAAGTTGTACTCGCAAATCCCTCGCCACCATCCCACTAGCCACCCGAGATGCCTAACCACCCACCTCGGTGCAATTACCCTCTTCACCTACCCTCTCTACCCCCAAAACCCCTCCCCCTCTACCAAAGGAACAGGCAAATACCCTAGTAGCCAAATATGGCTACTGGGGCCTATTCAAATAGAGTATCCGGTACAGTAACATCCAAATTAAATTATTAAATGGGAATGTGCGGACAACCATAGTCCAGGGTGGTTCTGAGGGTGATTCTATGCTTACCCAGGCTCAGTGATGAGTAACCAACAAAATAAATAACTCAACGCTCCCCCTGATGAAGTATGTCAAACATACGAAACGTGCGTAGGGTTGTGACGTCATGACTGTGGCGTCTCTGAGGGAGGTGGTTTGTGCGACGCGGGCTGTGTGTACAGGAGGCTGGTAACGTCGTATCCACGCTGGGACATCAAAGGCTGTTTAATTTAGCCTGCTGCAACACATACACAGGGTCTCCATACCCAGACTGTAGTAATCTACTACATATATGCTCATGTAGATACTGAATGGGGCAATGTGATATTATTTTATAGATGCTAACCTCAGCTCATATGCTCATGCAGATATTGAATGGGGCAATGTGATGTTATTTCGTTGATGCTAACCTCAGCTCATATGCTCACCATTGTATGAAGCATCATCACCCCAGCTACTCATCCCAGCTACTATATGGGTGTAACGGTATTTCTGAACCGGCCTGACCCACCCAATCTCACATTGGCCCCCGTGGTCCAACCGGCCCCCATTACAGTGTGGTAGTGTCTGGTGGTGCACCTGTTGGCAACAGGACTCCTGAGTCTCCCGCATGATGGTGTGTGGGGAGGACCCGTCCAGACAGGCAGCTGAGGTAGTGTGCTGAGTCTCACCTAGTTCCAGTGCAGCGCCTCCACCTAATCAGGGTCCCTGCGTCCGCTTGGGGATGGTCCTGTTGATGAACTCCTCCGTGGTGCTCCTCTCTGTACATTCACTCCACACATGTACACGAGAGGGTTTGTGATTGAGAACATCTTTATTGCCTGAGTGGGCTAGCTGCCCCTCGCAGTAGATATCTAGCCACTCATGTCCAGTCAGTGCCTCCCTTTAAAAGGTGTATTTCTCCTTAGATAGGGATTCCCTATCCCCGCAGGGATCTCTGCCCTGTGCCAGGTCCCTGGACACAGTCTCCTTTTCAGTTACTATAACATAACCAGAACTCTCAGTAACTCAGGCTAGGACTAGAACTTGAACTCCTCCTCTTCTTAGCTGAACTTGTACTAGAACTACTTTTAGAAACAGTGCTGTGCCTTATGTACACTCTGGAAGCTGACACACCTGGAGTCAGAGCATGTGACCACTAACCATGGAGTCAGAGCATGTGACCACTCCCATCCATACACAGGGCACCCCACCAGGGTGTGAGGGCAAACCTCCATAATTACTGCTGGCATGCCCACAACTTACCAGGCCTTACTGTCAGCAGGAGAGATGACTGTAGCCATTTTACATGACCGCTACATTCTCCCCCTGGTGAATCCCATCGTCCTCGCTGGGACCTAAATTTGTATACCCTTTTCCAGGAAGCACTGAAATACAACACATAATTAGGTTAACTTCACATACAAATTTCCATGGTACATATCAAAATGTCTACAGTACATTCCGCCAAGCCCGCCCCGACCAGCAGCCACGAACCCGCGTAATGTATTAGTACCCCCTAAAAATAGTGACTCGGGTCAGGTTTCTTGACCTCTCTACCGCCCATGTCTAGGACCGTGACGTGATAGTGCCTAGGCAGTCCCCTCTCGGGCCTATATGTCACCCTGTGTTTGTAAATGTTCCTGCCAATGCCCCATACGCGCACTAAGTGCTCTATCCGCTCCTCGGCCTTCTTCCCTACCACTGCACTTCCTCTTCCTACTAAATGCATTTCAATGGCCTCCCTAAGCCACCTCTCTCTGTTTTCCTCTATTTCATCCATAAGAGGCTCAGGGACATACGGGTACTCCAACCCGTGGGATGATTTATACCGAGCCATTATGGTCCGCTCGGCCCTACTTATCCTGGTCAGGTCAGCCTTACCGGCCCTCCCAGGTAACACCCATGATAGGGGCTCATCAGGGTCCACGGGGTCTGATAGGATGCTAGGACCCATGGGTTCTATCTCCCTATGCTCAATCTGCAGCCTCTATGCTCCTGCAACTCTCTATCCCTTTGCTCAGGTGTGAACTCTCCCACAGCCCACCAGTAATCCACTACATCTTCTCGCCGGATGAGGAACCGAGTGCGGTCCATCCATGCGAAGTACCCTTCGAATAGTGGGGCCCACCAACGGTGCTCTCTAAATTTATGTGACCCCCCTGACTCCCTATCATCTTCCAGGGAAAATACCCCCGATGACCGTTCAGATCGCGGTACAGACCACCTATAAGATCCCGGGGCCTTTTTCACCGTTGCAGGAACTGCAGGGGGCAACCACCGGCCTACCGCGGCCACTCTCAACTCTCCCCCTCCCCGAGAATCGCCCTCCGTAGCGCCACTGCGCTGTCTTTCCCCAGTCCGTCTCTCCTCCCCCCCCCAAAGGTATGTCCATGAGTTCCAGGCTAGGCGGGGATTCTGTGGAACAGGTGACAGGGGCAGGGGCTTTATCTAGGCCAGGGGATGGGGCATAGGGGCGAGTGATAGGACCCCACGGGGTTACGACCCGTTCCTGGCTGTCCGTAGACTGGTCCAATGAGGACATCTCATCCTCCTCAGTCCTCGGATCGCCCATCCAACTTCTGGGCCTTGGAGGTGATCGGGGACCTTCCCCCGATCGCCGAAGCGTCGCTGCTTTGTTCCCAGCGGTTCCGCCGTCGCCACCGGAAGTGATGTCCTCCCCGGAACCGGAAACGCCGCCATCTCGGGTCGGATCCCCATTCGGTATCTCTTCTTCGATGACGACATTCAGAAGCTCCGCCGTCGTCTTCACCGGAAGTGATGCCGTCTCTCCACGTGCGCCTCGGGCCTGGCACGGCCCTTCCTCCGCTGCGCTGTCTGCCGGGACAAGGTAAGTGATGGGGCTACTTCTCTTACCAGTCCGCAGTGGCGTTGGCGTCTCTCTCCCGTCGCCGCCCAGTCCTGGGACGGCGGGACTCCGTCTCTCGGCTCGCCGATCTGCGGGGGACGCCCTGATTTCCAGACTGCCGCTCACCCCACGGGGTGTCGTCCGTCCTGGGTCCCTCTTGGATCCCGATTTCGCCACCGCTAGTTCACGGAGGTCCTCTGAGTAATCTCCCTTCCCGGATCTCGGGGTCACCGAGCGTGGCGAAAGTCTTTTCTCTGCGCGGTCAGGGAGCGACCCGACCGCCTCGGTCGATACTGACCCAGCCGACTTGGTCGACTCCAGTCCCCTTTCTCCGGGTCTCGCACGGTTTATCCACAGTGCGCCAGGGGACTCGGCGGAGCGTTTAACCGTGTCCCCCGGGGGGTCAGCAGGTTGGATAGGTATAAATGTCGGCATGGGCCACAAATATAATGTCCCGCAATGTGGGCAACGTGCCACCGTATTGACAGTGCCTCCGGGCAGCCCGCATTGTAGGCAGAGCCCGACCACCGTCTCTGTGTTAGCCACCCTGACCACCAGTACCCCGCCGGGTACCGAGTAGGGCTGTGTGGAGACCATAGTTCCCACAGCGGAAGGGCAGGCCATTCTTTTAGTGGGGACCACTTTCAGTATGGGTCTCTCCAGGTCAGTGGTTCCTCACAACTGACCAGTAGAAGCTTCTGGGCCAGCCACTTCCTGCTTCGGCTCCTCCTTCCGCTGACATAGCTGGAACCCGCCCCCAGGGGTTGCAATTATGGGCGGATCCCACAGGGGAATATCATGCCCCTTAATTAAGGCCGCGCCTTTCTCAGTCCTGGTGGGCGCGGTCTGCGTTTCCGCGCCAATTTCCTCATCAGAGTGGGATTCTTGGGCGGCGGCTAGTTCCCGCCTTCTCCTAGCTGCTGCTTTCGTGCAAAATATCCCTCCTTTTTGCACGTTACTTCCGCGGCCGGAACTACTTCTTGTAGTGGCGCCGTCTGGATATCAGTCCCTGGGCCCAGTGGGTGCATTCCCACAGGCCATAATTGAAAGTCACTCCCCCTGGTGGAAATCAGGGGAGGGTCCCATAGACTAAGCGGTTGACTCAGTACAGGGGCCGAGTCATTCACTGTCCATGCAGGCGCAGCCATAGCTTTCGCGCCATGCCCCCCATCAGGGCGGGGCTCTGCTGTTCGCGCCATTCCCGGCCAGATCTTTGCAAGTTCTGTATCAGCCATTTTCTCTGCGACTGGCCCATGCGGTTTCCCTAGCAAGCGGGAACCGCCATTTTGGTTGGCTTTCAAGCCCAAAAAGTCAGTTTGGTTGCTCTCCTCGCGGGGTTCTCCCCCAATTATCACAATTTCCTCTTCAAGGGTGGCCCCTCGGTGTCCCAGACAGGACAAAAACGGGGCAGCCACGGCCTTCGCTCCACTCCAGAGCAGATTGGTTAAAGACAACTCAGCGACAGTTTGCTCTTCAGTGGGGCGCACGCCACGGGTGCCTTCCACATCAGCCTCTGGTCGCCATTTTGTGTTCTCCGCACCACGTGGATCCTCCATTCTCTCGTAACAGTTATCGTACATGGGGCTCCGCTCTGCGGGGCAGCCTCCACACCAGTACAATAAAGATTGCTCAGATGCACCACCACATATGTACCTGATCTAGGCTGGACTCATGTTGCACTACCTCAGGCTAGGCTCACTCTCTCAGTGTCTGCTGTGACTCCTTCCTCCCAGTCTGTGCTCCCTATGGTAAGTGTCTGGAATGGGCTAGAGTACTCTGGCTCTGCCATGCAGTACTTGGGGTGTCTACCTCTCTTGGTCAGCCTAGCGCAGACCCTCTCCAGGATTCCTGACCATGTTAACAGGCTATCCCTTCTGGCATCCTACCAACTAGCACTGCCTCAAAGTGACTCGGTCAGCTATAGCCCGGCTCCAGACCCCTCACTCATTTCAGGCCCCTAGGTCGTCCCTGCGAACTGACAATATCCCGTCAGCCCCCTGACCACCCCTAGGTCCGTCCCTACGCAGCAGAGAGTGGCAGCAGACCCTCTCCCTGCCTCCCAGTGTGCCCAGCTAGAGCCTGTCCTGATGACAGATCTGATCTCAGCAGCTCGCCTCCAAATGTAACGGTATATCTGAACCGGCCTGACCCACCCAATCTCACATTGGCCCCCGTGGTCCAACCGGCCCCCATTACAGTGTGGTAGTGTCTGGTGGTGCACCTGTTGGCAACAGGACTCCTGAGTCTCCCGCATGATGGTGTGTGGGGAGGACCCGTCCAGACAGGCAGCTGAGGTAGTGTGCTGAGTCTCACCTAGTTCCAGTGCAGCGCCTCCACCTCATCAGGGTCCCTGCGTCCGCATGGGGATGGTCCTGTTGATGAACTCCTCCGTGGTGCTCCTCTCTGTACATTCACTCCACACATGTACACGAGAGGGTTTGTGATTGAGAACATCTTTATTGCCTGAGTGGGCTAGCTGCCCCTCGCAGTAGATATCTAGCCACTCATGTCCAGTCAGTGCCTCCCTTTAAAAGGTGTATTTCTCCTTAGATAGGGATTCCCTATCCCCGCAGGTATCTCTGCCCTGTGCCAGGTCCCTGGACACAGTCTCCTTTTCAGTTACTGTAACATAACCAGAACTCTCAGTAACTCAGGCTAGGACTAGAACTTGAACTCCTCCTCTTCTTAGCTGAACTTGTACTAGAACTACTTTTAGAAACAGTGCTGTGCCTTATGTACACTCTGGAAGCTGACACACCTCTGACATCACTAACCATGGAGTCAGAGCATGTGACCACTCCCATCCATACACAGGGCACCCCACCAGGGTGTGAGGGCAAACCTCCATAATTACTGCTGGCATGCCCACAACTTACCAGGCCTTACTGTCAGCAGGAGAGATGAATGTAGCCATTTTACATGACCGCTACATGGGTAATTAACTGTGTGGTTACTTCACATTCAGCATCAACAGCCTCACTGGGCATTACTGTGTTAATATATCATGTGTACAAAGCTGATGATTGGTATATGACAATTGTATTATGTATCATACAGTATCTAGTGTGTTTACTCACCTTAAACTTATACAGGTTATATGCACATAGAGCTCTTATCACACACTGCGCTCTGCGTCTTCCTGAGTGGGATTGATGTGAGTCACATATGTTTAGCCATTGATTATTCTATCTGTATCCTATTTGATAGTACCAACCAGTGACATTATACTATATTACCTGGTGTATTAATAGAGTACTATCTAACAGGTGACTTCATATTTGCTATTTCCCAATCTGGGTTTTTCATGAACCACCCCCTATGGGATTTTATTTAATTGTTGTTATGTATTCATTTTAAGTCGTTGAGGTTACATTAATAAAATGACTTTATTTTGAGTTTGAGAGCTTTTACTCACTGTGGTGTGTCATTAGGCAGGAGTAATTATACTCCACCTAGTGGGACAATTGACATCCCAGGCTACTACAGCTGTTTAATTTCTTTGAGTGCAGATATATGGGTTTCTTCGTGTTAACCTTGAGTTAACTTGTGCTGCTATCAATGATGAGTAAGCATTTAGTTGTGAGTGCAAGGGGTAAAATGAGAGAGCAATATTAAGCATAGTCTTTTGTCTTCCAAACCTTCAGTAATGTTATTACTCAAATATTTCTATCATTTTTTGGAACTGATATAGCTTGCATTTGGGAGCAGATAGTGCAATATATGTTTCAATATATTGCTACTATTAGACTACATCAGTGTTCCCCAACCAAGGTGCCATGCCACCCAGGGGAGACTCAGGCTAACCGTAAAGGTGTCCTGTACAAAACAAAAACTAATGTTTACTTTTACTGTATGAACCCAAATGTTTCAATGTTTGGTGTAAAATTGATTGTTGCAGTTATTTTCAGTTTATTCAGTATTACCCATGAGGTGTTAACCTCAGCCCTACTCTCCCATCCGGCACATATCACTTTTTCAGCATGTAAATGGTGCATAATGATCTACTGTAAGTGGTCATTAACCCCAAAAGTGTCAGGGAGGCTAACGATACAGTATCAGTGTGCATTTAAAATAAAGTGTAGAAAATTGACCACATAAATTTTTTTTTTTTGTATCACTTTTTTTTTATTGAGAACAACATACATCCATATGATAACGACAATGTCAAAGGCACATGACAAGATTTTTCAGCTGAGTTAAACAACATGTTGTCCCAAAATGGGTATTTTTCAGTTGGTGGTGGGGGGGGGAAGGTCTAAGCGGGGGAGGGAGGGGAATACATACTGGGGGGGGGGAGGATGGGGGAACTCTGTTTTCTTCCTCCCTTTCTATCAGTACGAGGATGGCCTAATGCAGGCCTAGTCCTAGCGGGCCGCTCCAGGGGTCCCAGGTATTCCGAAACTGTGACATTTTTTTATTGAGCATTGCTGTAAGTTTATCCATGGCCATGACCTCGTCTGTTCTTCTCAACACCGTGTTTCTCGCTGGGGCTTTGGTGTGTTTCCACGCCGCGGCTATTGAGCATCTGGCTGCTGTTAGGATAGCTGATACTAGTCTACTCAGGGGGTGGGGCAGGTCATCTTTAGGTTTGCTCGGCACGAAGGTCCAGGGGTCCAGGTGGAAAAGAAGCCCCGTAGTTTCTTGTACAAGCTTCTGGATCTTTGTCCAGTACCTCTGAATCTCCGGACATGACCACCAAATGTGGGCCATGTCCCCCTTTTGACCACATCCCCTCCAGCACAGGTCAGGAGTGCCGGGGAAGATTTGGCTCAGCCTAGCCGGGGTCAGGTACCACTGGAATAGTATTTTATATATGTTCTCTTTTGTCCCTGTACAGATTGAGGTCTTTGTGGCCAACTCCCAGATATCCTCCCACTCGTCCATATCTATCTGCACAATGAGGTCCTCTGACCATTTTTGCATATACTTGTGGATTGGGGGGCTGGTTGCCGACTCCATCCCCCTATAGATCTCTGAGATCAGACCTCTCTGGTAGGAGCCCTTGCTGCAAAGGGATTCAAACCTGGTTAATGGGGGGAATTTAGCGTTTGGGGCTAGGGATAGAAGGAAGTGCCTAATTTGCAAAAATTTGAACAGATGGAGACCTTGGTGTTTATGTTTGTCATGGAGTTCTTGGAAGGAGAGGATCTTCCCGTTTTTCAGCAGATCGGCAATCAGTCTTATTCCTAGACCTTGGAATTGGTCGAATTGTTTTTTGGAGCACCCAGGCGGGAAGTGTGGGTTTCCAAAGATGGGGGTAAGTTGGGATGGGGTAGCTAGCAGGCCATATTTCCCTTTGTTCTTGAGCCAGACATCCCATGTGCATCTCATTGCCCCCAGAGCGAATCGCCGTGGTCCTCCCTCCCTTCCCACAGGAGACCAGAGATGGGCCTGGAGGGGGGCAGGTGCAGCATGATGTGATTCGATCGCTAGCCAGCAGGTGGAGGCCGGGTCATAGTTCCAAACCACAGCCTGCTTCAACTGGGCCGCCGAATAGTATCTGATCACATCGGGGACCCCCACACCTCCTCTTGTCTTGGGGGACAACATCACAGACCTTGGTACTCTTGGCCATTTATCATTCCAAATGAATTGGAACATAAGGGCCTGGATATGTTTCAGGGCTGCAATTGGGATGGGGACAGGAAGTGTTTGGAAGAAATAAAGAAGTCTCGGCAGGACATTCATTTTTATTGATGTAATTCTTCCAAACCAGGAAATTTGGAGCTTTTTCCATTTCTCCAGGTCTTTTTTGATTTGGTCAAACAAGGGGGGGGTAGTTGGATTGGTATAGGGAGCTATAGGTGCTTGAGATTCTGACTCCTAGGTATTTAATATGGGTAGTGCTCCATCGATATTTATAGTTAGCTTGTAGGAGTCTCCATTCCTGGTCTCATAGGGATACGTTTAGAGCTTCTGACTTGTCCATATTGACCTTGTAGTCAGATACAGTGCCGAATTGGGATAGCACTCTTTGGAGATTGGGGAGGGAGACGTGGGGGTCCCGCGGGTCAGGATCACATCATCAGCAAATAAAGAGATTTTGTATTCTGTTTCGCCAATTCTAATATCTTTAATGCTCTGATCTTCCCTAATTGTGGCCGCTAATGGTTCAACTGTTAGGGCGAATAACAGAGGGGAAAGGGGGCAACCCTGTCTGGTTCCATTTCTGATCTTAATGGGGTCCGAGAAGCCCCCTGAAATTTTTACATGTGCTGTTGGGTTTTGGTAGAGGGCTCTAATTCCCCTGCAGGAAGGGGCCACTGAATCCAAATTTCAGCATAGTTTGATCTAGGAAGGACCATTTGATTCTGTCAAACGCTTTTTCTGCGTCAAGACTAAGGATCATCGCTCTGGTTCCTGTGAGGCGCACATGGTCTATTATATCCACAATTTTGCAGGTTTTGTCAGAGGCCTGTCTACCTGACACAAATCCTACTTGATCTATATGAATGAGCCGTGGGAGAATTGGGTTGAGCCTGATAAATACTTTTTATTCTTTTAAAGATATCAGAAATGTTTCGACACTTTAATCAACAGGTTTCAACTTTTTGTTAACTTGTTACATTAAAAGTTTTCTATTAAATCAAACAAAAATCTGTGGTCCACTCTTTCTGAAACCTGCAGGAAGAGTGCTGTAAAATGTTATTAATAAAAAGAAATCAGATGTTAATTTGGGTATATAACACAGTATAGAATCAGGGCAAAAGGAAATCTTCATATAGACAGAGAAAACAAGGAGTTCTAAATGCTTTTAATTTAAAAAAAAAAAAAAAAACATTTTTGTTGGCCCAGTTATCTGATAAGAAAATAGTATGGTTAAACATATTTTCTGTAAAGATAATCACAATATCACTGAATTCAGCCATATTGAGAATCACCTACTGTACAGTACACAGCAAGAATACACTGTTGAGTTATATTCATAGCCCACAATATACAAAATTGTGTTTTACCTTAATCTCTTAATCCACAAAATTAAAAAAACTCAAAAGGAGTGGCCTTTCAGGCAAATCTGTAGCTGGCCTTGTTCCTTAAAATTACAAACATACAATATGGTATTTTAGAAATCGGATGTTGATTAAAATTACAAAACGTTTACCACATAAAGTAGTGGACTTCCAGATTCAGCAGCTTTTATTCGAACATTTCTCGCTGCCGTTTTCGTAAAGTCTGCTGTGTTCCACGCGGCATTCACTCGTTAATCTTCCTTGAAGGCTGCCAATCACACGCATGTTTACTGTTGTTGATTTTCCATGATTACTGTGAATGTGATTTCTTTGTGTGCAGGGCAACCATGTGCTGTTCTGCATGTTACCGCCAGATGGCAAAAGTTAATCCCTTTGCACAGGGCAACCAGTGCGTTTTATGTAGTCAATTTGCAGGTGTTTAAAACCTAGATAAAAAGTGTAGCTACTACAATCATCTATTGTAAAGTGACCTTTTTTGCTGAAGACGTTATCAAATGTAGGCGTTTCAGAATTAAAATCTCCACAGTATACACAATGCTTGTCTCGTTATTCTACAGTACATTGCTATCCCCGCACTAGCATCATGTCATGTCAAGTCCTTTTACCAAACCACAATATAGTTAAGCTTTTCTCATGTATAATAGATTATCTGCCCATTATTAAACACAACATTAGTCAGCATTCATAAATCAAGTAAATAAATACATGTTCTACTTACTCCTGCATAATGATGGGCATCCTTGTCGGCTTACTGCCAGGTCCCTGTCCTCTGTTGCCAGAAAAATACATAGCAAATACAATCTAATGGCCCCTAGCCTCTTAATCACCTTAGCGGTTAATAACCGCAACAATAATTAAGGGGTTAACCCACCCTGCCCCAATACCCACTCGGGAGGCCTAACCAGCCACCCTGGACCCACTATACCCACCCTTTACCCATTGATTGTTATTGTAGTGCCTCAAACCATATAGTAATATGGGCATGATAAGTCGCTATAGCACACAATGGGCACCCTAATCAAAATACATTAATGCCCAAGACACACAATAATAAAACATTACAAAACTCCAAAAAAACCACAATTCACTAAATAAAAATACTAGCCAGCAAATGCAATTAATAAAAGCAATTAAAACAAGGAATTAATTAAACCAGTAACCAAACCAATTAATTAATAAAATAACAATGAGTTAAGGCACTCTGGTGCACTGTGGGGCCTGCAGACACCCGGGGACCCCCATCGGCCTGGGGTATTAATCCTGTATGTAAAATAATAAATCATGGTTTTATGGGGGGACACAGAGGGTGGGTGGGTTGTGTATTAGTGGGTAGGTAGTACAGTACATATTGTAATGTAATCTGCTACATTACTGTGCCTTAACCCCTACATTGCCTTAGCGGACATTGCATAGCCGCTAAGGTAATGAAGCTGCTTACATTTTTATTTTTATTTTTTTGTGTGTGTGAGCAGGGGGTCTCAATGAGCTGAACAAATTTTATTTCAGCCTCGGGGACCCCCTACTTTCCGAGATACAGGCCCCGGTATGGGGCGCCAGTATCCCCTCTGCTTTGTTTAGATCCCACGGTCACGTGACCCACAGGATTTTAACATGGGGATACCAGCACCCCATACCGGGGCCTGTATGTCGGGAAGTAGGGGGACCCGGACCTGAAATCAATGCAGTATAGCTCCGGAGACCCCAGCTACATTACTGTAATGTTGGAATTTTAATAAACCCCTTGATCGCCTGTGAGAGGTGCGCAGTTAGAGTGACTGATTTAGCCTCTTACTGCACGTCTATTACAGAAAGGCAGACCCGGTAGATTTCACACAGCAGGGACCCTTGCTGTGTTACTCCAGCGGGCCATTAGTCTTAAACTGACCATCTCAGGTCCACCACGCGATGCAACGCGGGATGTACCCAGATATTCCTTCAAATAACAGCCGCTGCATCTGTAGTTAAAGTAACTGCACAACACTATATTGTACTTAATAAAGATTTATTTTTCAACTACCACTGTTTTTTGTGTATTTTGATAAGAAAAGGGCAGAGCAAGGGAAAGAGATGTTTATTTTGTGGGTGTGAGACTGTGTGAGATGTTAATGTACACTAATGGTACTTAGAACTCTTTTGTATATTTCTTTGTTTGCACCAGCCCCATACTGTCAACATTTTTAGGTATAGAAGCCTGCTGCTGTTATTAACACTGAGTTCTCTAATGAATACTGATTATTTGGTCACACATACTGGAGCTTCCTTCCCCTTCCTCACACAAACACAATAGTTATTCAAGTAATTGTTTACAAGATATTAAACATTGTTAAAAGTGTTTTAATTTCCACAATGCACAATAGATGATCTTTTACTTTAGAATATGCATGAGGTTTTGGAGGGAGGGTGAGGGTTGTGAGGGGGAGGGTTGTTTTATAGGGTGTTCTGATGTATACTAATTAATAATAAGTAAGTAAAAGTAAGGAAATCAAAAGGAAATCTTTCAAATGTGTGGTTTCATGCATTTCCTGATCATATAGTCAAGTGATAGAGACAGACAATTTTGTATTCACATTGATATTTATAATAACTACATATTGTATAGTTGTACCATGTGTATATGAATAATAAGTACCAGAACACAACAAGTCTCCAACAATAGTCAGGGTCATTGTAGCAGGGCAGGAACAATGTTGGTGTGTTTTATCCACAAAACAATTAATACCCTGGGAGTCTGAACAAAATTGTGAAGAAATGAATGAAGTAGTTCTTCTGATGTACCTGTAGGGCATTTGTCTTACAAGTGCTGTAGGCCACTGGGATAAAGTATGTCAACGCATTCTGATATTGTCTTTATGCTCCAGTCAGGTCTCCAGGAATGATGTAGAATATAAAGCTCCCTTCTTAAGGAATGCTCAAGTTAGTGCTCAAGTTACAGTAGTGTATATCACTACCTATTGTGTGCCATGAAATGTGGTCTATGGGCACGTGTTCATGTCAAATGTTTCACTTTAAGGTGATTTTAGGTTCAGCAATAGTAAGCTACCATAATGCTACATATTTCCATATGCTTTGTAAATTGTTTGTTATTGCCAACATAGTAGAGTCCCCATGGAAATCTAATTTCATTTTGTATTGTACATAACAGAAGTGCTAATTAACATGAGTAAAGTAGTGACCTTCTTGCAAGAAACATGTTATGTCCCACATATTTATTTTGGTCTACTTGTAAATACATTTCATTCTTCACAAGTTTGTAGTTTGTGGATACATTCAAAGTTTACCAATAATGAGGCTGGTGCATTGAAAGCAACTATGGTACAGTTGCCCTCTGTCCAAAATGGGAATAACAATTAGACATAAAATATCGACACACTGCACCCTACAGCTGTGCAAGACCAGTGGACATTGGGCATACCTGTGTAATTAAAAGTGGATTAAAGGTGAAGTGTTAATGTTTTTTTAATACTATGGGGCACATTTATCCCATAGTTACATAGGGCTAGATTCTCAGAAGGTCACTAATTTTTACGGTTATGTTGTCTCAATTTAACTTAACCATATCCATAATGCATATTCCCAAAGATACTCAATGCTATGTTAAGCCATTTTTCTTAAAAATAAAGGAACCTTACATTTGAATGGACTTTGGGCTTCTTCATATGCAAATTATATGGTAATGAGCACTTTTACCTACAGTACCAACAGAGATCCTCAGACCTCCGTTGCTGTTAACGTTATGCTAAAAACTTAACCATGTTTAGCGCTGGCTGAAAACTGCCCTTACTCACTTCTAAACGCTGAGGAGCAATGCATTTTCTCCAAATAGCCTAAAAGCAATATAATGAGTATAGGGTGCAGCTGCAGACCAAGCAATATCATATTTATGTTTATTTTTTTTTTAAACAAATCAGTTCTGTTCAATGCAAAAATACAAGTAGCATTTAAAAAAACAAAACAACTAAGAATGACATTTGTAATGTAATATAATGTAACAAGCCTTTTTTGTTTCCATAGAAACATTTACAAAGTCACATCCCTTTCCTCTTCTGAAACTGTCTCTGGCACACCCCTTTGTGAGCCCTGCCCTCTCTCTAGCAGTGCACCAATTGTATCTAATGACTGCCTGGTTATATGATACTAGCTGAGAGACCCGGCGTTGCCCGGGATGTAATGTTCCCGCTCCTCTCTCTCTCCTCTCCCCTTCCCCCTCTCTCTGTTTGTCCCCCATTCACATCAATACAGTTTGTCCACCTCCCTCATTTACAGCTCTGTTTGTCCCCCTTTACAGCTTCATGCAGTGTGTATGCGTCAGTCATTGTGTGTGCGTCTGTCAGTCACTGTGTGTGTGTGTGCGCGCGAAACACAAACACACACACACACACAGACTGACTGATGCACACACACAACGTGCGTTTGTGTGTGCCTCAGTCAGTCAGTGTGCGCGTCAGTCAGTGTGCGTGCGGCAGGCAGTCAGTCAGTGTGTGTGTGTGTGCGTGCGTCATTCAGTCAGTCACTGTGTGTGCGTGCGTGGGTGTGGGGGTGTGTGCGCGCGCGTGCGTCAGTCAGTGTGTGTGTCAGTCAGTGTGTGTGTCAGTCAGTGTGTGTGTCAGTCAGTGTGTGTGTCAGTCAGTGTGTGTGTCAGTCAGTGTGTGTGTCAGTCAGTGTGTGTGTGTGTGTGTGTGTGTGTGTGTGTGTGTGTGTGTGTGTGTGTGTGTGTGTGTGTCAGTGTGTGTGTGTGTGTGTGTGTCAGTCAGTGTGTGTGTCAGTCAGTGTGTGTGTCAGTCAGTGTGTGTGTGTGTGTGTGTGTGTGTGTGTGTGTGTGTGTGTGTGTGTGTGTGTGTGTGTGTGTGTGCGCACGCGTCAGTCAGTCAGTCAGTCAGTGAGTGTGTGTCAGCGTGTGTGTGTGTCAGTGTGTGTGTGCGCCAGTCAGTGTGTGTGTGTATGTGTGCGCGTCAGTCTGTGTCTGGGTGTGTGTGTGCGTCAGTCATTGTGTGTGTGTGCACGTCAGTGTGTGTGTGTGTGTGCGCGTGCATCAGTGCGTGTGTGCGTTTGGCTGTCAGGGGTTGTGTGTGTGCGGCTGTGAGGGGTTGTGTGTGTGCAGCTGTGAGGGGCTGTGTGCGTGCGTCAGTACGTGTGTGTGTGCGTGCGTGCGTGCGTCAGTCAGTGTGTGTGTGTGTGTGTGCGTGCGTCTGTCAGTGTGTGCATGCGTCAGTCAGTGTGTGTGCGTGCGTCAGTCAGGGTGTGTGCGTGCGGCTGTCAGGGTTTGTGTGCGTGTGTCAGTCAAAGGGCAGGGGTAGGGGGGTGAAGGGCAGGGATAGGGGGGGAAGGGCAGGGATAAGGGTGTGAAGGGAAGGGTAGGGGGGGTGAAGGGCAGGGGTGGGGGGGGTGAATGGCAGGGGTAGGGGGGGGAAGGGCAGGGGTAGGGGGAGTGAAGGGCAGGGGTAGGGGGGGTGAATGGCAGGGGTAGGGGGGGTGAAGAGCAGGGGTAGGGGGGGGTGAAGGGCAGGGGTGGGGGGGTGAAGGGCAGAGTTAGAGGGGGTGAAGGGCAGGGGTAGGGGGGGTGAAGGGCAGGGGTAGGGGGGGTGAAGGGCAGGGGTAGGGGGGTGAAGGGCATGGGTAGGGGGGGGGGGTGAAGAGCAGGGGTAGGGATGAAAGTGAGGCACAAATTGTTGGCAGGAGTAAAATGTCCACACACACACACACACACACACACACACACACACACACACACACACACACACACTGGGAGCTTTACAGCTTCATGCAGTGTGTGTGCGTCAGTCATTGTGTGTGCGTCAGTCACTGTGTGTGTGTGTGCGCGCGCGTCAGTGAGTCTGACGCAGAAACACAAACACACACACAGACTGACTGACGCACACACACAGTCAGTGTGTGCGTGTGTGTGTGCCTCAGTCAGTCAGTGTGTGCGTGCGCGTCAGTCAGTGTGCGTGTGGAAGTCAGTCAGTGTGTGTGTGTGTGTGCGTGCGTCATTCAGTCAGTCACTGTGTGTGTGTGCGTGCGTGGGTGTGGGGGTGTGTGCGCGTACGCGTCAGTCAGTGTGTGTGTCAGTCAGTGTGTGTGTCAGTCAGTGTATGTTTCAGTCAGTGTGTGTGTCAGTCAGTGTGTGCGTCAGTCAGTGTGTGTGTGTGTGTGTGCGTCAGTCAGTGTGTGTGTGTCAGTGTGTGTGTGTCAGTGTGTGTGTGTGTCAGCGTGTGTGTGTGTCAGTGTGTGTGTGTGTCAGTGTGTGTGTGCGCCAATCAGTGTGTGTGTGTGTGAGTGTGCGCGTCAGTCTGTGTGTGTGTGTGTGTGTGTGTGCGTCAGTCTGTGTGTGTGTGTGTGCGTCAGTCTGTGTGTGTGTGTGTGCATCAGTCTGTGTGTGTGTGTGCATCAGTCTGTGTGTGTGTGTGTGTGTGCGTCAGTCTGTGTGTGTGTGTGTGCGTCAGTCAGTGTGTGTGTGTGCGCGTCAGTGTGTGTGTGTGTGTGCGCGTGAACCAGTGTGTGTGTGCGTGTGGCTGTCAGGGGTTGTGTGCGTGCGGCTGTGAGGGGTTGTGTGCGTGCGGCTGTGAGGGGTTGTGTGCGTGCGGCTGTGAGGGGTTGTGTGCGTGCGGCTGTGAGGGGTTGTTTGCATGCGTCAGTACGTGTTTGTGTGTGTGCGTGCGTGCGTCAGTCAGTGTGTGTGTGCGTGCGTCAGTCAGGGTGTGTGCGCGTGCGGCTGTCAGGGTTTGTGTTTGTGCGTCAGTCAGGTTGTGTGTGCGTGCGGCTGTCAGGGTTTGTGTTTGTGCGTCAGTCAGGGTGTGTGCGTGCGTCAGTCAGGGTGTGTACGTGCGTCAGTCAAGGTGTGTGTGTGCATCAGTCAAGGTGTGTGCGTGCGTCAGTCAGGGTGTGTGCGTGCGTCAGTCAGGGTGTGTGCGTGCGTCAGTCAGGGTGTGTGCGTGCGTCAGTCAGGGTGTGTGCGTGCGTCAGTCAGGGTGTGTGCGTGCGTCAGTCAGGGTGTGTGCGTGCGTCAGTCAGGGTGTGTGCGTGCGTCAGTCAGGGTTTGTGTGCGTGCGTCAGTCAGGGTTTGTGTGCCTGCGTCAGTCAGGGTTTGTGATGAAAGTGAGGCACATTGTTGGCAGGAGTAAAATGTCCCTCTCCACACACACACACACACACACACACACACACACACACACACACACACACACACACACACACACACACACACACACACACACACACACACACACACACACACACACACACACACACACACACACACACACACGGAGTGAGATGTGGTGGAGAGTGGGACTGCCGCAGATCCGAGGAGGTTGCTTGGCCCCCCAGCGGCCGGGGAGGTAGCACCGGGGAATTAGCGGTGGGGAGGTAGCACCGCTGAGTTAGCGGCCGGGGAGTTAGCGGCCGGGGAGTTGCAGCGGGGGGTTAAGGGAGTGCCGGGGAGGTAAGGGAGCGTTGGCGGCTGGGGTAGGAGGGCCGCGCTTACCCTCCGTCCGGGAGCCGGTGCAGGGTGGCGGCGCACATGTTGGGGATGTTGCGGATAGGTAAGGGTGCGGCGGTGAGGTAGCGCCTCGCTTCCCCTCCGTCTTTCCGGGAGCCGGTTGAGAGTGAGGGGGAGGAGCCTGAATTTGGTGGCAGGAGGGCCGCGCTTCCCCTCCATCCGGGAGCCGGTGCAGGGCAGCGCATGTGATGGGGGGGACGGGGGGACAGTGTGTGTGTGTGTGTGTCTCCGTGTCTCCTTCGGTCCGTCACTCCGCCTCAGGCCAATGAGAGGTGTGCGGGGGCGGGCGGGCCAAGGGAGCAATCTCATTGGCCTGGCCCAAGGTCCAATGGGATTGCCGCTAGGGACACAGGGAGACACATACAGACAAGGACACATATGACGCTTTCAGAAATATATAGTAAGATTCCCCACAGAAAATTGCAGCTTTGGTCGTCTTCTGCTGCACTGACAGACATTTAGTAAAAAAATAGAGACATCATGGATGGCTAATAGGATGACCCTTATTCCTCCAAACAATATCAGGAGAAAAAGTCAGCACATTGTACTACAGGGAGAGGGCAACAAGTAACAACCACAAGGGGAGTTGGGGGTGGGTATTGGGAGAAGATAAACAGGGAAATAGGGGAGGGGGAATGTTTCGGGGTAGTGACACCTTCCTCAGGCCCATTCCAAAAGGTTAAATAGACCTTTGGTACTTCCCTATACCATGTGTACTCAAATAAATCCCAATTCTAAATACAATGCAAACAAGCTCCTACTAAGAGAGCTACAAGGCCAAAAAATGAAGGAATAAGTCCATAGCCATGTAGCGCAAAGTTCACAGACAGCCCAGAGGGAGATAATGTACAGTAAAGTACACTGCTCTCGGATAAGCCGTGGTCTTCCTCTCTGCACCTCCTGCTGCCCTTTTGTGATTCCAACAGCAAGAGGTGCGGAGAGCAAAACCATGGCTTATTCGAGAGCAGTATATTTTACATTATCTCCCCCTGGGTTGTCTGTGAACTTTGTGCTACATTTCTATTGATGTATTCCTTCATTTTTTGACCTTGTAGCTCTCTTAGTAGGAGATTGTTTGCACTGTATTTAGTATTGGGATTTATTTGTGTAAACAGGGTATAGAGAAGTACCATAGGTCTATTTAAGCTTTAGGAATGGGCCTGAAGAAGGCGTGATTACCTTGAAACGTTGCCACCCTATTTCCCCAGTTTTACCTTTTCCCAACAACCACTGACCCCCCCCCAAATTCCCTTGTGGTTGTTCCTTGTTTCCCTCTCCCTGTGTGTTTCCCCTTCACCATTCACTCAGAGCTTCTGTAGTACTATGTGCTGCCCTTGTGTATAGCATTTTCCAAGTTCTGTACTTTGTGCATTTTTTGTTCTAACCATACATAAATTATTATATTTTGTCATATCCGTACTTACATTTTCTTTCAACAGTGAGTGCCGGGAACCTCCCTCCTTTTTCTCCTGACAGCCATTTAGTGAACTGCCGAGCGAATCATCACCAATCGATAACAGGAGAATGGATCAATCACTAACTTGGCTAAATACTTATCATTGTGCAGATTGTATTAATGCACATACAGTTGTAGCCGAGCTCCCCCTCTTACCGCTGTGTTGGATGGGGGAGGTTGTGGGCTATAAGTGGAGTGCCGGAGCTCCACGGTGAATGCCAGTGAAGGGCGCCGCCATTTTATTTCCTCGCACATGCTCAATGGAGCAGGTACGGATGTGTAGTGGCTAGTGTTAGTCCATTGGCCATTACACAGGCTCCGCAAGGGACTACAGGTCCCAGCAGCCCCAGGGGCTGCTCACCACATGGGGCAGCACAGCAAATATGGCGCCGGTATCCATGTTGAGGGTGATACATTTGGTGCGCTAAGGACCGCACGCCAGTCGGAAGGAGGAGAGTAACCACTGAGGTAGTGTCCAGAGAGCAGTGCTCCTCTGGACTAGGCCTGGGTTTGCCCCTTAGCCCAAGCTAGGTTTCGACTCCCTGCAGCTTGTGTGCTTTAGGGAAGGCCCCAGATAGGGACACTTGCCCAATAGCCATGTAGTATTAGTACACCGGTGACGGACGCCACGCGGTGTGCCCGGCCTGTGGTCTGGGACAAGACCACAGCCACCCACTAAGAGACATTAAGGGACACCTTCCAGCTGGAGCTCCCTCGCGAGGCAGACACCTCTGGACAGGAGAGAGACAGGATCCGGTTGACCACGTCGTGTGTCCACATTGGGGTCCTGCAGATCCACCATCCAAGTCGGCCTGATCTGGCCTAATACCAGGAATTTAATCAACGTGCACCAATGGCCATACACAGGGGGTAGCGCTACTCCACACAGTTGGATGGGCCTGATTCTGTGGACACCGGATGGTTAGGTGCCCAGGGCACCTCCGTACTTTGGGTGGTGTTACTGTGTTGTGAGTATTGCATTGTGGGGCCTTGCATTGATTGTATTGGTTCCTGTGTGGGGTTATTCTGCTGCGCTAGCATCCCTGCCAGGTGAAAGCGCTTATCCAGAGAATGTGATCACCCCAGGCTCCCAGTGGTGGAGGATTAGGCTTCCTGTGCGCTAAACATGTACTCAGAATTTTTTTTTTTTAAAGGCAGCTTAGACTTCTGCTTTAACCCTTTCATTACAAAATGTTATGTGTCATACATCGATACATATTTTACTGTACCGGATGGCATTAAGGGTCCGGACCTCCATCAACTTAGCCCACGGCAACATTTCTGGATCTCCCGGTTCTCACCATATTCCATTCAGTTAGTTGTAAGTTCACTTTTTATATTGTAACTGTATTTTGTATTGTTTAGTCCACTTGTGGGACTTTTTATTATAAATGTATTCTCCTTCTCAGTGCGCCTTTTCCACTCTTTTCGTTTGTACCATTTTGTGAGCTCCCCTCTGGGGCTCACATTACAGGAGATTGTGAAGTTCTCCAAGTGGATGGAAGCAAGAGTTTAGTAGTTCTACTCTAACATTTTAATGAGAGAGAGACAGAGGGAGAGAGGGAGGGGGAGAGGGGGAGGGGGAGGGAGAGAGATCCCCCAAATCATATCTGGATGGTATTGCAACATGTAGGGCATCTTCAAATGAAACTTGTTCAATTGGAGTGCCAACAAAACAGCTACTTGCTAGCAGCAGGAACTGAATGAAGATACTCTGAAGCAGAACAGTAATTGTGACCTACTTTAGCATCTACAGTATTTACAGTAGCTCAACTACAAATTATTTTAGTACAAGAACACTGCTTTTAAATGCAATTGCCTCATTCACATGTATCCCATTTACCTTTGCATTCACACCTGGCTTTTAAGAAACAACAGTATTCCAGTTCCTGCTTTATAGGTCTGCACTGTTGATACAGGATTAATTTTTCCATCTGACTGACCCATCACAGTTTTGGCCGCCAGGTACTCTCATCACATCTGTTCACTACAGTGCCTCTCAATCCTTATTTGAGAACCACTGGAATAGTGTTTTTATTATTATGATGTACATTCTATACCAATAGGCTTGATGTCATTTTTGTTGTGTGTAAATGTATTTAGCATTGTTGCATCATATTTGAATCAGCTGTAGAAATGAAAGTGACACACTGCATAGCTTTCTTATGCATTGCTAATTGAAGCATGAAGCAAGATTGAAAGGTTTTCTTACGGAGTGGTGAATTATTGCTGGATGTAATTTAATATTTATTTAAAACATCTATGTTTTATCAAGCTAGACTACACTCTATGCTTTTGGGGGGGAAATATAAACTTTTATTTTAAAATAAAAATAAGTTAAAAAGGCCGTTCTGCCTTACATATGGCAACTGTATTAGTTATACTATACATTTCTCACATGTGTTATATTCTATTATAAAAATAATTCTTCGTTCTGTATTAGCTCTTATACTTTCTGTACAAAGCCTTCACACACATTTGCTACAAACCTGAAAATGTTGTACTGTACAATGAATTAGTGTTATCAAGAAAAGCAGATAAGTGATCTTAATCTTTTGAGCAATTTCTAACTGAGCAAGATATTTTGTAGGCATGGCTTCCTTTTCTATCAGCATTATGCCAAATATTTAGTTCAGAGGTAAAGTTAAAGGACCCAAATGCAGGAAAATGCTATTGAATATTTAAAGTCATTTATGTGAAGAAAATAATACTAGCAGTGAATGCAGTATGGTAAATACAAAAATAATGGAAGGTACAAGGAGATACTGTCATTCCCTTTTCAGTGTAGATTTGTTGTTTAAGGCACAAAGTGACTTGTCAATCTTATAAATACAAGGAAGGGAGATAACAATAAAATCAAGCTGAGAGGTTTTAGGCTGGTTGGACTATACATCTAGATGGCACCATGGGGCAAGATTAAAAAGGGAAAACTGGGCAAAATCCCTGAAAACCAGGGCAATTTCCTAGATTACCTTGCGTTTCTGTGGATTGGTATTTTTCAATTTAATTATAATGTTTTCTTCCCTGTTTAGGCTCTGCAAAAAAATGTGCAAGAACTCCTCCACGTGGCACAGCAATGTCTTATGACATAGGAAAGGTAAAAAAAGGTCTAAATGAATAAACTCATTAGACAGATGCTCTTTAAGGCATCCAAAAGGTCCTTTGTATCCTATGGTAGACATTCTGCAGCAATGATGTTCCAGCCGCATATCGCCCCCATGGCATTCCTGAGAGCCCATCCCTAGACCAAGTAGATATCCTATAATCAAAGATCTTGCCAGTACCCGCGATATTCAGGACCCCATGTTCACCCGGGTCCCCTTTACACAGATGAGTCACTCTCCTGTATCTTACCCACTTCCTCCAGTATGTGTTACTCTGCTAGTCTTGGAAGGCTTTGCCACCACGCTGTATAGCTCGCTAGTCCACTCACAACAGGTCCCTAGCTCTCGCTCTGCAGGTCTCCCCTTGTTTGTTCCCTGTTTTCATGTCCTGCCCTAGGTAATGCTCACCATTAGGTGATTTACTAAAGGAAAAACAGGTGTTTAATGGGGGTATTTCCTTTTTTACTCTGCCTCAGCAATTAAAAATGCAGAGTTATAAATCCTTTTGCCCTTTTTTGTGCCGTCACCTCTGAGATGGTCTTAGTGCTTCACTTTTCTAATAGTCCAAAGTGTAGCTCCATTACATGTAAAGAGCTTAATTTTAGCATGCTGCTAAATATTTTCCCAGCTTTAATTGATTGTATTAACCCTGGGGAAGATCCCGTTTGTGGGGCAGAAACGTTGGAATTTTGTGCCTTGATTTCTATAATACATATCTATTTAATTGCTTTACCTGAGTGCTGTCTGCTGATTTCATGTGAACAGTATCATATTTTTATTGATTATTTATGGGACATGCAGCTACTTGTATTTTCTGAGTATTGGAGCACTATATATATATATAAACACAAAAACAAATAGTAGCGCTAGTGAGTGATTAATGTGCAATATATTATACCATAAGTGTTAATTTAAAAAAGAAATAAAAGTACAATAAGTGTTCTAGTAAATGGATAAATAGTGTATAGATGAAATGCTGGTGTTAGCATAGGAACAGTCTATACGGACTAGGCAAAGCTTCTATATGGTCGAGCCTGACCAATGAATTAAACAAAAAATAAAACAAAAAAGAAGCACCAGTTCTGTGTGTAAAATACTGTGTGGGTTTAATTATATAATAACTAGTGTAGTCTTAGAGACCAATGCTAAACCGGTGTGATTAAAAAGCAATCAATACGCAGTAAAAAATAATCAGCAGCAATAAGCAAGTGACATACATAAGTCTGTGGAACAGATGGAGCGAGGAGACAAAAATAAGGAGGATAAACACTGAGTGGAATATTGGTTAATGGCAGTCCATATAGCTAATAACAAACAGACGAGGTTGTATGGTGCTCTAAAACAAAAGGCAGCAAATATTGTGATAACAGCTGAGGTTTTGGGTGGCGTACCCCTCCAAAGAAAGTAATAAATGAGGCTAGGATACAATACTCCCACAGGCCTAGTAGATGTGTAACTGGAAATATAGTCCCACAGGCACTGAGGTACGGACAATATACACCTGCCGGGGTCCAGCATCAAAACAACATCATGGCATTGACATGGGGTATATAAACAATAATCCTTGCAGCCACTTATGGGAAAAGGAGAGTGGAATGGACTCACATTGTATATTGAAATTCACGTGGTTGAGGAGCCTTAAGGTCCACTCGTCCTGGGGTATACCGTGCCTCCGTTCATGTAGATCAATATGCAAACAAGGAGAAAAAAAAAACGAAGCACTGGTTCCACTGTTAGCTTGAAAAAACACAGAGGTGCGTTCCCATAATAAACAAGTTTAATGCATCAGAAAAACGAAACAAACAGAACACCATAATAATGGTCTTTAACAAAATGAGAGACAATCCCAACAACACATTTGACAAAAAGCCATTGATAATGGGTTAGGAATATGAATATATATAATAAGATCCTTTTTTATTAAAAATTAATACTAAATGAACATATATATATATATATATTTAATGTTCATATCCTTATATTTATTTCATAGAAAATGTTCCAAGCTAAAGAGAAATATATATAGAGACAAATGTGCTTCCCATGTGGGGGAGGAAAGAAAAATGACAAATATTTGTTAAATTAGAGCAGGAGAGGCCCAAGGTCCCAGTCTGAATTGAGACTACTTGGGATACGAGTATTTAAGGTAAAAATCCAGAAGAGCTCTCTCCTGTCTAAAATGCCATTTCTGTCGCCACCTCTAATGGGACACGGTATATGCTCTATACCAATATATGAGAAATTGTTTACATTACCCATACTACAATTGGTAAAATGTAAAGAAACAGGGTGATTAACATCTTTTTTAATAATTAGGCGTAAGTGCTCGAGTAGACGAACTTTCAAAGCCCTAATTGTTCGGCCTATGTATTGTTTTCCGCAACCGCATTTAAGTAGGTAAATTACATATGTAGTATTGCAATTTATGAAAGATGTAATTTTGTAGTTATTCCCTGTAGTAGAATAGGAAAATTCAGATTTGGTTTGCATGTATTTAAAAGATTTACATTTTAGACATTTAAAACATCCCTTAGGTAAATTATTAACCAATTTCTTGGTAGTAAACAAACTGGGTGAAATATAGTTTGAAAAACAATTTAACAAATATTTGTCATTTTTCTTTCCTCCCCCACATGGGAAGCACATTTGTCTCTATATATATTCTATGAAATAAATATAAGGATATGAACATTAAATATATATATATATATATATTATATAAACCCGACAGAAGTTACGTGTATTTTATATGGGCCACGATTAATGCAACAGAGGATAAGATGGCAACAGTTGTTCAAATTTATCAGTATTTTGTCGAAAACTATGACTTTTACAAATTTTCACCAGCTCCTCATACGTGGAAGCGTGCAATAAGGAAAAGGTTATGTAGCAATCCCTGTTTAATCGTATTGAGCCACAATTTGTTGGAGGGTATTGGTGTGTATCACCGGCTTTTTCCTATATCTATGATCATGATGACGGCAAAAGGCAAAGGGTCGTGTTAAAACCAACTAAGAAATGACAGTCGCTGCCAAGCAATGCACCAGCACCGGCTTCCAATGACGGTCCCACCGTCAGTGACAACCCTGAGCCTGAGACGGATTTCGCGTGCAGTTTCGATCAAGCTTGCATGTACCTAAGCAATTTCCAGCCTCATCAGCTGACTAAAGGTGGACTAGTCCCGCTGCAAACTATCGACGTGGATGATCAAGAACGCTGGACTGGCAGGGGACTGGCACCGGCGCCAGCTGAATGGAAAATTCTATGGTAAGTATTGTTGCCGTATTATTTTCTGTGTTTTTTTTTATTTTGACAATACAGTATCGATATCGGTGCGATTCAAAAGTCAAGCGATTCTCCTGTAAGCAATATTATTGGCTGAGCGGCTTCTACAGTACTGTACTGCAGATACTGAACTACTGTATTGGTGGAACGCTAGGCGCATGCGCATTGGAACCTTCTTGAAATGCATACAGTATGTTTGTCATTACATCGACGGTAGGCGCATGTGCATGTGAACAGGAGACGCCCCCCGAGAAAATTATTGGTGGGACTGGCTGTGAACTTCTTTAGGGGGCTGACCATTACAGTAAAACCTTTCTTTTTGTTTTTCCTCAGAAAAGAAAATGGCTAATGGAGGTATTTCGATGGATAATATCGCTTTGTGTAAGAATTCCTGCTGAATCGGATTTAAAAAACCACGTACCGGAGTCTACAGTTTAGCGGCCGTAGTTATTGATTAGGATAGAATACTGTAATACTGTACCTAAAACAGTATGCTGATGTTTTCCGGCCGTACAGTATACTGTACAATACTTTTTTATATACAGTACAGTATACTGTGTAATAAACCCGAAAAACTATGCATTTATTCTACATGTATCACATACATTATGTGTCTTCTACAGTATACAGTGCCAGTACATACAGTACAGTACAGTTTGTGTCTTCAATTTTTTTTAATACTCTTATACTGAGCATGCCTACAGTATACAGTGCAGTATGCCTCGACATTCTAGAAACACTGTATTTTGTTACAGTAGCAAAGGAGCAAATGGAACAATGTAAAACAAATTGACATGTTCTTTTATTGGTGGATTAAGTACAAAAACATTTATTTACAAATACTGTACAATGTAGAAACATTTTAAGTGCACAGCAATTCAAAACATCAACAGGTGTATGGTTCACTGCTACAGTTGTGAAAACATTTATGTATAGAAAGTAAAAACATTTATGTCAGTCAGTATGGTTTACAGTCACATGTTTTAAAAACAAATTCTTTATTCATAAAATAAGCAAAACGCAACATCTCCTTTATTAAAGAACTGCAAGTCAAAACATATACTGTACAGTGGGATGGTGTGCAAAACAGTCTGCACCAGTACAGTCCTTGAGGGCAGCAAACAGGGCGAGTTTTCAGGGTAACCTTTGAAAACCATGCCTGTTTGCGGCCCCCAGGGACTGGAATTGTGCAGGTCCTGTGTGTGTGGACAGCAAGTTAAAACATTTCTGTATAAATACAAGTAAAAAAACACACAACAACATCTCCTTTATTTAAGTACAGCAGGTCAAAACATGTAGAGTACAGTTCAGTACAACAGTATGGTTTTACCTGTGATTACAAAAAAAAACTTTATTCATAAAATACAGTATACAAACGAAACATCTCCTTTATTAAAGAAACATATACAGTACAGTGGGATGGTGTGCAAAACTGTCAGTCAGACCTGCATCGCTACAGTCCTCGAGGGCAGCAAACAGGGCAGGTTTTCAGGACAACCTTGAAAACCGTGCCTGTTTGCGGCCCTCAGGGACTGGAATTGTGCAGGTCCTGTGTGTGTGTGTACAGCAAGTGAAAACATTTCTGTATAAATACAAGTAAAAAAACACACAACAACATCTCCTTTATTTAAGTACAGCAGGTCAAAACATGTAGAGTACAATACAGTTCAGCACAACAGTATGGTCTTACAGAAAGTCCTCCACATTGTCCATCCATGGCCGATTCCTTGCATGGCACAAAACGCCATTAATGCAGTCTCGAACGCCTTTCATTAAAGGATCTGTAATTGGATAAAAGCGCCGCATTTCATCCAGAATGTTCCGTCTTAAATTGGCAGGAAGCACCTTTTTAACGCAATTTCCTTCGTAGTTCACTTTGAAGGCCCAGTAGCAGTACAACGAGTAGGGAACATGGTGCTTAAAAAGTAACAAGGCATACTTGTGGGGTGCACCAGCACTCTTCACCCTATACTTCTCCCTGAGCGCCGGTGTCAGATCGCACAGGGTGATGTCGGGCACCGTATCGATGCGAGCGAATGTAAGACTTTTGGGAGCGAGTGTGCTTGAGGCGACAGGCGATGGTAGGTTGTCTGGGAGGAAGCTTTCCTCTGGTCTTGGTCACTGTGTTGTCTCCTGGCATGGTCTTGACGGGGTTGTCATGTCCTCCTCAACGGCATACATGTAAACTACATCTTCTGGTGGAGGGGGTGCGCTTGGTGATGGAAGGGGGTTGAAGGTCCCATTCATCACATCCATGTCACCCCCCTGCTCCAGCGTCGGGTAAACAGGGGCATTAACACCGAGCAAATAATGTATGCCCGCTATGTCAGCCTCTATCTTCTCCATCCGTTGCTCCACATTTAGCATGGTCTCCAGAAGCAAATCTATCTTTGCTAGAACAATAGAGTTCCCGGAGAGATCCACAGTTATCCCATTCAGCATCCAGTCTAACGAGCTGCTTCTTGTGCATGGCGTCTGGAAATCTGGGTGGATGGGGGCAACGGAGGATGAGATGGGGGTTCCATGGAGAGAAGCGGCAGCGACATCGAAGAAGGGTGGAGGAGGTGACCTGTGGATGTCCGGTAGAGGAGATGCGGCAGTGTCGTCGAAGAGGGATGGAGAAAGTGACCTTTGGATTTCCGGGCGAGAAGCAGAGTCGTCTTAGAGCAAAGGAGAAAGTGACCCATGGATTTCAGAGGCAGCGTCGTCGGGTAGAACTGGAGAAGATGGCCTGTGGGTTTCCGTGAGGGCGGCGGCAGCGTAAAGGACGAGGGGTGGAAAAGACGGCTGAAGATTTCCGGGACAGTGACGGCAGAGTCGTCGAAGCGTATGTGAGGAAGTGGTCTGCGGGTTCGATGGGTTGGTTGCCAATCGTTTTGCATCAAGATTACATCACCGTATATCTTCTTGACATAATAAGGCTGACGTCTATGAAAACCCTTAGCCTTTGGGGTCAGCAGAAGGTTTTCTTTATTGGCCTTAGCCTGTCGCTTTTGCCTTAGCGTGGAAACGGCAACTGCCTTTCGCTTTTTATGCTTGACAGGCATGGCAGAGGCGAGTGGGTTCCTGCGTCTGTAGAATCGGGGTTGCTCCATGGAAGCAGGTGGCACAATGCAGTATCTGGACAAGGGCAAGATCAGATAAAGATCATCGAGTGGTGGGCTATGCAAAGTGTGTAACCTTTTATGCATGGCGACCAGATACAGGTGTTGAAAGTGGACGTACTCTAATGTGAGTCATTACCGTATAAATACACCATCCATTTTGTGGATTCACTGCACATTGAATACACATCGACTAAACATCGAATATACATTCTTGTGTTTGTATTTCTTTCTACTCGCAGCAATGCCTGTTAAAAAGATTTCCAAGGAGCTCAGCATGCGAATTAAGGACATGTACAAGAGTGGACACTGAATTGCTGCTATCCAACGCTGGTTAGCTACTTCTGGCATCATTGTGCCAGCAACCACCGTGAGCTATCATGCACACGGAAAAAACAGTGACCGCAAAAGGGCACCATGGGTAACTAACGCGTAAGTATATTTATACAACTTAAAAAAAAAATAATTTTAATTTAAATCTAATATTTTTGTTATTTCTGTTGATTTATATTACAACAGTATATATATTTTGTATATTTATATTTATATGAGTACAGTACAGTATATATATTTTGTATATTTATATTTAGATTACAACAGTATATATATTTTGTATATTTATATTTATATCAGCACAGTATATATATTTTGTATATTTATATTTATATTACAACAGTATATATATTTTGTATATTTATATATAATTTTTATATTGCTGCATATTAATAAAACAATATATTTTCTTTACATTGTAGGGAGACAACTCTTCTGGTGGACAATATAAGTGAGGAGAATGATGAGAAGAGTGCATTAAGGGTCAAATACACTCTGCAGGAAAAGCACAATCTGACTGTATCCGAGACCAGCATAAAAAAGATGAGACGCAGCATTGGATGGAAATATGGACGTGTGAGGTTAGTACTGGACAGTAACAAAGGGTGAACTGCGCTCTAATAATCGTGAATATGTGCTTAATAGTGAATATTCAGTGATATATAATTATAATAAATATAAGGTAAACCTGATACTTTAAGTGTGAGGATATGCTGCTGAATTCGTGGAATGGCTCCACAGACCAAAACTAGAGAGATAACGACAAAAGAAACAGCGCAAAAAAACCTCATAGTGTAGTATGTAAAAAATTAAATTGTGATAAAACAGGTGAGTATTGCACGTACATCAGTTTAAAATTTACTAGCAGTACATGTATATGGACATGTTACCAATCAGAAACAGATGGTGGGTAACGGTCACCGGATGGAGTCTCTTCTCCTCTCACATCTCCATTGAGTACTCTCTGCACCGCTCAACTCGCTTTGATGGAAGGCGTACAAGGCGTGGACACAGCAACCAGATGGACTTCAGCTGTCCCACGCGTTTCGTACAAGGAGTGATCCCTGACGAAGTACACTCCTTGTACGAAACGCGTTGGATTAAGAGGGCGCATTTCTAGCACTACCCGCTGTGTGATTTTACCCCATTTGCCATTCGGTTTCATCTCCGTTACACCCGCTACTTCTCTGGCCAGCCGAGACTGTAGAGCTACTGGCGCCACTTGATGACGTCATTGATGCGCGCTCAAAGTGGATGTCGTGCATGCAGATAGATGCCTGAAAGCCAGGGAGAGAGAGCCTGCTTCCCCGCAACAGCTGCCGTGAGTACGCCGTGGGACAGCTGAAGTCCATCTGGTTGTTGTGTCCACGCCGTGAGGCTGCTGCCTTCCATCAAAGCGAGTTGAGCGGTGCAGAGAGTACTCACGGGAGACGTGAGAGGAGCAGAGACTCCATCCGGTGACCGTTACCCACCATCTGTTGCTGATTGGAAACATGTCCATATACATGTACTGCTAGTAAATTTTAAACTGATGTACGTGCAATACTCACCTGTTTTATCACAATATAATTTTTTACATACTACACTATGAGGTTTTCTGCGCTGTTTCTTTTGTCATTAGTACTGGACAGTACAGAGGTAAAAGTGTTGTTTAGGAAACTGTACTGTACCGTTAAAATTATTTATTCCTTGTCATTACAGAGCGTACCCCATGATACGGGACGCAAACAAAATCAAAAGAGTGGTCCAGGCCCAGGCATGGATCGACAGTGGGGAGACTTTCCAGGATTGCATCTTCACAGATGAGTCTACTGTGTCGCTGGAGAGATTTGCAAGCTATGCATTCCACAAAAAAGGCCGCATATCTTTGAAGCCACGGCCAAAACACCCCGTGAAGCTGCATGTGTGGGGTGCCATCTCTAGATGTGGACCAGGATGCATTGTCATCTTTGAAGGTAAAATATATCAAATATAATGTAGCCTTATGCACTGTACTTTACTAGTGTAGCCTTACTGTATGCACTTTACTCTACTATTGTGCAGTTTTTTGAGCACTTTTCTTTTCTTGCTATAGGAATAATGAATAAAGCTTTCTTCCAAGACAACATTGTCCCTGAGATAGTGTAATATATCACACGCGAGTTTCCCAATGGTCACCGCTTCTACCAGGACAACGATCCGAAGCACACCGAGTCAACAGCACATATACTTGAGCGCGGTATCAACTGGGTGAAGACGCCAGTGGAGTAAGTGCAGTAGACCGTGTCTCATTTTTGTCCCCACTGTTTTACTGTGTACTGTATCTCTTAAACTAATTGTCCTTTTTTTCCAATGACAGATCGCCAGACTTCAATCCGATCGAAATGGTCTGGCATCAGCTGAAGGACCATATCCAGAAAGTTGTGAAACCCTCCAAAAAGGACGAGTTGTTGAAAGGCATATTGAGTTTTTGGAATGATGTACTCACCGTGGAACGCTGCAATAAATATATAGACCACATTGCGACTGTGTTGCCCATTGTGATCGCGCGTAATGGGCAAGCATCAGGAAAGTAGTACTGTGCAGTAGTATTGTAAGTACAGTATGATACAGGTAAGTATGGCAAAGGTGTTTTCTTTCCCAATAATCAGAGTATACAGTACAGTAGTTACAGGTTTTTCTTTACAGAGAGAGCAGCATCAGCCATCAGGTTACATACAGTAGTATTTAACAGTAGTCAGAGTATACAGTAGTTCCAGTATACAGTAGACTAGTTTGACAGTAGTACAGTAACTGCCTACTAACTGGTCATTTTTTTTCTTTTCAGAGAAAGCAGCATCAGCCAGTAGTACTACATATCACACAATGCCATAATACAGTACGCACATACAGTAACTGCTGTAATTTTTTGTTTTCTTGTCGTTTCAGGAAAAAAGGGTGGCCTGGGGGGAGGTGGGGTGTTGTGTCCAGTCTAATCTGTTTGTACAGTCAAATGTACAGTATGTAAACAGCAGTATTGAGGTACAAAAAACCTCTCCTCTCTCAATGAACTACTGTACTGTACACGGAATGAGGAACAAGATAACGACGGAAAAAATAATATTACTATGTACAGTATACTGTATATATATATATACAGTATATATATATATTATACATTACAGTGTATATATATTATTAAATAATATTCTTATAAATGTGCATAATTCATGTTTCTCCATGTTTTACAAATGTTTTCTAAATGTTTATCCAATTTCAATCTGCCAGAAGAACTTAATAAAGACTGCATTATGTATTATTCATGATTATTTTTATATTTGTATTTTTTTGTTCCTGATAAAATAAAATAAATATTTATTCACATTCCTGGTAATCATAATCATTAACAACAACCACCCACCCCACCCCCACCCACCCGTACAGTATAAGAATGAATGACAAAACAACATGAATCAGTTAATGGTTATTTTTATTCTCAATTCTCACAATGCTGTGCAAATCAGATTTACATTTCAAATTCGAGAAGGGATTTTCCAAAGCGTTACCATAAACAAAGCCTCAAAGGGTTGGGGGGGGGGGGTTGGGTGAGTCATGTGCAGTAATCAGCTAGCTCCCATCTCAAAGAGGCTTACAGTACATGCAGGCGCAGTGAGGCGATTGACGCTTGGCTAGGGACGGATTAAAAACACAATGACTAACTTCAGAAAATGAATGACTCTGTGGAGGTGTCTGTCGAAAAGAGTTTGTGTGTGCGTGGGGGAGGGATGAAGGATTAGTTGTGCTGCAGTTCAAAGAAATTACATACTGTAGAGTAGAGTACAGTAATTTCAAAAGGCAGTTCATCATAATAATTTGATCAATAAACCCCCAAATACAACCCCCAAATACAGTACATAAAAAGCAAGTCACTTTACCTCCATGTGCCTCAGGCACCAAAAACATACAGTAGATTGTGAGATCCACGGGACAGGGAGGGACCTGTGCCTGCAAAATATCTCTGGAAAGTGCTACGTATACTGTAACTAACAGCGCTATACAGAAACATGCTATTATTATTATTATTATTATTATTATTATTATTATTATTATTATTATTATTATTATATCAAGGTGATGCTCTGTGCAAATCAAATTCGAGTAGGGATTTTCCAAAATGTTACCGTAAACAAAGCCTCAAAGCTCCCGTCTCAAAAAGAATTACACTTTGTACTGTAGCTCGGCTATGGACGGATTAAGAACACAATGGCAAGATTCAGAAAATTAACGACTCTGTGGAGAGGGAGGGGTTGGGTGACTCATGCGCAGTAAGCAGCTAAGCAGCTAAATAGCTCCCATCTGAAAAAGGAACACACGCAGGCGCAGTGATGCTTTGAAGCTCGGCTATGGACGGATTAAGAACACAGTGGCAAGATTCAGAAAATTAAAGACTCTGTGGAGAGGGGTTGGTTGGGTGACTCATGCGCAGTAAGCAGCTAGCTCCCATCTCAAAGAGGCTTAGAGTACACGCAGGCGCAGTGAGGCGATTGACGCTCGGCTAGGGACGGATTAAAAACACAATGACTAACTTCAAAAAATGAATGACTCTGTGGAGGTGTCTGTTGAATGACTCTGTGGAGAGGGGGGGTTGGTTGACTCATGCGCAGTAAGCAGCTAAGCAGCTAAATAGCTCCCATCTGAACAAGGATTACACGCAGGCGCAGTGAGGCTTTGAAGCTCGGCTATGGACGGATTAAAAACACAATGGCAAGATTCCAAAAATTAAAGACAGCCGCATGAAGTTCAAAGATAAAGACGTACTTTAATTTCAAAAGGCAGTTCATCATAATAATACACCACCAAATATAGCACGTAAAAAGCACACAAATCAACCATGTGCAGTCAAACGCACAGGGCCGCAGACAAAAGCTACTGTACAGCACAGATTGAATATCGTAATACAGTAAGATAGTTTTTGCAGGCTTGTGGAGAAAATAAAAATAAAAAACTTACAATAAAAAAATTTTTTTTCACTTACTCAAGCAAGCAGTGGTGGGCGAAGTTGCAGGCGCATGTGCAGTAAATTCCTGCTGTCAAGCAGGAATGTGATTGAAACCAGACACACGTTCAAAGGAATGGTGTGGGAGAGATGTACTGCATTGCACAGAAGATAAGAAGTTGAAATACCCTGCAGTGCAGTTAATTATCCCGAGCGAGGGGAGAGCACTGTATATGTCGAAATGTGACACTGTTACAGTACAGTACACGCCTATGCGTTTCAACAATTTTCAAATGAGACATACTGTACTGCAGAACAGCACTGCAAATGCATGTATACTTTAAAAACGCAAATTTAGAATTACTACGCGCGCACACAGACTGTGTACTGACGTAGGTTGAACCGCGAAGGTATTAGACTTCCAAGACAACAGCTCGCAAACACCCCCCTGAGTTTTTACATGGCAGTGCAGTATTGCAGACAGTATTGCAGACAGCGAGAATAAAATGCTAATATCACGACAAAAAAACGCACATAACCGGGATAATCTGAAAATCGCGGATCTAGCCAATTTAGACTCAGGTCATCCGCCACTGTAAAAGCATATATATATATATATATATATATATATATATATATATATATATATATGTAACCCTGGTCCCCAGCAGCTCCTGGAGACCCCCCTCCCCTGGCGCAGCTCGATCGCGGGTACTGAACAACCCGACGGCTGCTTCCAAGGGTGGGGGCTGGAGCAGGGAGCAGCGCGGCTTCTCCTGCCTGCGGCCGGTTGCCGGGGACGCGATCGGGCCGTTGCTAAGGCCGCGATCGCGTCTCTAAGGTCCCGGCGGCCGCAGAGCAGGGCGCCGCCATTGCGCTTCAAGTCGCGCATGCGCAGTGATCGCGCGAGGGCAGGAGAGCCTCAGATAGGTCGCGCATGCGCAGATAGGGGTAGGGAGCTAAGGCAGCTCTTAGGAGGTCGCGCGAGAGTAGGGAAGCATAGGGAGAGCTTGAGGCGGCCATTAGGAGTTAGTGTAGGCAGAGGGGAGGAGCGCACGCGGCCCCAATGTTATTGTAGGGGCCTCGGGACTACAATTCCCATGAGGCATAGCGAGGCAGGCACCAGGTGCTTGATAGGAGCCAATAGGGCTGTAGGACTGCCCTGGAGGAAAGAGATACATTTCCCGGGCTTTTGCATGAGTCACGTCAGTTGGAGCAGCGGAGCAGAAGGGGAAGGAAGGATGCAGGGAGTGAGTGCAGCTCCTGCATCCAGATAGGTACCCTCACCCTCCAGGTAGGCCCCAACTCCCCACCAGGTTAGTGGGTAACTGATAAGGGACGGCCCTAGATAGGGAGGTCGCCCTTAGTGTATGTAAGGTGCAGGTTTGGCAGTGCCACAGCGGGTAGTGCTGTGCGCACTGGCAAATAGGCACAGTGTGTGCAGTGTGTTTGCTGTGGGTTCCAGGTTGCTGTGTTGTCTGCGTGTGTTGTCGCTGCATGTGCTGGGCGCAGTGCGTGCAGTGTGTAGGAAGCTTGTGTGGATCCCTGCAGGCTGACAGTGTGAGCGGTGTGTCAGCTGCAGGTGCTTTAGGAGTAGCTAGTTAATAGCTAGTTGTTAGTTACAGATAGGACTGGGTAGCTAGGGGAAGGGGGGCAGGTTATTGTTCCACAGGCCCTAGGAGTTTTCCCCAAGCCATCCCAGGTTACGGTTCATCAGGGACAAGCCCTAGGTTAGGGTTGCTGTCACTCTAGGAGTAGTTAGTGATAGGAAGGGATAGCGGCGGTTGCTGTTCCCATGCGGTTGGTGTTGCCGTGATCCGGTTGCAGTTCCCGTGGAGCGGTGGGACCCTCGTTGGGATCCACCGGCAGAAGTACCTGGAAAGGATCAGACGGACGTCTGACCCTTTGAGAAGAGAGTTGCAGTCCCGAGCATCGGAGTGCTCGGAAGGTATCTCAATATATAAGTGCACCAACAGGCCTAGAGGTTTTAGTGACTGCGCAGTCACCCACGATCTCCGTAGGAGTACGGGACATTGGGTGTGGGGGTTTCACTGGACACTGGGTGGGATCACCTAGTGTGGGGGAAACGTCCTGCGAGACGTCACGGGTAGTGTCTCCTCGTGAGAGGGACACAGGTTATGAGGTAATGATTATGATATTCTCTATGTTCGTAGTAAAGCCTTAGTTATTATAATCACTGTGTGTGTAGTTTCTTATTGGGTTCCTATGTAGGGTCATTCTACACTTCCCTAGAATCCTACATAGGTGGAGGCGCTGAAGAAGATCCGTTCCAGAGGATTCACCCCAGGCTCTCATTAGCGGAGGCTCAGACCTCCTGTGAGCCTGCAGGTATACGCACCACACCGGTAACACTACATATTCTACTCACCCACACTACATATGAGATTGGGTGGGGTGGAATACCCGTTACATTTGGAGGCGCTGCGGAGAGACACCTGGGGTGCCCTGTCCATTTTTTCTAAATTGTCCCGTTCATATTTTTGTCGCCATGTTTGCGAAGTCCGGAGACGAGGTCCTTGCCTGGGCGTTGAGGCAGTATATGGAGCCTGGCCAGGTAGTGGCGGTAGGAGGCATACCCGCTAGTATACCCGCAATGAAGGTCCGGGAGGGTATGTGTAAAATTCCTGGGTGGCCGTGGGCATGTGTCTTAGAGGAGGAACAAGATCCCACGTCCACATGGAAAACCATTTTGTTTGTTGTAACTCACACTGAGGATATATGCCTGGCAGAGGCACCGTCCGCGCTGTTCATGCCCGGGGGCCCCTCAGAAGGGTACCCCCTAGTCTATGCCGACCCAGCAAAATGGCGTCTCCCGCCAAATCAGGAGAGCGCACGTGCTGCTGACTGCAAGCCTGCACAGAAAGATGTCGCAACATTCTGTCCGGGTTTGGCGCGAAAATCAGAGCCCCTCCCCTGTGATGAGAGTGACTCAGTGCAGAGCGAAAACCAATCCCTTGTAAAAAGTGCCCTTCCTTTAGATTCCACCAGGGGGAGCAAGCACGGTTATCTTCAACCATACGTGGACGCTGTGATAGACACTCTGATCTCTAAGGATGAGGATGAGATAGACTCTCTGTTCTATGATGAGGATGAGATAGACTGTCAGGGGATACACCCTAATGTGTATGTGCCCTGGCGAGCGCCAGGAATAGATCTCCTTATGCTACTGTGCCCCTGCTTGCAAGAAACCTATGACGGGGGAGCCGACATATCCCAAGTGCCACTAGACTTCAGGATCACCGAGGTAGATGGGGAGCCGTGTACACAGTGCTTTAGCCCCACCTGTGACTGTTCTAGGGGAGCACTGGCGTGGGAACCTCAATGTGATTGTTGCGGTGCAATTTTCTTGATGCCTATTGTACCCCAGCCTACAGAGCCAGCTAAGGAGCTAAGTGAACCCTTGGCGGAGAAGAGCGCGACTGCAGTGGAGGTACCGGAGCACGCCAGCTTCGTACCCACAACCACTGGCTGCATTTCAGGAGAATCTGGTGACTACCTTGCGGAGGATACTGTCATGATATCTTCCGGGGAAGAGGTGGAAGTCCCATCGGTGGCGATGCGCCTACCGGCGAACCACCCCAGCGGTGATGCAGAGGATACAGAGTCTGCTGTGGGTCCGTGTACCCTGGAAGAGGTGTCTTCCGATGTTGCGGACCCTGCTGTGGGCCCGTGTGCCCTACAATGGTCAGTCCGATCTAATACAGAGGTACCATCGGTCCTAGGCTTGGGACCAGTACCTACCGACGACGAGGGTGAGTCGACTGCCCCAGGGGTGTCGGGGGTGAGCCTTCAGGTGACCGCGGAGCACGATGGCTCCTTAAGTCTGGTCGCCCGGGCGAAGGGCTCCCCTCTGCATCGCGTCCTGGCGGAGGTGTCCTCACTAGAAGGTAGCTGTCCAGAGGAGAGAGTGGACCAGTGTCTACCGCCGATCCTTCCGGAAGAAGGGAAGCCCATCGTCAGCCAGCCGAGTGGTAAGGAACCCCCTTGTTCCCCACAGACTCCGATGGAGGTGGCCGTGAAGAAGGCCAAAGCTACGGTTCCTGAGTGGAGTGTGAGCCCGTGCGCTCCGACACAAGTGGTCCCAGGACTGGGACCCAACGCTCCCGAAGTTCGAGTCAGTGAGCGGACTGTCCCAGAAGAGTTGGGGGCAGGTCCCGATACCACCAAGGTGGGAACTGACAGCGTCCCCGAGGACCTGTTGGCCCCCGTGAATCACCGCAGGGGTAAGGTGTCTACTTTTTCCCCCCTGCCAGGTGAAACCGAGACATTTCCCAGTGCTCGCTTCTCAGTGGAAGCCTCACAAGTCTGTAGGGACAAGGACTGTGTAAAGGAAGATCCAGGGAGACTGGCCTCCTTTACGCCCAAAACGGAGCGTGCCATTCGCCAGGTGGTGGACCGCGGGAAAGGTCCTGGCCTCCTGGTCTACCGCATCCCTGCCGCGGATGACCGGGTAAAGGTCTGCTTCAGAGACACTGGGCTACTCCTTCCACCAGGGGGAGGAAGTAGCGAAGAGCCAGAAACTGTCGCCTTAGAGTGTGCTCTCCAAGAAATTTTTCTGGGGGAGGCTCACGGACGCAAAAGTGAGGTACCCCATCTGATCTGGTAGGGGCACCCCACAAACGGTCTCAGCTAGTCTCGGGTATTAATGGGTGTGAAATGCATTGTAACCTGGGGTTTAAAGTCACCATTGATAAGTTGTACATATGCACTGCCTTTTCATTGTATAACTGTGTACCATGCTATGTCGTTCCCCAAGCGAGGGCGTTGGGTGTTTCACCAGGGGGAGAGTGTAACCCTGGTCCCCAGCAGCTCCTGGAGACCCCCCTCCCCTGGCGCAGCTCGATCGCGGGTACTGAACAACCCGACGGCTGCTTCCAAGGGTGGGGGCTGGAGCAGGGAGCAGCGCGGCTTCTCCTGCCTGCGGCCGGTTGCCGGGGACGCGATCGTGCCGTTGCTAAGGCCGCGATCGCGTCTCTAAGGTCCCGGCGGCCGCAGAGCAGGGCGCCACCATTGCGCTTCAAGTCGCGCATGCGCAGTGATCGCGCGAGGGCAGGAGAGCCTCAGATAGGTCACGCATGCGCAGATAGGGGTAGGGAGCTAAGGCAGCTCTTAGGAGGTCGCGCGAGAGTAGGGAAGCATAGGGAGAGCTTGAGGCGGCCATTAGGAGTTAGTGTAGGCAGAGGGGAGGAGCGCACGCGGCCCCAATGTTATTGTAGGGGCCTCGGGACTACAATTCCCATGAGGCATAGCGAGGCAGGCACCAGGTGCTTGATAGGAGCCAATAGGGCTGTAGGACTGCCCTGCAGGAAAGAGATACATTTCCCGGGCTTTTGCATGAGTCACGTCAGTTGGAGCAGCGGAGCAGAAGGGGAAGGAAGGATGCAGGGAGTGAGTGCAGCTCCTGCATCCAGATAGGTACCCTCACCCTCCAGGTAGGCCCCAACTCCCCACCAGGTTAGTGGGTAACTGATAAGGGACGGCCCTAGATAGGGAGGTCGCCCTTAGTGTATGTAAGGTGCAGGTTTGGCAGTGCCACAGCGGGTAGTGCTGTGCGCACTGGCAAATAGGCACAGTGTGTGCAGTGTGTTTGCTGCGGGTTCCAGGTTGCTGTGTTGTCTGCGTGTGTTGTTGCTGCATGTGCTGGGCGCAGTGCGTGCAGTGTGTAGGAAGCTTGTGTGGATCCCTGCAGGCTGACAGTGTGAGCGGTGTGTCAGCTGCAGGTGCTTTAGGAGTAGCTAGTTAATAGCTAGTTGTTAGTTACAGATAGGACTGGGTAGCTAGGGGAAGGGGGGCAGGTTATTGTTCCACAGGCCCTAGGAGTTTTCCCCAAGCCATCCCAGGTTACGGTTCATCAGGGACAAGCCCTAGGTTAGGGTTGCTGTCACTCTAGGAGTAGTTAGTGATAGGAAGGGATAGCGGCGGTTGCTGTTCCCATGCGGTTGGTGTTGCCGTGATCCGGTTGCAGTTCCCGTGGAGCGGTGGGACCCTCGTTGGGGTCCACCGGCAGAAGTACCTGGAAAGGATCAGACGGACGTCTGACCCTTTGAGAAGAGAGTTGCAGTCCCGAGCATCGGAGTGCTCGGAAGGTATCTCAATATATAAGTGCACCAACAGGCCTAGAGGTTTTAGTGACTGCGCAGTCACCCACGATCTCCGTAGGAGTACGGGACATTGGGTGTGGAGGTTTCTGGGTGTGGGGGTTTCACTGGACACTGGGTGGGATCACCTAGTGTGGGGGAAACGTCCTGCGAGACGTCACGGGTAGTGTCTCCTCGTGAGAGGGACACAGGTTATGAGGTAATGATTATGATATTCTCTATGTTCGTAGTAAAGCCTTAGTTATTATAATCAATGTGTGTGTAGTTTCTTATTGGGTTCCTATGTAGGGTCATTCTACACTTCCCTAGAATCCTACATAGGTGGAGGCGCTGAAGAAGATCCGTTCCAGAGGATTCACCCCAGGCTCTCATTAGCGGAGGCTCAGACCTCCTGTGAGCCTGCAGGTATACGCACCACACCGGTAACACTACATATTCTACTCACCCACACTACATATGAGATTGGGTGGGGTGGAATACCCGTTACATATATATATATATATATATATATATATATATATATATATATATATATATATACAGCATGTGCTTTATCTTTGTGGAGGGGTTTTAATCATTTTTTTGTTTGCCTTATCTTTTTTCAACTAGTTACGTAACCATAATTGGCTTCACAATGCACTGCCCACAAACACCCTCATACTGGTGAAACTCTAAAGCTAAAACAGATTCCTGTATGTAGGTTTGCTAGTCGTGCACTTATTTGATCCTGATTGTGATCTTAAAACTGTGTAGAAAGTAGGCAGAAACTTAACAGGATCTACTAATAATAATGTGTGCTGTGTAATTATTGGGTAAGGCATGCTTGGGGACATTTGCATGTGCTCTTAAGTGCTCTTACTGTCATTCTGTGAGGTACTGTAGAGAGAGATTTGGTAATTTTGTTACTTAATATAATATGTTTGTGTTTATAAGTGAGAGAATCATTCAGGATTTTACACTCAATAAGGGGCTATGTATAAATATATTACAGTACATCTAGGGAAAAATATACATTTTATTGGCTGTGTCATGGCCAGATGTAGCACGGTTCATGAACTTGTTAAACAAGTATTATACATCTGATCGTTAGTCAGATTTGGCAGAGACTTTTGATGTGCATATAAAAAGTACTGTATCCAGAAAGAAATTTAGATTTAGTTTCCCAGGTGTACTTTACTGTATCCCACCATGTGAAGTATGCTGCAGATTAATCTATTTTGAGGTTTATAAGCAAAGAGGGCAATATCTAAATTGGTGTCTCTTTTGCCAGGATTCTCTAATTTCCGATATAGGGTATCGCACCGAATCTGGTGTAAACTGCCATTGATTAACACTGGACCAGGTGCATTAGTGAATCATTAGTGAATCTGCCCCTTTGTCGCTCTCAATTTATGTGGGTTTTTCTCTTCCTCTCTTTCTCCCAGCAATATGCAATTTTGCAGCTTAATGAATAGACATGAAATATGTAACTTCGCAAGTTTGCTTTATTTTCATACAAACTTTGCATGTTGCCAAAAATTGAAAAGGAAACTCATCACATGCAAAGATTTATTTTAACATGGTTTTAATGATGTAATAACTGCTTAATAAATATGTTGAGATACAATTCAGGGCAAAAATAGCCATCATCCAGTATAAATGCCTTAGCAAAGTTTAATGAACAGACCCTTTATTTAAAAATAAATGTCATGAAAAGAAGGTCCATAGCACCCTTTTATGTGCAGCATGCATAACGTAACTGTCACGGGAGACCAGGACTTTTAACACTTTTATACCGGGATCATTAACTAGGCAAAACACAGTGGTGGAATAAATGGAGTTTATTCAGGTAACCCCGCGTACACACAATGTGGGTGATTCACTAAGCTCCGATTATTTGCGCTGAAATGGGAAAAAGTTGCTCGGGCGCAAAAGGGTGAAGCCAAATGCGCTATTCACTAAGGCTGCTCGGCGCGTTTTCGGCCTGCCTTGCCAAAAAGTGCCATATCGCGCAAGCACCTTTTTTCCCCCCTGCTATCGCGCTTAAAGTTATATAGCACGATAACTGATATAAATAAAGTAGCCTGTAAGAACTGCATGGAGAGTCATTGCACGGCTCTTACAGGCGATCGTGCTGCACAAATATAATATGAACCGCATTGGTTTCAGCCTCGGGGACTCCCTACATCAGGAGATACAGGCCCCTTTATGGAGTGCCGTTATCCCCTGCAGAATTTAAAGGTCCCGGTCAAGTGACGCGGGAGCTTTACAAGTTCAGGGGATACCGGCACCCCATAACGGGGCCTGTATCTCCTGAAGTAGGGGTCTCTGAGGCTGAAACCAATGCGGTTCAGCTCAGGATACCCCCTGCACATGTACACTATTATCAAAACACCAATACCAGTAAACATTAATTCATTTTTATATAAATAAATCATTCGTAGCGGACAGCTGCTATGATAATGAAGCTGCTTTCATGTAAATTGTATTAATATTGTGCGGGAGCAGGGGGTCCCCTGAGCTGAATCACATTGATTTCTGGCTCAGGGACCCCCTGCTTCCTGAGTTACAGGCCCCGGTATGGGGCATGGGATGCCAGTGTTGCCATCATCTTTATAGTGTCCAAGACGCGACGTGGGCTCTATAAAGATGGCGGCGACACTGGCATCCAATGCCCCATACCGGGGCATGTAACTCGGAAGCAGGGGGTCCCTGAGCCACAAATCAATGCGGTTCAGCTCAGGAGACCCCCTGCACCCGCACACTATTTATAAAAATACATTAAAGCAGCTTCATTACCTTAGCGGCTATGCGCTAAGGCAATGAAGGGGTGTTTAGCTAAGGCGCTAAGGCATGTTTATTGGGGACAATTGCCCCAATAAACATTGCAATATACAACACACATCACCCTCCCTCCCCACCCCAATCCCTAACACATACAATACAGTAATGGGCAAAATTACTATTATCCACATATGGATAATAATGCATTTGCCCATTAAAAATACATTAATCACAATAAAATAAATACATTTTTCACTCACCCTTGTCCGGCACCCAGAAAGAAGGCCATCCTCATCTTCATCACCGCCCATGCCCTTGGGTTCTGAAAAACATATTGATTGATAATTATAGATGCACCAAATGCAAGATCTGCCCAAAAATGTTAACTAACAAAACTTTTAAATCATTTGTCACAGGGCTTGAATACAAAATCTCCAACTACGTTGATTGTCTGTCCACGTATGTAGTGTACATTCTGCAATGCAGCTGTGGACTGCAATACGTGGGCAGAACCAAGCGTAATTTAAAAATATGCATTATGGAGCACTTACGCAACATTTCCAATATCCCTAAATTAGAAGCAACCTCCAAACCTCTTACTCACTTATTAGCTCATTTTAAAGATGTACACAATTGTAGTACAGTGGGTGTACAATATATGGGGATTGAGATTATTATGGGTGACGTGAGGGCAGGAGATAAGGACCTACAAAGTGCCAAAAGAGAGCAGTTTGGGATCTTTACACTACAGTCGAAACACCCAGGGGGTCTTAATGACTATGTTGAACTGACACCTTTTTTAAGATAATTGGGATTTTGGTTGCGTCATTCTTTGTATTATTTCCTCAAGGTTCTTCCCTCCCCCAAATAAAGGTTTCTTTTCCCCGCCCATTCTCCCTTCCCTCCTCCCCCTCCTAATTCCCCTCCCCTCCTTCCCCCCCTTTTCCCTCTCACTTCTGGGTTTTCCTTTTTATTTCTTCTTATCCCTCCCCCCCCTATTTCTCTCCCCCCCCACCCCCACCCCTTCCTCTATTCTCTCCCCCCCTCTTCCTTTCTTATATTCTTTCCCCTCTCCTCCCCCTCTCTCTCATCCCCCCCCTCTCTCTCTTTCTCCCCCCTATCTTCCCCCTCCCCTTCTCTTTCACCCCCCCCTCACCCACCTCCCTCCTCTCCCCACCTTTTTTCCCTTACCCCTCCTCCTTTCTCCTATCCCTTTCTGTTTCCCCCCTCTCCCCCCCTGCTCCCCCCCCTGTTTACCCCCCCGCCCTTTCTGCCCCCTATCCCCCCCTTTCCCTTCTTCCCTGGGATTTCACCACTCCACTTATTCTTCGTTTTCCCATATTCAATCCCCTATTTTTTATATTTTTTATTTTTTACCTTTTATGTTAACTATTTATTTTATTTATTTATAAAATATTTTACCAGGAAGTAATACATTGAGAGTTACCTCTCGTTTTCAAGTATGTCCTGGGCACAGAGTAAAACAAATAATACATGGTTACAAGTACAGTTACATAAATGAACAAGGTATACATTATATACAAGGCATTACGTGCACAGTTAAAGAAAATATATATTATGAGCGTATGAAACAGTTACAGACCAGATTAAAGTGTGAGACACCCTTAGATTTGAAAGAACTTAAGCTGGTGGTGGATATGAGAGTCTCTGGTAGGTTGTTCCAGTTTTGGGGTGCACGGAAGGAGAAGGAGGAACGTCCGGATACTTTGTTGAGCCTTGGGACCATGAATAGTCTTTTGGAGTCAGATCTCAGGTGATAACTATGGTATTAATTGTGGCTTAGTGATACTATTTATGTATGATTAAGCATGTTTTTAACACCTACAGGGACAGCCTTCAGCAGTATGGGATTTTAACACTCCTCTCAATTGATTTATATACGGTACCTTTGTGTTGTGGATTTATACACACACCAGTAATCATCCCATTTCCTTAGGTAAGTGTTTACATACACTTCCAGCTTGCTTACATCTAGTTATTTAATTTAACTAATTAATTGGGTAATTGGATCGGAGTGTCTGCATAAAAGGCCCCCCCATAGGTGTCTCTATATGCCTGATGAAGCACTGAATAGTGTGAAACGCGTTGCAGAGTTTATACAGTACTTGTTGGTGTCCAGACGTTTGGTTGTACCAGTCCCAGCTTCTTACGAAGCTTTGAGCTGGTTTTACCTGCTCGAGTGGGACGTGAAGTATACAGGCGATCGGAGGGCAGCTCCATACGGGTCCTGCGACAGCCGCAACCCGGAAGAAAGATCTGAGCCTTGCTGGGCAAGCCAGCCCCAGCGCGCGGGACTGAACTGCAAACATCAGGCAATACCTCCTGCGCCTAGCCATCCCCCTGGATCCACCATGCATGCACTGACCGCTACTGGACATTTTTATTATGATGTGTAAGTTTCTACTTTTTATTATACCAATTGTTTAATACATCTTCCTTAACCCTTGGTGCGCTTCTGTGTTTTTTTTCAATATCTTCTGACGTCGGAGTCTTCCTACGGAAGTTACCAGTGGAGGAGGGGTGCCTCCACATCACAGTAGCAGCAAGAGGGGAGAGTTGATCTACTTCAAGATCCCTTCTAGGAAGCATGAGCGCGGATTGACTTTCCTGCTTCTGAAAAACATACACAAGAATAAAAAGAGCCAATCTAATGTCCCCTAACCCCTTAATCACCTTAGCGGTCATTAACCGCGACAGTCATTAAGGGGTTAACCCACCCTTACCCACCACCCACTCGGGATGCCTAAATATCCCCCCTACCTGCACCCGTGAGGCCTAACCACCCTCAACAACTACCTACCCGGGAGACCTACCCAATACACGGAGACAATAACCCCTTCCCCCACCACCACTACCCACAATCAAAATAATACACAGCCCCACAAAAAACATTACTGTATTTAATAAACTATACATAACACACCGAACCCCGGTGCCCCCCCCCCATTCAACATGATTTATTCTTTGACTTACAGGGTTAATACCCCAGGCCCACGGGAGTCCCCGGTGGTCCTGGCGGGTGTCCTCGGGCCCTACAGTGGCCCAGAGAGGGGTGCCTACAGGGTCTGGTGGCCTACGGGTGGTCCCCGTCAGGTGCCGTGGGCCTCCAGATGGTCTCCGCGGGTCACTGTGGGCCCCAAATGGGGTCTACACGGGTGTTCCCACGGGTGTCTGGGGGTCCCGAGTCAGCCCCATAGGTGTCTGTGGGTCTTCGGGTGGTTCCCATGGGGGGTCTAAGGACCCTCGGGTGGTCCTTATGTGTTTGCGGGTCCCCCGTGGGTCCGCAGCATTATACCCGTGGTTGTCCGGGGAGTCCTCAGGTGGTCTCCAGAGGTCCCCGCAGACCTAAGGAACCAACCCTATATGTCAAAAAAATAAACCTGTCCTATACATTTAAAGAAATAAATACTTCCCCTCCACCCCCCACCAAACACACATACAGTATAGTAATGGGCAAAATAACTATTATCCAGATATGGATAATAGATTATGTGTCCATTATTAAACACATTAAATAGCATAATAAAATAAATACAGCTCTACTAACCTCAGCAATATGAATCCCCTCCGTCTGCAAGGGCCCTCTGTCCTCCGTTGCCAAAAAAATACATAGCAAATACATTCTGATATCATTTAACCCCTTAATCACCTTATCGGTTATAACCACAAAGGTAATTAAGGGGTTAAGCCACCCTGCCCCGATACCCACCCTTCACCCATTCATTGTACAGTTGCTTCTATATAGAGCTGCTGTATAGAGCATGAAAAGGTCTTGGGGCTATTGAGCACTTTCTAACAGCTGATACAACTCTTCTACCTGATCAGTTCCGGTTTGTTCTAACTCTTATTCAATTTATATTGAATAACAACTATTTCCTGTTTGAGGATACCTTTTATCTCCAAACCTGTGGTACGGCCATGGGTACCAGATTTGCCCCCAGCTATGCGAACCTCTTTATGGGGTTCTGGGAATCCAAGTACATCTGGACTAATGCGTGGCTTGGGGCACATCTGGTATTCTATGGCCGCTACATATATGATCTCTTGATCGTCTGGGATGGAGATGAGGCTAGTCTCACACAGGCAATGGACGTTTTCAAAGATAATGATCTTGGATTAAAATTCACCTGGCAGAGTCACCCTAGTGAAATTTTAATTCTAGACCTGTTACTATCGGTCGACGAAAATAATATCATTCAGACTAAAGTCTATTTTGAATTGTATTTTATTGTATGTCTTTATTTATATAGCGCCATTAATGTACATAGCGCTTCACAGTAGTAATACATGTGGTAATCAAATAAATATCAGATAATATAAATAACAGATCATGGGAATAAGTGCTTTAGACATAAAATTAACATTTCAGAAGAGGAGTCCCTGCCCCGAGGAGCTTACAGTCTAATTGGTAGGTAGGTAGAATGTACAGAGACAGTAGGAGGGAGTTCTGTTAAGTGCGTCTGCAGGGGGCCAAGCTTTATGTATCGTGTTCAGAATATCCACAGTGCTATTCATATGCTTCTTTAAGCAAATGTGTATTAAGGTGGGTCTTAAAGGTGGATAGAGAGGGTGCTAGTCGGGTACTGAGGGGAAGGGCATTCCAGAGGTGTGGGTCAGTCAGTGAAAAAGGTTTAAGGCGGGAGAGGGCTTTAGATACAAAGGGGGTAGAAAGAAGACATCCTTGAGAAGAACGCAAGAGTCTGGATGGTGCATAACGAGAAATTAGGGATGAGATGTAAGGAGGGGCAGAAGAATGTAAAGCTTTAAAAGTGAGGAGAAGAATGGAGTGTGAGATGCGGGATTTTATCGGAAGCCAGGAGAGAGATTTCATGAGGGGAGATGCTGAGACAGATCTAGTAAAGAGTAGAGAGATTCTGGCAGCAGCATTTAGGATAGATTGTAGGGGATACAGGTGAGAGGCAGGAAGGCCGGACAGCAGGAGGTTACAGTAATCAAGATGGGAGAGAATGAGGGCCTGAGTCAGAGTTTTAGCAGTCGAGCAACAGAGGAAAGGGCGTATCTTTGTTATATTGCGGAGGAAAAAGCGACAAGTTTTAGAAATGTTTTAAATGTAAGGGGCGAATGTGAGAGAGGAGTCGAGTGTGACCCCTAGGCAGCGTGCTTGGGCTACTGGGTGAATGATTGAAGTTCCAACAGTAATGTGGAAGGAGGTAGTAGGGCCAGGTTTGGGAAGAAGTATGAGGAGCTCTTTTTTAGCCATGTTGAGTTTAAGGCGTCAGAGGGCCATCCAGGATGATATAGCAGAGAGACATTCAGAAACTTTGGTTTGTACAGCAGGTGTAAGGTCGGGTGTTGAAAAGTATATTTGTGTTTTGTCGGCATAGAGGTGATAATTAAACCCAAAAGATGTTATTAGGTCACCTAGAGAGAGTGTGTACAGAGAAAAGAGAAGAGGTCCCAGGACAGAGCCCTGGGGTACCTCCACAGAGAGATCAATAGAGGAGGAGGAGGTGTTAGCAGAAGAGACACTAAAAGTACGATGGGAGAGGTAGGATGAGATCCAGGATAGATCTTTATCCGAATACCTAGAGTATGGAGAATGTGGAGGAGAAGAGGGTGGTCCACGGTGTCAAATGCTGCAGAGAGGTCGAGTAATATGAGCAGAGTGTAATGACCTCTGTCTTTGGCAGTATGGAGGTCGTCAGTTATTTTAGTGAGGGCTGTTTCGGTGGAGTGAGCAGTGCGGAAGCCAGATTGTAAAGGGTCTAGGAGAGAAGAGGTGTTGAGAAAATGGAGCAAGCGAGAGAATACAAGATGTTCAAGGAGTTTTGAGGCAAAAGGCAGGAGAGAGACAGGTCGATAGGTAGAAAGACAGGTAGGGTCAAGCTTGCTGTATATGAGTAATGGTATGACTGTTGCATGTTTGAAGGAGGATGGAAAGGTTCTAGAGCAGAGGGAGGAGTTAAAAATGTGTGTGAGCGTAGGGATTATAGTAGGAGCTAGAGGTTTTAGAAGATGGAAGGGAATGGGATCAAGAGTGCAAGTAGTAGAGGAAGAAGAGGCGATCAACAGCGACACATCCTCCTCTGAGACAGTGGAAAAAGAGTCAAGGAAGGCAGGAGGAGAGTTAGGAAGAGGTGTAGGATGGGAGGAAGAAACAGAGGGGATGTTCTGCCGTATGGATTCCACCTTTTCCTTTAAATAGTCAGCAAAGTCCTGAGCGGAGATGGAGGAAGGAGAGGCAGCTGAGGGTGGTTTGAGTAGAGTATCAAAGACAGAGAACAGTCGGCGTGGGTTAGACTTGTGCATGTTGATTAGTGCAGAAAAGTAGGCTTGTTTAGCTTGCGAGAGGGCAGAGTTGAAACAGGATAGCATAAATTTGTAGTGAAGGAAGTCTGCGAGAGTGTGAGACTTCCTCCAGAGGCGTTCAGAGGAATGAGTGGAGGAACGCAGCATGCGCGAGTGGGAATTTAGCCAGGGTCTAGGGTTAGAAGGGCGAGTGCGGCAGAGAGAAAGCGGGGCATGTAGATCAAGAGACGAGGACAAGACAGAGTTGTAGTTCCTGACCAGGTTGTCAGGGTCTGTAGCAGAGCTGAGAGAGGAGAGGGAGGAGCTTACAGTAGACTCAAAGTCAGGTAAGTGAATAGAGCGCAGGTTTCTGCAGAACCGGGGGGTAGATGGAGGTGGAGAAGGGGAGAAGCGAGATAGAGAGAATGAGATGAGGTTATGGTCAGAGAGAGGAAAAGGGGAAATGGAGAAATCAGAGAGAGAGAAGTTTTTAGTGAAAACCAGGTCTAAGTAGTGGCCATCCTTGTGGGTGCTGGCTGCAGTCCACTGTTGAAGGCCAAAAGAAGAGGTTAGAGAAAGAAAGCGGGAAGCCCAAGAGAGAGAGGGGTCATCAATGTGGCAATTGAAGTCCCCAAGGAGAAGAACAGGGGAGTCTGAGGAGAGAAAGAAAGAGAGCCAGGAATCAAAGTGAGAGAGAAAGGCAGAAGGGGGATGAGTAGAGATAGTTGGGCGATAGATGACCGCCACATGGGCAGGGAGAGGAGAGAAGATCTGGACAGTGTGAGCCTCAAAGGAGGGAAAAGCAAGAGAGGGGGGAATAGGAAGGGTTCGGTAACAGCAGAGAGAGGAGAGCAGGAGCCCCATGCCTCCACCCCTGCCATCAGGGCGCGGAGTGTGGGAGAAGGAAAGGCCACCATAGGAGAGGGCAGCTTCCAGAGCAGAGTCAGACTGAGTGAGCCAGGTCTCAGTTATAGCAAAGAGAATCAGGAAGTGAGAGAGAAAGAAGTCATGTACAGAGAGGAACTTGTTAGAGAGGGAGCGAGCATTCCAAAGGGCAAAGGAGAAAGGGAGAGAGGAGGGAGGGTGGCAGGGGATGGGTATGAGGTTGGAGGGGTTGACACCAGAAGGAGTAGAAGTTGCATGTGGGAGGCGAGGACGAGAGCAAGTAGAAATAAGACAGGGACCAGGATTGGGAGAGATATCCCCAGAAGCAAGGAGGAGAAGCATGGATAGAAAGAGGATGTGTGAGGAGGATTTGTAGGGGTGTTTTTTAGTGCAGGGGATATAGTTGTGTGGTGTCAGAGGACGCAGGTAAGAAAGGAGTTCATGTGAACTGAGAAGTGGTGAAGAAAGGAGAGATGGAGATATATGAATAGAGTTAGAGACATACTGAGGCTGGTAAAAAGAAGTGCATAATTTGAGAAGAAGTGAAGTCACAGCAAATATAAATGGTAAAGGCAGAATCACAGCAGTAATGATGCAGTCTGGTATAGATGATATCCTCCTTTCCAGATTAGTTCAAATGCAGGAATCAGAGCCAGTTGGGGTGTTCACTTCTTCTTCACTTCTTTTGAACTTCCTTTTTAACTTGAGTTGTTCAGTAGTCCTGCCACTTATAATGTGCCACTTGGATATGTGCTGCACGTAGACTAGCTGTTCTGACACAGTTTATATGGGCCTAAAAAGTCACCTGACAGTGTGGTTCTGTCTGCTTAATTAGCACATCTGAGGCACATTCAAACAGATGCTTTTCTACACAGAGTGTTACCTGCCTAGGTGTCAATGCTTAATTCAATTAACAGTTGAAGCAGACAGGATTCAGATATGGGATATTACCTAAGATTGTTTCAGTTGCATATACTGACATACACACAGCAAAGAGTTGAAGCAGACAGGATTCAGATATGGGATATTACCTAAGATTGTTTCAGTTGCATATACTGACATACAGTACACACAGCAAAGAGTTGAAGCAGACAGGATTCAGATATGGGATATTACCTAAGATTGTTCCAGTTGCATATACTGACATACACACAGCAAAGAGTTGAAGCAGACAGGATTCAGATATGGGATATTACCTGAGGAGAGAAGATGATTTTTGTTAGGGTAGGGGTCCTTCCATTTAAACTTCAGTTGTGCTGCAGTAGTCCTGCCACTTATAATGTGCCACTTGGATATGTGCTGCATGGATATTTTAAGGACGTTGCTGTAAATGGATATCTTCACGCAGGCAGTAACCATCATCCAAAATGGATACAAAACATCCCTCTGAGTCAATTTAATAGACTCATACGTAATTGTTCTACTCTGTCTGCGTTTGATGATCAGTCACATCGACTGATATCCCAGTTCATCTCTAAAGGGTATGTCGCAGATACCATCCAGGATTCCTATAATAAGGTGAGGAATATGGATAGAACTCTCCTCCTGAACAAATTAAAAACTAGATCATTAAATAAAGACACATGCACAAGGAAGAATAGTCAGTTTTCAGCACATTGTTAAATTTATTACAAAATTAAGGGGATAAACTAGACAAATCACTGAGGTGCTCAATAAACATTGGAACATAGTCATGTGTGACCCACACTTAAACAAACTATTGACACCTAGGGTACCTGTTATCTTCCGAAAAGCTACCAACATCAAAAACAAACTGGCCCCCAGTAAATTACGGGAATTAGTTCCTATCCATGACCCGGGGAGTAATCATGTTGGTAGCTTCAAATGCGGCAGATCCAGGTTTATCACATGTGGACACCTCACTGTGTCACCATCCTTTCAGTCGTCCTCCAATGGGTCTGTTTATCCCATTAAAAGTTCCATTCACTGCCAAACCACCCATGTGGTTTATGTCTTATCTTGTTCTTGCAATTTCCAATAGTTGGACGTACCAAACGATCCCTCTGTCTTAGATTTTTGGAACACAGACGAGCCATTATTAAAGGTAATTTAAATCCTAGTGTCCCACGTCACTTTTCTAGTGTACACTCTAAGGGCCCTGCATGTCTTAAGATCATAGGGATAGAATATCTCCAGCTCCAAACTGGGAGGAGACAGAATTAAGAGCCTATGCATTCGTGAATCCCACTGGATCTACCAGTTAGGTACGTTGGTACCTCAAGGATTAAATGAATGCATTGATACTAGTATTCTTGAAATCTAGATTTCCAGTCCTGTGTGATCAGGGTGTCTCAACTGCTCTGATCATATATTTCAGTTTGCTATCATCTTCATTAAAGATATACAGTGGCGGCACACTTAATCCTCCGTTGGCTGGAGCCGCAAGCCGCGTGGTGTTCCGGTTTCGTTGTTTGTTTCCCTCGGTGTGCCGCGCATCATCGATGCGCGGTCACGCTTCATTGGGAGCGTGCGCGCATGGCGCGCTTGCCCAGGGCTCCCCGAGGGAGCCCTGGGTTGCTGTAATGTGGGGGATGGCGGTGGGGGGCTCCGGGGGACCCGGCGGACCCGGAGAGGGGAGGGGGAAGCCCGATCGGAGGACCGATCCTCCGAGGCTCCGGCGCGCGCCCGGTATCTGTCTCGGCCGAGACCGGGCAAAGGTAAGAATAAACTCGGCCACGACAGTATCCATATAGTACATCACTCTATGGGCCTCATGCAGTAAGCGTCGATTATGTGAAATCGGCAATCTTACCGATTAGTCATGTTATTGGCGTTTTTTCCTCTCCGTATGCAGTAAGTGCCGAATACATTCAAAATCAACCCGAAAACAAATCCGCCCACTCTCACGATGATTAGCCGATCACACACAGGTGTATCGGCGTGCGTGGCGGGGTGCTGATAGGTTGCCCAATCACAAATCTTGCTGAATCAGGCGAAACAAGCATGTTTTGGATTGCGCGCCATATTTAAAGGCAACGTGTACTGCTATTCATTCTCTGTGTTGTTGGGAGTGAGAGAGAGAGAGACGCACAGAGCTGGCTGTTTGAACATTTGCATATTGACTGAGAGACTTGTTGTGTATTGGGTGAGCTTTGTCCATTGTTGTTTTGTTTACATCTTTGTCTTGTTTTATATGTGGAAGTGTTTCATGTGATTGGCTGTACATTTCTTGTCTGTTTTTTGTGAGTGCTGGAAGTATGCCCGCAAAGCGTGGGAAGAGTGATGCTGGTGGGAGTGGGAGTGCTACTCGTGCGAGTACGCGTCGGAGTGAACGTACTGTTCAGGGGAGTGATGTTGCTGAGAGTGAGAGTGGTGTTGCAGGGAGTGGGAGTGCTGGTGCTGCGAGTGGTGTTGCTGGGAGTGGGAGTGCTGTTGCTGGGAGTGGGAGTGCTGGTGCTGGGAGTGGGAGTGCTGTTGCTGGGAGTGGGACTGCTGTTGCTGGGAGTGGGAGTGCTGGTGCTGGGAGTGGGAGTGCTGGTGCTGGGAGTGCTGGTGCTAGGAGTGTGAGTGCTGTTGCTAGGAGTGTGAGTGCTGGTGCTAGGAGTGTGAGTGCTGGTGCTAGGAGTGGGAGTGCTGGTGCTGGGAGTGCTGCTGGTGGCGCAGTTGCTGATGGGGTGGATGGTGGTGGCGTGCTTGCTGGTGGGCAGCTTTTGGAGGCTCTTCCATTGGAAGAAGGAGAGTCCAGTCAGCACCAGCCAAGCTCTGACCCTAACCCTGCTCGGAAGAAACGTGTGGAGAAGCCACGTAATCCTCGCTTCAATGACCAGGAAAATACAGCTCTTGTCACTGGCATTCTGGAGCACTATGACAGTATCTATGGACATTTACTAGGTAAGTGTACCTTTACATTTATTATTCAAATACATGTGATCCTAGGTCATCTGAGTTTTGTTCATATGCAAATATGGGTTCACAATATCTTTCTATGTTAATTAGTCTGGAAACACAGCTTTTTATCATGCCTTACAAGGACAACTAAACACAGGCGGTCAATTTGCCATAACTGCATACAATATGAATGCAAGCTTGCTTACATGTATAGGTTTAGTAGTGAATGCTCATGTGCTTCACATATTACACATAAAACAGCATGTTTGCTATCTCTTGGAACAGCTAGCAGTGTAGGAAACTGGTGCTTATATTATTATTAATTTACCTCATATATTTTATGTTTTTCAAGGGCGGACAAGTTCAGCAAGCAGAAAAGAGATGTGGGACACAATAGTCATTGGTGTCAATGCGTGTGGGAATCATGTGAGGGACAAGCGGAGTTGTCACAAGAGATTTGATGATATTAGGTCCAAATTGAAAAAGAAAATACAACACCAACGCGTGCATGCTACTGGCACTGGAGGTGGGCCCACACCACAACGTCTCATATTAAGTCCATTGGAGGAGCTGCTTCGGGCAAAATTACTTCCCGTCGTCGTGGAAGGCTTACCTGGTGACCGTGATATAGGAATTTACCCCTCACAATTTCCACCAGGTGAGAAATATTACTGTACTAGGCGTGTCGTTGCTTACAGTTATTTTGCATAGTTACACTGCTTTTTATACTGTCTTCACAATATAAGCATACCTGCATCTATATATGTATATGTCTGATTCTGTATATATATATATCTCAAAATAGACATATATGTTGTAGTCCTACTAAAAGCAGTAACTAATATAGCACGTGCCATTGCGTGCTCATTTACATGTGAATTCCCAAAATGCATTGCTGCAGTGGAAGCAATTGATGGTGGGCGAAGATGGGGAACAACAGGGTAGTACACATGTGTAACACATGTTAATCAGAAATTATTACTAGCTACAGGTACAGAACAGAAATATGTAGAATATTATTGTGTATTTTATTTATTTTACTCCGACAAACATGACATTACTGCCTATTTTAAGCATGCATCAAATATATTGCATGCAACGGCCTACAAACATCACTTGCACTAACACATCTATAGTTGTTTATGAAAAGGTCCATTTTTGCTTTAAGTCATATACAGACAGCATAATGAGGCACACGTATCATATTTTATGTCATTGTTTTCATAACTTAAAAACTGCACACGACTATTTAGCTCATCTACCATTGTGTTAAAGCAGCTGCAATTAATATCTCATCACAGCATACACTTCAACAGAGGGGGTGGGGTTCAGCACACACACTAATTACAGCCTCATTTTAGAGGCAACTTAGTTCACACCATTTTCACCTGTTTCAAGTAATTGAAAGGTGTGGCTGATTAGGCTTTTTGGGGAAGGGAATACCGTTCTTACAACCTGACTAGCACAACTGAAGTTAATCACACTCATTTGAAAGCTTCACTTTAGCTACTAAATGCCCCAACAACTCATTACTTATCAAACCGTACGTCACACATTAGTTCACTCATATCTATAGTTGAACTACTATCAACGACACATTATCACACACTACATGTGTTGTCTTGTTTAGTCACAGCCACATTCATGTGTGCCACATCTTATATTAATGTACCACACATATCCTCTACCAAAAACAACACTTTTTGCAATATGACCACCTTCATGATAACCATTGTGAATGGTCATCTCATGATAGTTATGTACATTATGATACTGATATCACTACACAACATATGATTTTTATGTACAAATTTTATCTATTTATCCTCACGCATTACTGCAGAACCATAGTATGTTGTATGTTAGGGAACTCAAAACTTCTAAGTACACAGGCATGTACATTGTTATTACAACTATTTATGTTCACTTTCACACACACATTTTGGGTTAAGGAAATGATGCTGTTAGGTACTCATAAATACAGAACATACAATAACTGTTTGTTCAATATTTACACATGTAAATGTAAAACTTATGTTATTGTTATATATAGTTGCCCCTGAAGGACATGTGTCACCTGAGACTGAACAAGTGTCTTCACCTGGGTCAGCCAGCTCAACACACCTAGAAGGTGAGTGTATCAGTTGGTGGCCATATAATATGTGCTCTTCTATATGTTATGTTGTCATGTTCATTATTTGTTTTGCACATCTTCTTTAAATAGGATTACTTAGTGTATGTGAAAATGAAGTGTAAGGCAACTTGTATTGTGTTAGTGATGTTAACTATCATGTAGGAGTTGTGAGTTTACAGCAAGTTTTCATTCACTCATATTTCATACTGAGTCCAAACATTATTCTTAAGTCAAGGTAGTTTTTAATGTGAGGTTATAAAACGTATGGAAACATGTTAGTTGTTACTTATGACACAGTACAATTACATACACTGGCGACACACTTTATTCGAGCTTGGCTAGTCCCACGAATTCGGGTATACCCGGGTGTATTGAGGTTTGTGACTGTTTTCTGCCCGAGTACATTGAGTTATTTTCCAAGCAGGGATTGAAGCATTTTATTCCCGCTGGCTGCAATACTGCACAGTATATATATATAAACTGCATTACAATTCATGAATTTATGCCATCTGGTAGACACGCGAAGCATTGCAGCCTATTAAATCCTAATCATTATCATTTAACAGATCAGCCGCCCATCAGCCAGGCATGAACCCAGGCTGGGAAGGCAAATGCAACGGGGCTTGTCAGAGGTTAGGAGTGGCGCATTCCAGGTATCTGCCAGGTACATACCGGGTATTTACTCGAATAAAGTGTGTCGGTGCAGTAGTAACACAGCAGAGATTAACATGACATTTAATAATGTGTACATTTATTTGTAGAACATGATGAAGAGGATTATGATGATGATGATGATGACGCCACCGCCATAGACACACAAATAGAAGCAAGTGACCATGAAGACGTTCCAATTGAAACTGTTTTACCGCCAAATCGTCCAGCAAATACGACATACGATGCAATTGTAGCTTCTGAGGGAAAAATTGTGGAAGCAGAAAATCGTCGCCATTCTGACTTCATGACAGTGCTGGAAAGGATGATTGCACTGCAGGAAGAAACAGTTTCACAATTGGCACATCTCCACAGAGTCTTCATTGAAGTGCCGAAACAGTTGCAAAAAATCAACACCTCATTCGAAGCATTAGTTGTTCAGCAAACACAAGCTAATTACTGGAGAATGACTAATGTACCACAATTCAACACCTCCCAGCCAGGATCTGTTCATGCAGGTCAGTTTTCACCACATTCATCTGATATTCATTCACCAGGCCCAAATGTTACCGGTCAAGTAGCAGACATTGCTGTGCAGGTTCCTGATGACATACTACCGCTGCCATCTGTACAAATTCAGCAGCAGACACCTACAAAGGAGCCCACAAAAACAAAACACAAGCAGTTACTACTGACCAGTTTTTGGTCAAAAACAACAAAAGACACACATGAAACAGACCAACCATCACTTGTGCAGTGTCTACCAACTAGCTCACATGTGTCAGTGGGCACAAGCCCTGTCCGTGAACAGTCACTACCCAAAAGCCCTGTAGGTGAGTCACTGGCCAAAAGCCCTGTAGGTGAATCACTGCCCAAAAGCCCTGTAGGTGAATCACTGCCCAAAAGCCCTGTAGGTGAATCACTGCCCAAAAGCCCTGTAGGTGAGTCACTGGCCACAAGCCCTGTAGGTGAGTCACTGGCCACAAGCCCCGTAGGTGAACAGTCACTGCCCAAAAGCCCTGTAGGTGAGTCACTGGCCACAAGCCCTGCCCGTGAAGTGCCAGAGGCCACTCAATGTGGCTCTGTTGTGCCTAAAGTTGGTGGCAAAATAAAAAGGAAAATTCAAGAGACAACAAGCAGGCCTGTTACTCGCTCGCAAAAGGAACAAAAAAAATAAATGTTATAATTCAGAAAATATGTCTTTGGCCTTGTTTTGTTGACTTCAGATTATCTAATTACTATTGTATGTATGCTGAAGACTGTGTTGTTTCCAAACTTTCAAGTATGTTCTTGTACACGTGAAGTTTTGGAAATGTTTACACTGCTAATTAATGAATAGTGTTATAAATATTTATGTTTTAATCGTCTGTTCAGTAATGGTCCACCAGGAGCCAGTTGCTAAGTTTAGAGAAGCTGCTATTGACTTTGCAGCAAAACATTGCATTTGGGTGTGTTAATTGATGTAATCATTGCATGTGCATATTATTTTCATGCAATTATAAAAGCACCTATTTAACTGCAAACATCTTTCTTGTACGTGTACAGCAGGATTTTGTGTTAAATATTACTTACCTTTGCTGCCCATTGTAATGTTGTCCTTTAATCATTTATGTGTTCTTGTTTCAAGAACATCTCTGAATTGATACTAATATATATGTAGTATGTATTGATATATGCACACACACACACACACAGTGTGTGTGTGTGTGTGTGTGTGTGTGTGTGTATATATAGTGCTATCTAAACTGGTATAGATGTATTTACAAAAAACATACACTTCATGCTTCCTTGTGAAAACACAGTATTTTAATAATACAGGCCTAATGTTTGACAACTATACTAAGTGTGAGCCTCTAACATTATTGGGCGCAAACAAATGTTTATTACTTAATTCACTCATGTTTATCACCATTTAAATAGGTTTCATACAAGGCCTACTTACTGCCATCAATATGTTGTGTGTACTCCAGCAATATTTAAAAAAAAAAAAAAAATTACTTTTTTATATATATATATATATATAATATATATATATAAAAAAAAAAAATATATATTATTTTTTTATATATTATATATATATATACATATACACATACACATACACATACACATACACATACACATACACACAATATACATATAGTACAATATACACTTTATATATATATATATATATATATATATATTTATGAGATAGATATATTTATATATATATATAGATACACACGTATTTAAACTCATGCAGACAGGGACTTAACCAGACTTTCAAATACACACAGAAATGTATGTGGGAAAAAAACATTTCATTTTGCAGGTGTGTGTATTTACTGATATGGCTGTCTAAGCAGTATTTTCACACAGTGCTCTTTGTTATTTTGGAAGAAAACTCAATGTTACTGAATGAAAAGTGTACTAATGTTTTCAAAAACGAGATAAAAAAAGGATACATGTTTGTCCCACATGCGGCTATCACAAACCACAAATGTTCAAGCAATTATAACTAGAAATCCAATTGGCGTTTGAAATAAGGAGTTACAGTTTATACTTTTGTTGACCTTGAAAAGGAAACACAGCAATTTGTTAGCCACTGAGCAGTTTCATTTTGATGAGCAAAGAACAGATACCTGCACACATCTTTTGTGCTACTCTGCAATGGCTGATGAATTGGTGACAATTATGAATCCGAATTTAGGTTATAAATACATGATATCAGAAGCTATTTTATCAACTTGCGAATATCAAGCAAGCACACGCCAAATCTATGATTTGATTCGAGCAAAATATCCTTATTACCAAAACCGTCGGCATGCGCGCAATTTTAATTTATCAATAAGATTCACTTTATCAACAAATGACTTTTTTGAACGTGTGCAGGATAAGCTAGAACACAACTATGGTTTCTGGAAGATTGCCAAAGAAAAACATTTCACCGTGAAAGAAGGCACATATATTGTGGTTAAAGGCATATTTATTCCTAATGCCAATAGCAATGGATCCGCTACTACTGTTCCGTGTGAATCGATAGCTGCTGCAATATCTGCACCCTCCATTCCTGAAACCCACATTGTACAAGAACATAACTACTATGATTCTGTACCAAGCCTTTCAGCTGAAAATGCATTGGAATGGGTACCCGAAGAAATGAACATACCTCCCGACCAATTGTTTGAAGAAAGCAGTGGCGATTCCTATGAGCGCTTCATGGAGGAGATGTGTGTCATACTGGATTCAGCGTTTGGGTCAAGCGTGGATTAAAATGCCTTGCATTTCTGGAGCGACCAGTTGCAGGCAGACGAAGAGTTAATTCTAGAAGAATGGTAAATATAACAATCGTTATGCGTTGACTCTGCGTTTACATTTTTTTTTCTTTTTCTAACCACCATTTTCCCTTTCAATGCGTGGATACAGCGTAACATAGCAGACTGCATAACATGTAGCGATCACAAACAAATTGTTTCCGAATACAATATAGTAGAACCTGAAAGACTAGTACACATTGCTTACGGAATAAATATACGTACTTTCCTATCACTTTAAACATATTAGCAACATTTTACCATAACTCTAACACATACCTGTTTTGTTATCATGCTACATCTACAACATTTAAAAGCGGGTCCACCACGTATGACGTGGGACCCTTGTCATGGCCCAAGGCGTCCTTAAAAAGGATTACGGATGTAAGTCCCGCCCCCAAGCGACATGCGCGCCTCAAAGCCTATTGGCTGTCATGTTTTGTTATAGTAACGGTAACTGCAGTGTGTCATACAGTGGGGGCGTACACTGGGCGTTAGCCGAATGTTAATTGAGTGGGAGGAGTGTTAGCGTGCGTTTCACGCTGGTTTAACATGACGTCACACGTATTGCATTTGCGCATTGTGTTATCGGCCGTCCTTTCTGTCCAAACACGTCTGTTTAAAAAGAATACAGATGTACTCGTTTAGAACGAATGTAGTTTCGTATTCATTGTATTTGAAATAAAGATTGTATGTTTAATCATATTTTCAAGCTGTATTGAACGCACAACGTACGCTTTGTTTTGCGCATGCGCAAACAGTTAGTGCAGCCAAGCCTGAAGTGCGTGCGCACACTAAGATGTGCGCGCACATTTTTCAGTATACAGGCAACGTTCACATCATATACATAGTTATGCCTGCTACAAATTTAAAGAAACATTACATACTGATGTACACTTGTACTTCTAACATATAAGTGAGTGACGTGTGTATGTACACAATCATATAGAGCTGTGTAACGCGTTGTCACGGATACATATATAGTAAGGTGCCATCTTTGACCATCATGTGTTTGCTGTATTTCAGAGATGTCGGGGAAGATACAATCGGATCAATGTATGATTTCAGAAGAGTCTACCTTTATATGAGATGATTGTGAGGAGGAGCCACCGACTACTATACTACATATGGAACTAATTTTATATTGCTTGCAGCGCTTATTAACAAACAATTAAAAATGTTATACACTTATGCCTATATTGCATAAGCACTTAATTAACATAATGATGTTGCAAAATAGTGCCTCATGAATTTTTATTGAGTGTTCTTTAATGACTACTATCATTTTATGGCATGGTGTGTTTTATATATAACAACCATTCCCACTCTGCTAACACATTTGTGTATTCTATTGTGTAATGGAACGTATGACTGTCGAAACTATGTAACAATAATAATAAGAATAATAAGAATAATTATAATATGAGCATGTTCATGTATAGCGCTGCTAGTTGTACACAGCGCTTTACAGACACATTTTTCAGGCTCAGGTCCCTGGCCCGTGGAACTTACAATTTATTTTTGGCCGCCTGAGGCACAGGGAGATAAAGTGACTTGGCCAAGATCACAAGGAGCCGACACCGGGAATTGAACCAGACTCCCCTGCTTCAAACTCTCAGTGCCAGTGTGTGTCTTTACTCACTGAGCCACTCCTTCTCCCAATGTAAAGGACACTTACAACCAACTAGCCCTTTCTTGTTAAAAATCTCTTGTTACATGGGTATGTTGATAAAATGGTTTGGGACTGTAGCAATTAATGTTATTGGCCAGATGTTGTGGTCCCCTACAATGCATGATGTTCTGAATATGACATCAACATCATGTAATGAAGTACGTTTCTGTGTATATTTCATTAACCTAACTAACTATAGCTTACTGTGTTTATTAAACTTTCTAAAAATACATCATATAGTCAATATGATGATATAAGCTACCATAATAAAGCTGGTGTTATCATTTGTCGGTGTTATACATGGATCCTACACAAATTGATACAGACACAAACAGTTGTCTTAAAAAGTGTGTCTATGCTAATGTGCACGTGATTGACGTTACAATTGTGAGAATACTTGATAATTATCATCATGATAATGATGAAGTGACGTGAATTATATTGCAAAAATATTACCAACATTGTCATATAGGTAAATTAGAAATGCTAAATGACAGTAACATTTGCAACAAAATAGTGTTTTCTGTTCACAGTTTTACACTTGGTACATGTAGGACACATCCACACACGTGTGACTTATACATACACATGTCACAAATTTTTAATTCATGTTGACTATTAATTCCTAGCATTAAAAAACACCTACATTGCTAAATATAAGATGTAGTACGCATTGTTGTGATTACAGGCATTCATGCATGGAGTGTTATGATCAGTCAATTTCATCCGTGATGAATGAGCTCCCGTAAGTAAACAAATAAGTACAGTTATCCCCTTTTCTCCAAACACCTCTATATTACATGAATGGAATTTATAAGGAAACATACATAAAATGTGATAAAATGTGAGTAATCATTTTCTAATACAATGCACATGAAAGCTCAAGAGTAGCTAAATGCATATACATGATACAGAAAGTACATGTATGTTACATTTGTGTTTAAACCAATATGTTGTGTTTTTACTTCAAATAATTATAGGAAGATTGAGGTAGGCACATCTTATGAGACATGTCAGCAAATATACATACCATGATCAGTCATACTGGAGATATACCTATAATGCAAAGGAACAATATATAAATTGCAAACATTGACATGCCATCTTCAGTACCGTAAACAACACAGCAAAGTGTGTATTTGGTGTTAAATGTGCAACACCATGTATATTTAATCACATTCAAAATGTAAATGTGCGTGGTGTACACATCATATGGATGTACATGTTACACTGCACCAATAACATTGTATGTAAGCATACTAGAAGCATGAATGAGTATGGGCATAATATGTGTATTGTGTTAGCATAAGGAACAACACAATGCTAAAATATTAGTGCTTTGTTACCCCAGTTGTATTCACATACACACAACTAAAGTACAATTGAAGAGGGATTATATAACCTGTGCAACAATAACATAGCGGTGCCACATCCCTTTGTGCACACAGCAGAGAGAAGAAAGGTGTGCAACCCATATTCATCTGTGTCCTAACAGAAGGTTATATAAAAAAACATTATTGTTAAGATAACATAATGTAAGTATAAAAGTAGAACTTGGAACATATCTGTTTTTACTTACAAGAAAAAAATGAATTGATGAGATTCTGGCGTGTCTGGCCACCACTGGCTGTTTGTTCATTTTCAGCAGCTACATGGGTGGGATGCTCGTCTACCAAAGGCTCAGCTAGGTCTGCTTGTACATTGTGCCTGAGTGCAACATTGTGCAAAATGCAACAGGCAAGGATAATATCAGACACTTTTTGAGGCTTGTATTGAAGAGCCCCACCAGTTCTGTCCAGACACCTAAATCTGGTCTTGAGTAGGCCAAATGTCCTCTCTATAACAGATCTTGTAGATATATGGGCTGCATTGTACCTCTCCTCTGCTTCAGTTTGAGGGTTTAGCACCGGAGTCAAGAGCCACGGCCTAATTCCGTATCCTGAGTCACCTATAATGAATGGAGCACACATAAGCTGACATTAGTGATCAAATTGTACAATGCCAACATTCCTAAATAAAAATGTGTTTTGTGTTATAACATGTAAATGTGTACTCACCCAGCAGCCAACCATGTTCAAAATGTCCCTCTTCGAACGCATGGAATACTGAAGAGTTCCTCAGGATAGAGGAATCGTGACTGGTACCAGGGAATTTGGGTACCACATGCATTATCCTCATCGTCGCATCACATACCACCTGTACATTGAGTGAATGGTAGTGCTTACGATTGCGGTACACATGCTCACTCTGACTAGGTGCAATCAAAGCAACATGTGTGCAATCGATTGCACCCAGCACACATGGTATCCCTGCTATATTATAAAAGCCAGTCCTGACTTCCAGCCACTCTGTCGCCTCTGTAGGAAAATGAATATAATTCCTAGCGCGTCTATTGAGTGCATAGAGAAACTGAGTCAAGGCCCGCGAGAATGTAGATTGCGAGACCCCGCCCACTATGCCCACAGTTGTCTGGTATGACGCGGAAGCAAGATAATGTAATGAGCACAGCATTTTAACAAGCCCAGGGACTGCACGACCTCTGGCTGTGAAAAAATCTAAATCTCCCCTTATCTCCTGATAAAGAGATAAGATTGCTGCTGAACTCAAACGATAGCGACTTACAATCTCCTCCTCACTCATCCCATCTAACAGGGTTCTCTCCCTGTACAGACGCGGACGAGGCACAACTTGTCTCCTCTGTCTTCTCCTCTGATCTCCTGTCCCTCTCCCTGTCCCTCGGCCTGTCCCTCTCCCTGTCCCTGTCGTATCCGCGTCACTGTCCCTGTCACTGTCCCTCGGTGTGTCCCTCCCTTGCCCTAAGTCATTCTCTTCATCATCAAGCATGTCATAGAAAAGAATGTTCCTCCGTCTCCTAAACAATCTCAACATTTTGAAATGAGTAGCTGTGAATGAGCAGGTAATGGGCGTCCTTTAAATAGGTATGTGATGATGTCAGGTGACATAGTAAAATGCAAGGTTTTACATTAACATAATAAAGTACTTGTGTGGCAAGCTGTGTGCAGTTGTTGTGTGTATTCTGCAGGGAATGATGATATTTGCCAATGATGTGAGGTGAAGCTTTGTACAAACATTGCTTGCAAATAAATAGTTGCATGTGCAATGCATGTAAAACTTGTGAACGCAAGAGTCAGTCATGTAATGAGACAAAAAGGCTGAGATTGATGTGGGAAAAGTTTTGTGTAACATGTGTAATTAGCCATGTTATTGTGACATGTTGCCAACAATGAATAGTCGTGTGCATATGCATACATTTCTGTAATGAGGATAGTTGTTATAGAATGAGTTTACAAGGTGTCCCAATGATGAATTACTGTACATGTGTGTATAAGTTAGGTTGAAGTGCTTGTAATGCAACGGTTATAATGTAAACATGCAATGTGATTGCGCGTCCAATAAGTGACGTCATGAAAATAGGGAGGACCAAACGTAGATGTAAACATGAGAATTTAGATGTACATGAACGTTTAAAGATGCGTGACACATTACAAGCATTGTGTAATGTAAAGGAACATGAATATACTGTGTATGTGTGACATGTGTGACATGTGTGACATCATGTAAACAATTGTCGCTCAATTCAGTAAAATGTGTGATATGATGTGAGGTTCTCCTTTAAGAGTTGAGTATAGTATTTTCCCTTGACACATCATCACATGATGAGTAATGTGACACGCAAATGCTGAAAACATGTAAAAGTATAATGTTATGCAAATAATACACGTCAGCTGTGACACAATGCAGGGAATGCCCCCCACACTGTAATGCAAATCCCCTTTGTATTGTGAGCAATGAAACGTAAACAGTACTATACTGTTATACGTCCCCGCTCCATTGACTCCATTGATGTACAGAAGATTTTTTTTTTCTAAGTGCCGTTCCGGCAGCCTTAGCGATCGTTCTCCCGTCCAAACTGCCAACTTTAGTTGGCGGGAGAAATCGGCCATAACATCTCAATTTCGTAGTGCCGATCAGCCCCGATAAGCTGATTTTTTTTGTTGAATCCAGCCGATTTAAAAAAGTGGCGATCAGTGGCGAAAACAGGCTTATCGGCAGCCGACTGGCCATAACAAAATAATCGGCTCCGAAACCTGGCGATATCAAGCACTTATCGGCGCTTACTGAATCTCAAACCCAATTTTGGCTATAAAATGGTGATAATTCCCTTATCAACGCTTACTGCATGAGGCCCTATATCTCTTATAATTGGTTTTCCTACATTTGCATCATTTACTTATAAATACACATTATTACAATTTTTATTTAATACATTGTTTTATCTATTATTATTTTTATTATATAATTTTTACCCATATGAATCCATATAATTTTTACTCTTGACTACATATACATATCTGATTTTGTCTTATCAGGATTGTAGCATCACATTTATTACTAATTTTTAGCTGAAGATGTTGTAGGCTGCATAGACTAGTTTATATATTGCTAACAGGAATGTTTGTTTATTCTGGATGTATAGTAAATTCAATCCCAAACATCTCCTTTTTATTTTACAGGTCACTAATTGCATCTTACATCTATTTTATCTTTAAAAACACATTTATTTCATTTATTATTTATTAGGTCATTTATAATTCTGTGTAGGCTCAGTATGTTATCACATTTGTATCTGACACTGTAGATGATCCTATGTTCAGCCATTTATTGTTTACTATGTGCATGGTTAAAGTTTTTTATTGTACATTATATTGGTTTAGCATACTCACGACATGATTGGCTGCAGCTCCTCTGTCACAGCCAGAATATCATTAGACAGCTATAAAGAGACAGGGAAGCTAGCAGCCAATCATCCCTTGAAGAAGTCACTCACGTGATGAAACGCTTGGGATGTCGTGACGCATGACACACTGACGTCATCGTCTGATCAGGAACTCATGTGGAAGAATCTGTAGCAGCTGTGTGAGGGTTGGAGTTGAATGCTGCCGGTTTTCACTGAGAGAGAGAGGGAAATTGTGCAGCACTGACGGTTTGTGCTGCTATACATGAGGCACAGAGTGAAGGCATTATTCCTAGTTACATCTGGACTGGATATCACAGCTTCATGTGAGTGCTGGTTGCCTCCAGGCTGCCTCCATCAACACTGCTGTGGAGACAACTCCCATTCCTCTCAATTGGATAAGTATCAGCTCCTATACCCACTCCATTGCACACCATTTGCAATATATTCTGGCTGCAGTTTTCCTCCCTGATCCTGAAGGCTCACATGATTGTTTTTTACACATTGAAGTGAGTGCATGTCCTGGCAGCCTCTCTTGTTGTTTTTTATTCAATTTGAATTTTTATACAGTATTATGCTACTGCTGCGGCCGAGTTTATTGGAGCATTTGCCCGTTCTCGGCCGCAGCAGTAACCTGGCACGCGCCGGAGGGTGCCGGGCGCGCGCCAAAGCAGCGGAAGAGCGCCCTCCGATCGGGGCGCTCTCCCTACCGCTGCCGGGTCCGCCGGGTCCCCCGGAACCCCCTGCCGCCGTCCCGCGATCGCGGGACACCAGGGCTCCCTCGGGGAGCCCTGGACGTGCGTGCAGGGGGCGCTGACACCCGATGACGCGTGACCGCGCATCGGTGACGCGCGGCACGCCGAGGGAGTGGGGCTAGCAAGCCGGGGCATCCCCCGGCTTGCGGAACTAGCCCTGCTAGGATAAAGTGTGTCGGTAGTGTATGGAGCTGGCGCTTCTTCTTCTCTTTTTTCTTAGATTTCCATGATCTGGCTAGATCATTACAGAAGCTTGCCTACTCCACACTGTGACTGGAACATTTATATCTAGACTTTGATTTCATTTTTGCATCCATCTTGGACTTACAGTTTGTTCTATACCTTTTTATTGGACACTGAACACTTAAGGTTTAATTATTATTATTTTTTTCCTTTTGGTTTGTACTAGTTGTGGTTATATATATTTTATTATTTTTTCATTTTTTCACTTTTTCACATTTACATCACAATTTTGACATTATTTACTCTTATAGAACGCACTTAATTCACACACTGTTAGTGCTACTTTTTGTTTTTGTTTATATATATATATATATATATATATATATATATATATATATATATAAATATATATATATCTCTTTTTCCCCCTAAACAAGATGGCTACTGGTACTGCCCTGTTGGCTCACAGGGGCCTAAGCCTCCGCCACAGGGAGCCTGGGGCGATATACTTACAACCTTGGTGCAGTGCCTCCACCTCAGAGCCCCTCACAGGACCCAAACATTGAACACACACAATGTAAAATAGAAAGGCCTTTACTGTAACATATTTTATACTCTATAATGGTAATATCTCTATATGAATAAAGGTACAACTACCCACACGCCTCACATGGCTGTATCCCACCACCGTGTAACCCACACTGTGTCCTTAGAATCCCAGTCCCACAATGTCACCCGCCCAAACCCAATGGGTGTGATGGCACGGCCCACTAATTTGAGTGTATTAATAGTTGGTGCACTTTCTGTAAGGTACCTGCAGGGTGCTCCAGCACCCAAGCGCGCCAATTGAACGAACAAAGGATCCGCCGATCCAACGATAGCCACCGCGACGAGTCCGCCTCCACGTGGGGTGGTGTCCCACTGGAGTGTCCCACCGTGATGACAGTCTTTATCAGCAGAGATGATCTGATCCCAGATCAAACTTATCAGATCTGCGCAGCTTGTAGCTGTGTCCCTGATCTACTTAACAGCTAATGGGGCAGGGCCCCTACCTAAGGGCCTGTCCCTGAAGCAGCCACAAACGAAATGGTTGAGTCGGGGCCTATCTGGGGCCTAGGGTAAATCTGGCCTTGAGCAGAGGGTCACAGATCCCTGCTCAAATACCTCCTACCCCTATCCTGTCCCAACACCGACTGACACTTCCTCTTCCAGCGTGCAAAATAGTATCTTCTACTGCAGGAGACCTAGCCGCGCGATTGGCTCCCTGGCATCATGTGATAATCCTGCCCCTATGTACTATGGGGCTTGTAGTTCCCGCAGAGCCTATGCCTATGGGATGCCACGTGCGCATGGTACACTGCGCATGCGCAACCCTCATTTCGCCAGAGGGACTGTTGGCGCTCCCCGCGCCTGCGCAACCTTGCGTAAGATTGCAGCACCCTGCAGAGAAGGCCGTCTGAGCCTCTGGTGAACCTGTCGCCACCCACACTAACCCCTACAGCAATGGAGGTAAGGAGGGGAGAGGCACAAAACCGGGGGACCTGAGGGGAGCTTACTTAATCCTCCCCCTGGTGAAAATATCAATGTCCCCGCTTGGAGGACAGCGTCACACTGCATAAGTTACACAATAAAAATGCAGGGCATAATATGAACAACTTATCACAATCAACTTTGAACAATATGATACAGTTCAGTAAACATATTAGTGACGGAGGCCAGCTTAGCTTTAGCCGGCGGCTGAGACTCATAGTGGGGTGCCCCTAATTGATCATAAGCCACTCTAGTGGGAGCGCACCTCACTCTTTGACTCCGACGAGTCTCGGTCTCAGTAGCTTCATCGTTCGAGAGATGCTCAGGGACTTGAGGCCCCGTTTCTCCAGTGAGTAGTGGATTGAACTGCACAAAGTCTCTATTGGGCACAAATCTGTTACTGTTGGGATTGAAGGGATTACTTGTTGAAGCCGCGGGTGAGGGTACTCGAGGCTCAGGCCCATTACCTGGTGCTCCTTTGGGAGGTGCCCACCAGTCTCTGGTTTGGTCAACAGAGGTATCTTCCATAGGTTCTGGATTCTCTCGGTCATGGGACTGAGAGTGTCTGTAGGTTCGTTAGGATCAGAGTTATTTACTGGTCTCTGGTTCTGAGCTTCCGTCGCCCACTTGTGGTATGGGCAACAAATGGTTTCGATGCCAAACCTTTACCCTGCCTGCGGTGTCACGTATGCGATACACAGGGAGGCCTGGCATCTGGGACTCTACTTCAAAGTGCCCTTGCCTCCATTGATCGGCAAGCTTGTGCTTTCTGGGAATCCCTAAATTATGTAAGAGAACAGCGTCTCCAGGCCGAAGCTCCCGATAGCGGACTTTATGGTAATTTCTCCGCTTGTTGTTGGCATTTAACTGGGCTGTAGCCCTTTCTGCTAACTGATACGCTTGGTACAAACTATCTTGCAGTCCCTTCACATAGTGGTAGTGAGCCACATTGGGTACCGGTAGATACCCTGAGGCGGATGTCTACAGGAAGTCGAGCTTCTCTGCGGAACATAATAAAATAGGGCGTATACCCCGTTGATTCATGCAGAGTGCAATTGTTTGCGTGCACCATTGCCTCAACGTGCTTGCTCCACTCTCCTTTTTGAGAGCCCTTTAAGGTGCCTAACATATCCAACAATGTTCTATTGAATCTTTCAAAGAGAGCATGCCCCTCGGGGTGAAGGGAGTAGTTGTAGACTTTTGGATATTTAATAACTTGAGGAGTTCCTTGATTAATTTGCTCTCAACCTAGGAAACCTATCCCTGCTTCACTTTGCAAAGCCAGTATAATGAACCCCACACTGAGGAGACCCATTAAGGTCGAAACAGCTATTTCTGTCTGGGTGGGTTTACTGGCTATGCATCTTAACCCAGGCTGTGCTCAAAGCTGTGAAATGCAGCAAGCTTAAGCTTATAAGGGACCATGGTAAATGGTTTTGAAGCAAAAGGTGGCACTGTGTGCTCATTTGCATGTCATTTCCCAGAATCCCTTGCTGCAGTGAAACTGCTGTGTGCTGTGTGCTGGGTGATAATGGTGAAAGGCAGGGTGGCACACCCATCTAAGACATACAAATGAGCATACAGTAATATTTCCATTTGCTATATGTTTTACTGTGGAGGGTTTTTGTCACTTTTTTTTTTTTTTTATAACTTGAGTTTTATTGGAAAAGGCATACAAAATGTACAGTACAGAATATGGGTTTAAAATGGCAACTTGTGTACATTGGATGTACATAAAACAATGTAGATCATTCAGGCTTATTGGTGTAGATGGTGTAATCATGTGGTTTTTCGGTCCCTACTCGGCCACATGATGTATGAATAAATCATATAGTAAGAGCAATAATAAAAATAATAACCAGGATTAAATTACAATGGAAATATGTATATACATATATAAAATAAAATACGTAAATAATAAAAAAAAAAAAAAAAAAAAAAAAAAAAATCGGGGGGGGGGGGGGGGGGGGAGGGGGGGGAGAGAGGGTGTGGGAAGGGGGGAAGTTGTGGGGGGAAAGGGGGGGAAGGGACGGAGATCTAGTCCTCGGGTTGATCTTGAGGTCATATTGGGAGTCTAGTCCCTCTTCGTTAGTTGCGTGTTCGTTTGTCTATGTTGACTCCCCCAGAGGAGAACGCATCTGGTAATATTAATGCCAAATTGTGGTACTCTCAATCCCCGGGATATCTGTCTGTGCCAGCCAAGGCGTCCAGACTTTTAGAAAATTGTCGCCAGTGTCGTTAACTAAACTGGTTAACTTATCCATCTGGCAGATGAACCAAATGCGATTTCGAATCTTTGGGATGTTTGGTATATCAGGGCGTTTCCACAGTGCTGCGATCTCGCATCTCGTTGCGAGTGCAAAATGTGCTATTAGCTTGGAATTTGCTTTTGATAGGCCCGGCAGCGGTCTGTTTAGCAAGAACAGCCACGGGTCAGGGGGAATTGTGAGGTCAAAAACCCTCTGGATCCAATTTCTGATTTCGTCCCAAATCGGGAGTATTTTTGGGCAAGACCACAGCATGTGTAACAAATCTGCTGATCCGCCACACTGCTTGGGGCATAGTGGGGAGGATCCCTGTATGTATTTAGATAAATTCAGTGGGGTGAGGTACCACCTCATGAGGCCCTTATATGCGTTCTCCTTTAGGGTGGTACATATGGAGCTTTTGGCGGAGGCCAAGTAGATAGCGCTCCATTCCTCCTCCTCTAGGGTTTCCCCTAGGTCTGTTTCCCACTTAGTCCTATATGTGGGGATTTGTTTTTCAGGGTCAGCAGAACCGATTACCTCCCCGTATATTGTCGATATAAGTCCTTTTGTGTCAGAGTTAGCCCGACAGAGCTTTTCGAATTTTGTCAAAGGGGGGTATGGGGCGTATTTGTTGTAAAATGCTCTGGCCTGGAGGTATTTAAAGAATTCAGAGTGAGGTATTTCTTTTTCTAATCTTAATTGATCAAAGGTCTTGATTTTCTGGTTGTCTCCTTCCAGGTCTTTTATTCGTGAATAGCCTTTTTGTTTCCAGATCGGGATACTAGACCCCACCATGCCGGGTGCGAACGCTGGGTTATTCCAAATGGGGGACATCATCGAATGTTTTGATGTCAGGGAATTCTTAAATTTAGTCGTCTCCCAAATCGATAAAGAGTTGGTCATTGAGGTGAGCGGCATCTCTCTGCGATTAAACGCTGTTTTCGGTAACCAAATCAGGCCACTAAGCTCCTTTGGGGAGCAAGTGGCGTTTTCTAAATCTACCCATCGTTTCAATTGGGGCTTAGAGTGCCATTGAACAATTTGGCTTAATTGGGCCGCTTTATAGTATGTTAATAGACAGGGTACCGCCAAACCGCCAGCCGCAACAGGTCTTTTCATATTGGAGCGATTGACTCTCGATTTTTTCCTACCCCAGATAAATTTATAGATTTCTGTTTGGAGCGAGAGTATATCTGTTGTTTTAAGTGGCACAGGGAGTGTCTGAAAGAGGTATAGGATACGTGGCAGTAGGTTCATCTTGACACTATGTATCCTACCGATCCATGATATCCTCTTGGAGGACCATCTATTTAGATCTTTTTTAAGAGTCCGAATTAGTTGGGGATAATTTGCGCTATAGATGAGGTTGGCCTCTCTGGTGATGTGGATTCCTAAGTACTTTATGTGTTTCTGTTGCCAGTTGAACTGGAAGTTTAACCTCAACAGCTTTTCTGTGTGACTAGGGAGGTTAATATTGAGTGCTTCCGATTTGGATTGGTTAATTTTAAAGCCAGATATCTTTGAAAATCTGCTCAAGAGGTCAAATAGGTTGGGTAATGTGGTAAGGGGTTTTGTTATGATTAATAGGATATCGTCTGCATACAGGGCCGCTTTGTGTGATTGCGAGTAAGCGTTTAACCCTGCGATATCCGGGTTAGCTCGTATTCTAGCAGCTAGCGGTTCGATACAGAGGGCGAATAGAAGGGGAGATAACGGGCATCCTTGACGAGTGCCACTTTTGATTTGAAATGAAGGTGAAGGGAAGCCCTGATGTATCACCCTAGCTGTCGGGTTTGAGTATAACGACATAATCGCCCTACTCATCTGATCCCCGAAGCCAAATGCTGCGAGCGTTTTTTGTAAGTATGGCCAGTCTATCCTATCGAATGCTTTTTCAGCGTCCAGACTTAACAACATGCTTTGGGTGTTATTTTTGTTTGCCAATTCTATCAGATCAATAATACGTCGGGTGTTGTCCGCTGCTTGTCTCCCTGCGATAAACCCGACCTGATCTGGGTGTATAAGTCTGGGTAGGATAAGACACAATCTATTGGCCAGTAATTTAGCATACAACTTAATATCTGTGTTAATTAGGGAGATCGGCCTGTAACTTTTGCAGTCCAGCGGGTCTTTGCCAGGTTTATGTATTAGTGATATGGACGCTCGCAGCATATCCTCGGGGATGGGAGCTCCTGCTAAGATTGCATTAAACATGTGGAGCAACCTTGGGGCTAAATATTTCACATATTTCTTGTAGTAGAGCCCTGAGAAGCCATCTGGTCCAGGTGCCTTTGAAGGCTTAAGTTCTTTAATAGCCTGGGATACCTCTTCCAATGTGAAGTCAGCTCCCAGGGCCTGTCGGTCGCACTCTGTCAATCTACCCAGGTTCGAGTTAGCTAAGAAATCTCTTAAGGCTGTGCTCGTATATTGATTATGTGCCACTTTTTTCCCATCATATAGGGATCCATAGAATTCTCCAAATTCTTCTACTATTTTCTGTGGGTTGGCCGTAATAATATCAGATTTTAAGCGTATAGCTTGGATGTTAAACTTAGATTGCCTGTTTTGTAGTGCTCGGGCTAGCATCGTATCCGGTCGATTGGCTTTTTCATAAAACTTCCTCTTGGACCAACTCAATGAATTATCGGCTTTGGAGGTTAATAGCATATTCAATTCTATCTTGGTGTCTTTGATTGCCTGCAGTAATTGTATATCAGGGTTATGTTTGTGTTTGGATGTTAGGGTGTGTAGTTTGGATTGTAGAGCAGTGATCTTGGCCTCTCTTTCCCTTTTCCGCTTGGCTGTGATGCTAATAATGACACCACGTAGTGTAGCTTTGTGAGCCTCCCACAGTACCGCGTGAGATTCAACAGAGCCCGTGTTGATACGGAAGAACTGCTCTATTTCGTTCCCGATCATCCCGCAGGTTTCGGGTATCTTAAGGATTGCCTCGTTTAGTTTCCAGTTCGCCCCCGGCCGGCTGAGCCGGATATCTTTGCACCTTAGCTCGATTGGTGCATGGTCCGACCATGAAATATCATGGATCGCCGTATGGGAGACCATCGGAACCATTCGACATGAAATAAGGAAGTAATCGATTCTGCTGTATGTGTGGTGTGGGTGGGAGAAGAACGTGTAATCCCTGTCCAATGGGTGCATCTCCCGCCATATATCTGCCAAGTGGTTGTTTTTGCAACCCTGGAGCAGGGATGCCCTTGTTTTCTTATTATCTGACCCCCCTCCTCCTGATCTATCTAGGCCCGGATGCAATGTCGTGTTGAAGTCTCCCGCCAGTATAACGCATCCCTTTGCTATCGACTGCAGGGTTTGGAAGAATTTACTGAAGAACGTTGCATCTTGTATGCATGGGGCATAAATGGTGGCCACTGTAATCCATTGTTCGTATATTGTTCCTACTAGTATGAGGAATCTACCGTCTCTATCTTTTTTAACTGACTGGGCCACAAATGGTGTGTTATTGTTGAAAAGGATGGCTACTCCTCGTTTCTTCACTGGGGCTGAGGATGTGTAGAAATGGGAAAAACCCTTATCTAGGAATTTGGGTGTGTTTGTGCTGCTAAAGTGCGTTTCTTGTAATAACAATATGTCTGCCTTTTTCCTCTTATAGTCAGAAAAGGCTATCCGTCTTTTAATCTGGCTATTAAAGCCTTTAACATTGTGCGAGAGTAGTGTCAATGCCATATTGTATATCTTGACCAATGTTTCGCTATGATATATATGTACTCACCCATCCTGGTGTGTCTAGGGGTTTGCAGATGTGCGTCTGAGTCCGTGTTGCTTCTAAAGGAATTCTTACCTCGTCCGGGGGTGTTCTCTCGTCTCCTGGGGGGTGGGAGGGGGTGGGAAGGAGGGGGAGGGGAGGGTAGGTTTACTGAACAAGGAGAGTTACATGGGGAGCAAAATAAAAAAAACAAATTAACACAGAGAAAAATAAGAATACAATGTAAGAAATTAAATAGAGCAAGAGCTCGCCTCGGGAGCCCCCGAGTTCGGCTCTTGTGCCCAGAGGGTAGGTCAGTTAATTCCCTAGGAACATGGGGTCCAATCCCCTTAGTAGGGACTGACCTCCCTGGGACTTGAGTACAGCTCCAGAATGTTGGGAGCTGCACCATAGTACGCATGCCCGGCGCAAGTGGGAGCCCCCACCGGCCCGGCGTAGAATACAACTCTAGTTCAATCCGCATGTATAACATGTTTTTGTAGCATATGCCGCTAAAGGTAACTTCTATTAACACACTAATTTCCCCTGCACCTTAGTGCTATAACCTCAACATAGACTTAAACACTAACACTCCTAAATATAATGATAGCAGTGGTGTTAACAATATTAACTTATAATAAAACTGGACGTATCCACTCGCCTCTGTGAGCCCATCTTGTCCTAACGTGTATTGCTTCTATCCAGCCCATTATGTCTTATCTGTATCCTGCTTTCTCCGTTCTCCCTCCCCCCATTCCCCACCTCTCATCCTCCTCTTTCTCGTCTCTACCTCTCCTCTTTCTTACTCTACGTCCCCCACTCTCTTCGTTCTACTCTCTTCACCTTACCTTAGTCTCCCCCTCTATCCCTTACCCCCTCTATCTCTTACCTCGCCCCTCTCACCTTGTTCTCACCCTCTCATTCCCCCTCTTTCTCTCTCCTCAATCCCCCCTTTCTCCCCCTTTGGTATCTCTCTCCTTTTTCTTACTTATTGATCTCCTACTGCTCCTACTTTTCTCTCTCCTTCCTTTCTTGTCCTCATCTTAGCTACCCCTCGTTCCTCTCCCCCCTTACTCCTCTCTCTCCCCCTCTTATTCCCCTCCCCTTACTTCCCTCTCCCCCCTCCCCTTACTTCCCTCTCCTCCTTCTCCTTACTTCCCTCTCCTCCCCCCCCTCGTATTCCCCTTTCTCCCCCCTCCCCTTACTTCCCTTTCCCCCCTCCCCTTACTTCCCTTTCCCCCCTCCCCTTACTTCCCTCTCCCTCCCCCCTCCCTCCTCCCGTCATGTCCCAAGATCCAAACAGACTTTAATAGAATCTTTAAGTCATTGGTGGCATATTATGGAATGTACTGTATGTGGGACTCTTCTATAAAAAGGGGGGGACTCCTCCTCTCCCTTGTCTATGCGAGATCAACTGCAGCATAGGGGAACTCCTGTGCAGTTATCTTTCGTCCAGGGCAGGCACCGCCCTGGACGGCTATGGAGGGGGCCTGATTGCTGGCTGCTGACTGCTTCCTGATCTGTGTTTCATCGTGTTCTCGCGATGGTGTGACGTCATCGGGTATTGCCTCTCCGCAGAGGCGCGAACTCCGGCAGAGTTCCCGCCACACTCAGGGGGGAAGGAGCTGAAGAAGATGGTCGCTCCGCCAAAGCTGCAGACGGACCAGCTCCGGGAATCTTCGCTGTCACAGCCGCAATAGGTAAGTCTTTGGCCTGAGGGAGAGCAGAGAAGCGTGGAAATGTCTATGGACTTCAGCTTAGTGGATATTTTTCGTAGAAGGCAGGGTGTTTCATGCAGAATCCCTGCTAGAACCTGACGCCACTGGGGAAGTTTCTGCAGCTCCCGCACGGTCACCAATGGGCACGATGGGCACGGGGACGGGCGTGGGGCGTGGAGCCTTTTGCGGGGGACTTGAGGGCTTCTCTTTGGCCCCCACTTTAGTCAGGAACCCTGCACCTTCCTCCGGTGACCTCAGTGTGTGGGCCACGCCATTCCGGATCACCATGATGGCACAGGGGAATAGCCACCTATAGCGGATGCTGTGATCCCGCAGTGTTTTTGTAATGTGGGCGAAGGACCGTCTCCGCAAAAGGGTGGCAGGGGCCAGGTCCTGATATATCTGGAAGGTGATATTATCATATTCCAGCGTTTTAGAGTCTCTGGCTATCCTGCATATTTCTTCTTTTAATCGGTAATGGTGTAGGCGGATCACAATGTCCCTGGGGGGGTCTCCTTTCTGCGGTCTCCCCCTGAGAGCCCTATGGCATCTGTCTATTGCCAGCTCTCTGTCAGATTTTTCAGGGAATAAGTGCTCCAGCCATTTTATTACGAATTCTTCTGGGTCCGTGACCTCCTCTGGGACCCCCCTCACGCGAATGTTACTCCGTCTATCGCGGTTTTCAGTGTCTTCAGCCTTCTCTTCTAAGGCTCAGACCTTCTCCCTTAGGTTAGTTACTTCATTTTGAGTGAGGGTTAGGGCAGCTGATGTATCTTCAGACTTATTTTCAATGGAGGCAGTGCGTTCCCCCAATGAGTCTAAATCCTTCCTCATTGCCCATAGTTCGGAACGGAAGAACTGCTGCATCTGAGAGCAGAAAGCTTTGAGATCCTTCCGTCGGACTATCTCCTCATCCCCTGCCTCATCAGTGAAGGGGTCCGTGTCTGACTCCATGCTGGTAGGCCGCCTTGGGCTCGTGGGTTTATCTGGTGGGGGGTCTGTCTTCTTTCGGAAGTAAGTGGACACAGGCTGGCTTTTATTGCGGGATGCACGGCCTGACGCCATCTCTGAGTGTTCAGGGGGAGAATGCTGTGTTTGAAAGTAGCGGGGTTGAGCTGCAGCTGCGGATTAATTATTTATTAGCGCCGGTGGAAGTGGAGCTCTGAATTCATGCGTCCATTCTTCCCGCCGCCGCGCATGCGCTTCTCACTTGTCACTTTTTTTTACCCGCGATAGATAGATTAGATTAGATAGATAACATGGCTTTGTCAGCCTTTGCGATTGATAAGGTATCCTTAGGAATCAGAGGGGGTGATTTAGAAAAAGCACTTCTGCAGATGGAATGTCGCTGGATCGTTCAACTTAACACCATGATGCCTCATGGCATGAACGATTCTTTGGGTTTTGCAATGTTATTGTAATCTTTGTGCGCAGTCTAAATTCAGAGTGAATGGGAGTCATACAGCCAAGACAATTTATGTATTCATAGTGGTCTTGGTTATGTGTTCTTCCATTAACAATAGTATCTATCTCTCTTTTTTTTTCTTTTCAAAAAACAGGTTCTTTCTGCCCCTATATACCCTCCACCTTTCCCCCTTTTCTTTTAACCTGATATATGTTTCCTATATATCATTATGTATTTTAATATTTTGTTTCTTTTCTATTTTCTTTAAGTGCTACTGTAGGTCAACCTAGTCTATATGCATATGATATCCCTGATGATACTGAACACCACTATATGGAAGTCCTATGGCATTTGGATCATGCTATCCATTTGATGAGATACGTCCGATAATCCCATCAATTGTCCTGTCTATGTCTACAAGATGCTTTGATCTACATTTACAGATTCAAGCTGTTATTATTGACACTGTGGACTCTGTGACATAATGTTTAGAAGAGTTCTTGGGGAACTTCCGGTGACGTCACCCGGTATGGACGGCTGCTAGAGGAGCTCCTGAAACCCGCGGGTTATACAGCGAAAAAAACCCCACTTAAACTCAAAATTTATGGACGAAAATAGTCCCCTCAGATAGATAAACAGAAGGGGAATGTCAAAAACAAAAAAAACGAACAACCAGGCTGTTTCCAAATTTTTCTCACCGTCTCAGCGAGGGAAAGCAAGCACCATGAATCCCCAAGATGGCGGCGGACCGCATGGCGCTACCTCCCAATCGGGGAAAAAGACCCAGCCGAGAGAAAGCCCCTCTACAAGCCCAGAACATGCAATAACCAGGGCATATTTGGAGGAACTGATGGCAGGAATGGCTGCTACACTCCTTCAAAACGGAATTGCGGTCTGCAGTGAGCGACATAAGGAAGGAAATCTCAGGGCTAACAGAAAAGACCACTACCCTAGAGAATAAGCTCTCTGAATCCCTACAAAGACAGGGAGAAGCAGAAGAAGAGATCAGCCACCTGGGTGAAGAGATCTCCCTCCTCAAAGAAGGCATGGAAGAACAAGAAAACCGTGACCGGAGACAAAACATCCGTGTGAGGAATGTTCCAGAGTCAGTCACGCAAGAACAGATTCGGCCTTACCTCCTGGAGTTTTTCAATCTGGTCTGCGGGGAGATGGAGGAAAGGGAGATGGAAATGGACAGAGCCCATCGTGCGTTAGGACCCAAGTCTGACGATCCAAAACGCAGAAGGGATATCATAATAAAAATGCATAAATACACCTCAAAAGAAAAAATTATTTCAGTATGCCGAGACATGGGAGAAATAACTTTTCAAAACGAGACCCTACAAGTGTACAACGACTTGTCAAAAGCAACAAGATACCGCAGACGGGAGCTAAAGCCGCTGACTAACCTGCTTCGGGAGAAGGGAATACAGTACAGATGGGGCTTTCCGTTTAAAATCTCGGTGAACAGAAACGGAAAGTTCCTGTCCATGAAATACCCCGCGGACATGGCCCCATTCGCAAAGACCTTGGGCCTAACCCCTCCACAGGCATGGCTACCAGGCAACCAGTCATCTGGAGATGCCGCAGGAGACCCACCCCGGACATCGGAGAGGATCGCGGCCCAGCACTCCAAAGACAAGTAGTAACAGCCGCCACCGCACCCAAACAACACCCCCCTACATGATCCTGAGGGAGAGAGGAGACCCACAACCACATCGGAGGGCATCCCGTCGGGCCGGAGCTGTACCTGGAGAGAAGCCGCTGACTTCCCGAACAAGATGACACTGGACACCGCTACCCACATTGGACCACGTGTCATCTACTCCCGCGATGGCACCGGAGCTGATCCCGCCAGCCGAGTTGAAATCCTGGCTCACACTCGACTCGACCGGATGGAACAGGATCGTGGTTTCCCCAATGCCAGTTTGTGATGAGAGCCTTGTTCTGCTATGCCCCGACCTCCAGTCTTTCAGATTAGTCCGCAGGGGTGTTCGCTCCACCCCCGCCCCCAGCCGGTAGTCCCGATCCCATGGGATGATTTTTCTGGCCCACGGGGGGGGGGGGGGGGGTACGGCCCATCAACAAGTAAGCAGCAGAGCCCGAACCAACAAAAAACGCATTGGCTCAAGAGACGGAGGACAACTGCAACCCCGAGGACCCAGTTCACCCGATTTAATTTAAAGGACGCACAAACACAAATTGAGGTTTTGTGTGCTGTACAGTTGCATGGTTTGGTTGCAGGATCACCCCCCTCCCCCCACACCCCCGCCCCCCCGCCCCCCCCACCACCCCCGGTACTATATAAAAGTTGTGAATTAAACGCAATGTGATATATGCACCTATGCCTTCCCTTGGAACAGAACCCAGGGGACTCAAGGGTTTATAAGAAAACAAAAGGTGCCTTGGCTGATTTCCAGATAATATATAGCATACTTATTGCAAAGAGTGGTATAATAGATGCAGCATACAAAAATGTGAAAGGCCTGTACTGTTGGAAAGGTTCCGTCAACCCCCCCCCACCCACCCCCCCACCCCCCCCCCATCCACCCTCCCCCCCTCATCCACCCCCCCACCACCCCCCCACCCCCAACCCCCCCTACCCCCCCACCCATCCCCCCACCCACCATCCACCCACCCCCCCCATCCACCCCCCCATCCACCCCCCCACCACCATCTTGAGCGAGTTTTCACTGGTGGACATCTGGAGAACCCAACACCAGGGCCAGAGAGACTATACTTTCTACTCAGCACCTCACCAGACCTACTCTCGAATAGACCACTTTCTGGCCACAAAAAATGTGGTGGCGGCAACAACTGACTCCGACATAGGACCGATCACATGGTCTGATCATGCCCCGATTACCATAACCTTGACAACACCCTTCGAAAAGACAATAAATTACTCATGGAGGCTAAATGACTCACTACTCAACCATCCTGAGATAGAAAGAGAGATCAGAGCTGCCATTCGAGACTACTTTTTTTTAACTCAGGATCCGTCTCCTCGCCAGCAATCCTGTGGGAAGCCCATAAGGCAACCATTAGAGGGAAATTCATCTCCATCGCATCCCACAGGAAAAAAGCCCGCCAAAAACTAATAAAGGAGCTCACGGATGATATCAAAATAATAGAACAAACTCATAAAGCTAACCCCTCAAAAAAAATATATAAAACATCGACAACAGCTAGAGCAAAACTTAGACAAATCCAGCTGGAGGATGTTGAGAAAGCCCTCAAATGGACCAACCAACAATATTATGATAAAGGGAACAAGGCAGACAGACTTCTAGCGACTAAATTAAGAGGGGTGCATAAACGGTCCCAAATCACGGCGATCAAGAGTAGGTCTGGTGAGATACAACATAGTGACAATAAAATAGCAACCGAATTCACAAAATTTTACACCGAACTTTATAACTTAAGATCCAAAAATGGCCGCCCCGAATCAGTAGCATCCGAATTAATAGCACAATACTTAGATAAGTGTCAGCTCCCCACACTAACGGAGGAGGAAAACACAGTCCTCAATGCTGAGATTTCAAAAGAGGAACTGGAAGAGGCGGTCAAATCATTAAAAATCACTAAGTCTCCTGGCCCAGATGGCTTCACTAATGTCTACAATAAGAGATTCTTGCCAGTATTATCCACGCATCTCCTAAGAATATTTAACGATTTTATGGAAGGAAATCAAATCCCTACGTCAATGTCCCTGGCCACCCTGGCCATAATACACAAAGAAGGCAGGGACCCGATGCAATGTGGAAGCTACCGTCCAATCTCCCTGCTTAATTGTGATCTCAAACTATATAGCAAAATACTCGCAAATAGATTGAATCCCATTTTACCAAGATTAATAGATAAAGATCAAGTGGGATTCGTAGCAGGCAGACAGGCCTCGGACAATACCCGAAAGATAATTGACATTATTGAACATGTCCATCTCACAGGGACCAAAGCACTACTCCTTAGCTTGGACGCAGAGAAGGCGTTCGATAGAATAGACTGGCTATTCATGGACCATGTTATGCGCAAATTCGGCTTCAAAGACGCATATCTAGAAGGAGTCCGTAGATTATATCAAAATCCATCTGCAACAGTAAAACTACCAGGGGGCAGTAACCAGAGATTTGAGATTACTAATGGAACTCGACAGGGATGCCCCCTATCTCCTCTTCTCTTTGCATTAACCATAGAACCCCTAGCAGCGGCAATAAGAACCAATAGAGACATCAAAGGAATAGAAATTGGACACAGGCAGCACAAAATATCACTATTCGCAGATGATGTCATTTTAACCCTGACGCAACCTCAAACATCCCTACCTAACCTCCAAAAAGAACTCCGAGATTTTGGAGATATATCAGGCTATAAAATCAATAACGATAAATCGGAAGCACTAAATTTAAGCCTGCCAGAGCCAGAGGTGAAACTCCTCAAATTAAACTTTAATTACCATTGGAGCTCCTCGAGTATCAAATATCTGGGAGTAAAGATAGCGAGGAACTACCAATCCCTATATCAACAAAATTACCCGACCCTGTTCCGGAAAATTAAACAAGACTTAGCGAAATGGGGAGGATATCAAATATCATGGATCGGGAGAATGATCTCGGTTAAAATGAACATACTCCCCAGATTATTATATTATTTCCAGACGCTCCCGGTCCACATCCCTGGCTCAGAATTAAAGAATATACAAAAACTAATCTTCCACTTCATTTGGCAGGGTAAGAAACCCAGAACCGCTAGGACAGTTCTCCTGGCATCAAGGGGTAGAGGAGGACTTGGTGTCCCAGACATCACAAAATACTACCTAGCCGCACAATTGCGACAGGTGGTAGTCTGGAATGCCAACCCAAACCAATACTGTTGGCTAGATATAGAATCATACTACGCCGGGACGCCTTCACTACCAGCTTGCCTTTGGTCTCTGAGCAGGGAAGACATGCAGAATAGTAAACTTAAATTAGGCCCAATGAGACACACATGGGAGACCTGGACGAGATGCAAATATAAATTTAAGCTCACTTCGCCCCAATCCCAACTCATACCAATTCACAAAAATCCGAAATTCCCTCCTGGTTGTGAGCCCAGACAATTGGACCAATTCAAAGCAAAAAATATTAGAGCGATCGCTGACCTCTTGAGTATTGGAGAATTCCTGAGCTATCAAAATCTACAAACCAAATATGAAATAGCAAGGTTGGACGTGTTCAAGTATCTACAAATTCGGCACTTTATTCGAACCTTATCCCCAACGTTGAAATTTCCCCCTCTCACAGTTTTTGAGCGGCTCTGTCGAGAAACAGGCCACCAGAAAGGTCTTATAACACAAATTTACGCAGAATTGGAAAGGGCTATAGAAGCCCCCACACATGACTATATGCTGCATTGGGCAGCAGAATTGGGAATAGTTATAGACCGAGAGGACTGGGAAAGAATTTGGGAGAATGCATCAGGAACTTCCATATGTACCACAATCAAAGAAAATATATATAAAATACTGTTCCGCTGGTATCTTACCCCAGTTAGAATAAATCAAATCTACCCCCAGGCGTCCGATATATGCTGGAGAGGTTGCGGTCAAAAGGGGGACATGGCACACATTTGTGGACATGTCCGGAAATTCAAAAATACTGGGGAACCACTCAAAAATTAATAGAAGAGGTCACCGGCCTCAAAATCCCTGTTGACCCGCTGACCTACCTGTTGGCCAGGCCCCTAGAAAATGTGGACCGACCAACAAGTAAATTAATCTCCTTCATCCTAACAGCGGCTAGATGTGCAATGGCGGCCGCCTGGAAGAAAGTGTCTCCCCCCTCAAAACAAACGATAAAAAATAGGATACAAGAGGTAATGAATATGGAGAAACTATCGGCCTTTTTGAAAAGATCCACGGACTCCTTTAATAAAACATGGGACCCGTGGCTAACCCATATGGCACCCCCACGTCTCTAACCCAAAAATGAAAAGTAAAAAGAACGAGTCTAGAAACTCCAATAGAAATATTCTGAGGACGCGATAAGCAACAGGTATCCCCCCCCTTCCCCCCCCCCCTCCCCACCTTCCCTTCTCCCCCTTTCCATAATCTTACTCTCTGTTTCCATACTCGCGCCCCCCTCACAACCCCAGGAGGGTCAGGGGGGCGATGAGCTTTCCTCTCTCTTTCTGGTTTCTTTAACCAAAAAATGGAGAAAACTTGTATTAGGCTGTATTAACATATATGACATGTACAATGTGAAATAAGTATTTGCCTAATAAAATTTTTTGGAAAAAAAAAAAAAAGAAGAGTTATTATGCGCTCGTTTGGAGTTTTAGTTGCCATATTGATGTAAACAACGTTATATCTCTTCACTACTAACACTGCTGGCTAATATATGCACATGTGCAAATCTTGCGTGCAGCTTTGCCTCATCGGAGTCATTAGCTGCTATTACGCAGCACAAAGGAGATTGTTTTACCATGATCAGCTGTGGAGACGACGTCAGCATTGTCACATGACAATCGTGCGGCAGAGGATTGGTGCTACCTCTGGCGCTAGTTGCGTTCGATTCGTCAATATTTGTTTAAATGTTGCCTCTGCTCACTTGAACACTAATCACTGCGGGAAGAAGCCCCCTCACAGGCAAAACACGTAGAGTGAGGAGACGCCTCTAAAAACCTCCTTTTCAGCCTTAATTTAGGACTTTGGCTATATTTATTGTTACCTTCGGGACTTACAAAAGATGTGTACCGAGAGTGGTACACCAAAGAATCCCTTTTACATAGGCGCACCGCAGACCTAAAAATAAAGACGGTCAGGGGTTGGATGTGGTGTATAAAATTAAACTTTATGAGATATCCATGTAATGGTATAAATAAAACAGTATATAGTGCTGTGCTGTATACTGAATAAAATAGACTACTGTTGGTCTGTCCAAACTCCGTCAAGCGTCTCACTGCGCTCCAGGTAATAAAACTGAGTTGTGTCAAGACTATATTTGCTCACTAGATTCATGTACCAAAGGGATCAGTTTCTAGAATAGTGTAGTTATAGACTGTAGGGTCACTGAGGGTGAAAAACCCCCTTAGCTCTGGCAAATGCCTAGAAAAAGTGATGGCTAAGGTTGTTTATAGGGCATCACAGTATCAAGGGGAGAGACCTATGAACAGGTAGTTAGAATAGTTAGTATGTTAAAAATCCTAATTACTGGCAATAGTAGTGTGCACTAATGCTGTCTCCCTGTAAGGTTTCAATGGATCTGAGTAGATGCTCTAGATATCAGTCTAGATGGGTATATTAACCCTGTGACCTATTTGTCAGTATAGGCTCTACAGATACTTGCAATATATATCTATATATCCACACAGCACATCCATGCGGTGTGTGAACTGCGCATGCGTCATATAAGTTGAATGTGCATGTATCTGTTTAAGCACGCGTTAGCGCATGCGCCGGAACAGTGCATGAAATTAGCTGTTTGGACGGCCCGTTTATAGGTAGGTAACGGGCACAGAGAGTACTGGGTGTATGATAAAAACGTTTAATAGTGGTTAAACATAGTGACACACAGTACGCTGTGCTTATAGATTACTATAGATCACATATTCATGAAAACCCAGTGTATTGCGGGATGCGCATGCATTGTACATCAGTGCGTGCATGTGTCAACAATAGTACTGTAGTTGCTCCAATTATATGTCCACTGGTATTGTATGCACCTAAGTCTGGGCGCAGGTACGAGGGTGCTGTACACCTATAATCACTAGAGTGGTAAAAGTGATGAGCGCAGTGCTGGGCTGTTTAGTGATACTAAATCGGGTGACGTAATGCCCGTGTGGCCGCAAAGCTGCTTACTCGTACACTGCTGCACTGAGGAGATATGGCGTACCATAAGGGTCCAAGATATTCGGAGCAGCTGTATCTGTACACGACAGTATAAACATATACGCACGGTAGTGTCTGTAGTATTAAAACAAAACAAAAGGATGTGAGCAAATAAATAATTAATTAAAGTACGCTGTCTTAGTAGCAAGTAGCAAGTGCCGCCCTGTGGCAGCACTTACACCTCTTTAATTGGGTGTAACACATGAAAGGTAGCTGTGACACAGATCAGCGCACTAGAGGAGCTATTGGAGATGGCCGACGGAGTTAGTAATGAGTCATGAATCAGCAAAAAGACCCGACATGCCGCATGTTTCGTCACTTCCTGTGACTTCATCCGGGGTGGGCGTTTCTGGGTTCCCGGTCGCTTCTTTATACCCGGTGGTTGCCATAGCGATCGTGGGACGCCAAATGCTGATATGTGGTGGTGCACGGGTACTGCATCCTAGACTGACCTAAGTAAAAATTGGTAATACAAGTTAGGATAAACTTAAATGGATTTCAATGTTACGGTTGGAGGCAACAAAAGGTGAAATGAGTTGAAATGACTTAAGTTCATAGGAAAGAGTTAAAGACAAAACCTTCGTTTAGACCAGATGGATAGTGGGTATTGAGCAAATAGATCCATCTGGCCTCACGCTGCAGGAGTTTCTTATCCCAATTCCCCCTGCGAATGCTGGGGGGAACATGGTCTATGCCTTGGAAGTTAAGCGTATCAAGTTTCCCTGCATGGTGTTCCCTAACATGACGGGAGACCGGGGTGTCCAGAGCATTCCTGATGGATCCTATATGTTCCAGGATGCGTCTCCGGAGTTCTCGCTTTGTCTTGCCAACATACTTTTTCCCACATAAACAAGTTATCAAATAGATGATTCCACTGCTTTTGCAGTTAATAAAATGTTTAATGGTGTATGTTTTATTGTTGTCAGTGTTTGTAAAGATCTTGCTTTCCTTAACATAGCCACAGGCTTTGCAGTGATAGCATTTATACGAGCCTTTCACACTCAACCAAGTTGTACTTTTTCTGTTGTTTCCCAGCGTAAAATGGCTGTGCACCAGATGGTCTTTGATATTTGGCGCCCTTCTCTGCCCTATAAACAACCTTAGCCATCACTTTTTCTAGGCATTTGCCAGAGCTAAGGGGGTTTTTCACCCTCAGTGACCCTACAGTCTATAACTACACTATTCTAGAAACTGATCCCTTTGGTACATGAATCTAGTGAGCAAATATAGTCTTGACACAACTCAGTTTTATTACCTGGAGCGCAGAGAGACGCTTGACGGAGTTTGGACAGACCAACAGTAGTCTATTTTATTCAGTATACAGCACAGCACTATATACTGTTTTATTTACACCATTACATGGATATCTAATAACGTTTAATTTTATACACCACATCCAACCCCTGACCGTCTTTATTTTTAGGTCTGCGGTGCGCCTATGTAAAGGGGATTCTTTGGTGTACAGTACCACTCTCGGTACACATCTTTTGTTTATCTAGCCCATCCCTAGGCAGCACGCCTCTACCAACTAGGGGTCTGAGCGAGGTCTCTCTCTATAGTTTTACCTTCGGGACTTATCAGTCTTTTCTTCTGAACTTCGAGTGATACTTAGTTCAGCAGCTAATTCAATCTGCTAAGAATTTGTCCTATCTATATTCAGCTGAGTATAGCTTGATCTTTAAACATCTCCCCAGCTTTACTTTTTTGGCTGTTATACTTCCTTTTTTATAGAGTGTGGTTAACTTGTTTGGGTACATCATATATTTTTTTTTATGTTACCCTTCTCTCTCCCTGACACAATCATTAATTGTGTGTGTATTAATTTTTTTAGTCTTACCTATATTAGACTGAATTTACTTAGTTTATCTGACTACTCTTATGTATTTTTGTTTAGGGTTTAATCTTCATATCCCGCTCTTGCTATTCTGTTTTTTGACAGGCCGGTCGAGTCTGCATGAGGCACTTTTGTTCCCCATGTTTTCTCTCATATCTCATTGAGCAGTGGGAAGTGTCAAGCTACCTCACTTTCTTGTAGCCAATCCCATTGGTTATTATTTAGGAGGTTTTTTTCAGTGTTTTTTCCTTCATGTTTTTTAAACTGTATGTTTATTAGTAGTGTTATATTAAAATTCCTTTTTTGATTATTTCTTTATATTACGTGTATTTGCGGTTATATTTGAGTGCTCTAAGTGGGATTCTATTTTCTCGTGTGTGTGTGTGTGTGTGTGTATATATATATATATGTATTATATATATATATATATATATATATGAAAAGTTCAGTCCGCGCTCTGGCTCTTTAAACTTGGAGTGTTGGTCCCTCTCAGTTCTCTTGCTGCTTCTGTGTTTATGAGGTGTCTCCCCCACCTCCAAATGTGGTCTCCACCGGAACCCCGATGGTGATACCAATATCAGCAAAACAAGAAAAAACACAAAAGCGCACCAAGATGAGAGATAGATATTGTATTAGCAACAAATAATAAAATTAGTAACTTACATATAAAATTTCTTTAATAATCCCCGATCTGGTGTCTATCACAGGAGTAGGGCATCACATAGGAAGTATGAAGGGTAATCTCAGTTCTGAGAGATCAGACCCGCGCGCTGGGGCTGTCTCTGTTCACTCTCCTGTCCTCCACGTGTGGTAGCGTGGTGCAGAGTGTAGCACACATGTGCAGGAACCGGGGCCTTCAATAGGTGTCCTTAGGATGCCTGTCCGTTTTTGATAGCATAGAAACGATCGGAAATAAGCAGGAACGGTACACTTGAGTGTGTACTGGTGGTGGGTAGTAAAACCGCCAGCCACAACAGTCGCGACGCGTTTCGTTTAACAAAGTAAACTTCTTCAGGCATATATGTACAGTATATATATCACAACAAAAAAGCATCCATATAGTAAGCACACAGGTATAACAAAATAGGATGTGTGTGTGTGTGTGTGTGTGTATATATATATATATGTATATATATATATATATATATATATATATATATATATATATATATATATATATATATACAGTATATATATCACAACAAAAAAGCATCCATATAGTAAGCACACAGGTATAACAAAATAGGATCTAAGGAATTTTATTAATGATGGATAAAAACAGGGGATGAAATAGTAAAAAGGGAGGGGGTCACCACAACGACAATTCTAGTAACCATAGGAGCTGAACATGGTACATAAATAACTTAATGGTTGTAAGGGTGCACTGGCGTAAAGAACTAAATACATGGCATAGGGTACAATAATACTGCTATTGGTGAAATAAGCAGATAGCAACTGAAATAGGTATCCCAACCAGCGTTATTGGTAAAGAGGGAAATATCAGCCAACATGGCACAGGCAACCACATTAAGTACAGAGTATTTCAGTGCTGCAGAGACTGAATACTAGGGAATCATGGAGAGGATATCAGTAACCTCATCCAGTGGTTACTATGATGAAATTCAAAGGATAAGTGCCAATAAAAAAGTCCAGAAGCGGCAGCATGTAATCACATAGGGTGGAATTGATACATCACCAGAAGCTGATAGAGCAAAGCCAGTAACACAGATATGTCCCTTAGGTGAAAAGTCGGGGTCCCACTCCAAAACACTCCCATTCCAACGCGTTTTGACTGAACGGTCTTCTTCTGGGAGTGAAGTTTAGGAGGAATGGGCCAGTATATATAGAGGAGGCAGAGGAGCAGAATTCGTGCCAAATGTCTGTTTGCTATAATACCATTATCCATTGAGCACCACTGTCTATTGATTATATATCACACATTTAAGACAGTTTTTGGGTAACCTTTATATGTGGGGTGCATGCTGGTATAACTTTGTGTCTTATTATATATATATATATATATATATATATATCTTTTTTTTTTTAAATAAATGTACTTTATTGTTTAAACAGTTATGTGCTATGGAGTTTGCGCTTCTCTTTGTTTTTATATACAGTATATCCTGGGTCCCCCTTGTCCCCTGTTTGTCCCCTACCCTTTCCATAGGCAGCAGAGGCTGGGGAGAGTGCAGGGGGGATGCGCAGTAACAAGTGCTAGCGCCGGCCATTAGGAGTATAGCATAGCAGGGGAACTACAAGACCCAGCAGCCTCAGGGGCTGCATACCACATGTTGCCAGGCAACCAATAGGGCTGAGGGATGCATGGCATTTAGAATTCTGACACTTACATTGACTGACAGTTGGAGCCAGGACAGAGAATGGTAAGGTGGGGTCAGGGTGTCAGTGGCACATAGATTAGGTCAGATTAACCCTTTAGGTCCAAGATAGGCCCTGCTCACCTAATCAGATTGTGGCTTCTACAGGGAAACCCTTATCTAGGGACATTTCCCCTGTAACTGTATACAGTTATACAGTATACAGTATAGTGCCATTTGAAGATGTCGCACAGCAGTTTGCGGACTGTAGTCTGGGGCAGGACCACCACAGCACTATCATAGACTATCAAAGGTGAGACCCTCCTACTGGAGTTCACCCCACGCAGAGGCGGAGGCTTCGTTGTTATCGACATCACTGGATCAGTGGCTCCCTCTTGCTTTTGGGCCATACCCGGGTGCTGGAGCATCTGGTCAGGTACCACACAACAGTTCACCAACTATAACACTTTCAGTTACTGTAGGCAGCGCTGTCTCACATATTGGGTGAGCTGGCTTTTGTGGACACCAGAGAGGTTGGGTGCTATGGGGCACCTCAGTACTTTGGGGAAATCCCATCAGTGGTGGGCACTACGGTTGGAGGGCACAGTGGGGCTACGGCCGTCTGAGGACTATATTGTATGTGGGTTAATAATATATCTAGTTGTACCTGTATTCTATAAACTGTTATTAAATACAAGTGTGTGATCTTATTGCATTGGGTCCTGTGAAGGGGTTATCCGGCGCTGTCAGGATCCCTCACAGGTGGAGAAACTGTCAGCAGATGGATCAGGTACACCCCAGGCACCCAGCAGCGGAGGTTCAGGCCTCCTGTGAGCCACAGGTAAACACCACACACTCAGTAGCCGCCACATTTCCCATACTACATTAAAGGCGCTGTAACAGGGCACTTGTCCCTGTTCAAAAATGTGCCTCTAATCCAGCAGTGTGGTGGTTAACTGCTGGTAGTCAATTAACCAACACCACCTTGCTGATTAGAGGTTTGTTAGATAAAGCCATGCCTTTGAGACAGGAAGAGAGATCCTGATTCTCACAATTGTGGGGACTGATCCGAGGAATGGCTGTCTTGAGCTGCAGAAGTACTGGACTATATGCTGATAGCAAGACAAGGGGACCAGACCTCGAAACCTGGAGAGACATTGCTGTAGCACACAAAGGTGCTTACCCAAGAGAGTAGAGAGGCCTTCCCCTACAGCTTCAGGAGACAGATAAGACTTTCTTTTGGAACTGTTATATATCTGTATATATGTTTACATTTTGGGGCTGGTAAATAGCTTAGCTAACCAACCCTTTCAGAGAGGGCTGAGCTACATGTGTAGATAGTCTCCAAAGCGGAGATAGGTTTTTGTTTGGCTTATTTTCATATGTTTTGCTGTGTTAAAGTGACAGGCGCAATAAAGCCTAATTTTAATTTCACCTTAAAAACAGTCTCCATTGCGCACATCTGAACACGTCTCTTACGGGTGCCATATAAATAAAGACATACAATAGAATACAATCTACTGTATAGAGATCAACGTGAGCAGCTAATTTACCGCACTCTCACAGATCTCGTCTCCCACTACTGGCAGTGCTGATCAGCTTGCGTAACCTAGGCGTGACCTCAACATGTTTCGCATGTTTGTGCTTCCTCAGGAGTTCCCGTCCAATGGTTATAGCTACTCTTATTATACTCCTCTTATCCAATCAGATGCAATCGTACCTAGCTGCTCTAATCAGCTGGTGAAAAGCGCAAATGGAAAGTCCTAAATTTTACGCCGAAGTGTGATCATGAATTTTGTTTTTGAAGAATGTATACAGTATACTGTATTGTACACTGCAATTTTGTTTAATTTCTGGGAACTGTAGTGGGAATCTGATGAAAATGCTCCATCTGTCATTTTTTTAAATTGGAGACACTAGGCACTATACAATGAAATGTAAAAGAAAAAAGTGGACAAAAAGGCTAAATTTTCGTAAATGAATTTCAAAGACATTCACACATCTCCACTCATGGGTAAGTATCACAGTATCATGCCAATATAGAAAAGCTTTACATCAACATGGCAGTTATCACTGGTCCACGTTGAGAACTGAGAAATCCATAGGCCACTGTAGTTCCCCCCAAAAAACTAATTCTTTTATCTTAAAGGATTTGGGGATTTGAATATTAAAACAATTAAAAAAATTTTTTTTACAAATGATATATATATATATGTTATTCAATATTTTGAGTGCTATTAGTTTGCCTGCTGAAAATAACAGATACAATAAACAAAGTAAAATCACATTTTGATCTCATTTTGTATATGAATTATGGTGTGTTCACTTACGTTATTGTTATCTGTCAAATTATTCAAGAGCAAAGTACTGTTGTTGCTTCAAACAATTCCAAAGAAAATACTCATTACTGAAATTGACGTATTATCTAAGATTAAGGATTAAAGTTGTCCTAAATGAAATGGGAACATATAAAAGATTATTTCTTTACTCTGAAGTTTAATCTTTAGTATTTACTAGAGGTTGTGATGGTTGAATGGAATAGTTTAATGAAATCGTGTAAAACATGAGTTTTTTATTTGCTGTTAGGGTTTCAAGACTAATGAGGTTTCAGTAATTCAAGTCAATTATATGGCTTTGGAGACTGTATTAGAGACTCAGTGATCACCTTGCACACCTCTATATGTCTTGTTTTTTGTTTTCATTACAGAAGTAATTGTATGTTATATTAAATAAAGAAAAGTATAAATCAACCATTAACCCTTAAATTACTTTGCTTCAATTATACTCACACACAAGGATTTAAAGAAACCAAAGTACACATATTATCAGAAAAGATATCCAACATGTAATACAATGTTTTCTTTGACATTCTGCAGTTAATATAAAATGAATGCCAAAGTGACAATATACAGTACATTCAGATGAAACATGCTCACAACACTACAAAGTCAGGCATACTATTTGAATGTTGCTCATAACACTCATAACAGTACTGGTAATACATTAGTCTATCATCGCTATACATAGGTGCCAAAAAAAATGTACAGTGGCTCTGTCATTTTAGATACAACAGGAAATCTCTGACATGGATGGGGAAATTAAACAGACCTCTAAACAGCATTGTTCTAAGCATAATAAAAAATGTTGACATGTAACTGCTTTAATTAACACAAACACACTTGATTTTATTAATGCAAAAATCCATAACTTGAAAATATTGAGTAATTTAATAAAACACTGTAGGCAAATAAAATGTTCGAATGCCAATTGGTTGCTATTATTGTCTCTGCGATAATATAGAGTATATCAGAGTGGTTGAATATGAACATGAGAGCAACCCTTCTTAAAATAAAAAGGTAATCTATTTTGGGCGTTTACATAAATCACCCCAAATTCAAAACCAACATTGTCTGGACATACCAGAGTAACCAAGAGTCAGGTGGAAACCCTAAGCATGCGATTGCTCTAAAATAATATGTTGGAGTTTCCCTCCTCCATCATATCCACTCATTTATTATTTCCATTTATAGAGAATACAGTGGCATTGCAAATTATATTTTTTAAAAAGTAGATGGAGGAATTTACTTCTGGTGAGTGGGTGTTTGAGTTAGGGATTTATTGGTATTGTTTTCTTCTAGGACTGCATTGGTCCATGTTCATTTGATATACAGTACTGTGGAACCATGCTTTCCTGCTCCCGTTGGAAGTACAATGGCTGCAAGCAACATCATGACTGATATTCAATGAATAAAATAAAGTTGACAACTGGTGTCAGCTGCTTTTGACCTTGAGCAAGTCATTTTATCTACAGTACCTGTTCTTCAGACACCAAAAACAGATCGTAAGATCTATGGGGTAGGGAGTTATGCCTGCAACAATTCTATATATAGCGCTGCGTACACTGTCAACACTATACATTTCCTTTAAAGACAGAATTTAACAAAATAACTGTTTGTTTGGAGGTATAATAGATGTCTTGCTACTTGTTAAAAATAAATTATGCAGATTGTTTTTTTTTTTGTAACTTAGATTTTATTGCATTTTTCCAAACGAGTGATACAGAATACAGTATACATTACATACATTTTTAGTGTTAATCTCCGCTATAGACAGTACCGTATGTCAGCTCGTGAGACATATCCCGGTTTTTCGGGCCCTACTCGACCGGATTGTTTTGGGTGGACTAGCAATAAAGATAATAACATAATTCACATAGTACGATTAATTCAAATTGACAAACACAAAATCAATAAAGAAGAAAAAAAAATAAAAAAAATTAAAAGGAGGTGGGTAGGAAGGGATGGGGAGGGTAGGGTAGGGAGGGAGTAAGGGGTGGCGCGGCCGAGAGAGGAGCATCGACTCGTGCTAGGTCTCTCCACCGATCCTAGTAAGGTTCTTTGTGGGTTGCGTCCTCTCCAGTTTATCACCTCTGTAGGCGTTCTGTCTATTTGTCTGTGTAGTCGTCGTGAACTGAGTTTCCGCTCCTAAAGGAGAACGCACCTGCATCTATCACAGCCAGATTGTGTTCCTCTCAACCCCGGGGATATCCGTCTGCGCCAGCCAGGGCATCCATATTTTGAGATAATTGGTGCCAGTGTCGTTAACTAGACTCGTCAACTTTTCCATCTGGCAGATAAACCACAATCGATTTCGCATCTTTGGGATACTTGGAATTTCGGGGCGTTTCCATAGTGCTGCGATCTCGCTCCGTGTGGCTATTGCAAAATGTGCTATTAGTTTATTGTTTGCTTTGGACAGGCCCGTTAGTAGTCTATTCAAGAGGAATAGCCATGGGTCTGTAGTCTATTCAAGAGGAATAGTGAGGTCGAAGACCCTCTGTATCCAATGTATAATTTCTTCCCATAGTGGGGAGATCCGCGGGCAAGACCACAGCATATGTAACAGATCGACCGATCCTCCGCACTGCCGGGGGCATAGTGAGGAGGATCCAGGCACGAACTTGGCTAATTTCATTGGGGTGAGGTACCACCACATTAGGACCTTATATGCGTTCTCCTTTAGTGTGGTACATATGGAGCTTTTTGCCGTGGCCAGATATATAGCGTTCCACTCGTCGTCTTCTAATGTCTCTCCCAGGTCTCTTTCCCATTGGGTTCTAAATGACGATGGCTGTTGTCTAGAGCTCGCAGAATCAACTACTTCCTTGTACAATTGTGATGTGAGTCCCTTTGTGTCTGTCTCCGCCAGACAAAGCTTTTCGAATGACGTCAGGGGGGGTATGGGGCAAATTTGTTATAAAATGCTCGGAGCTGGAGGTACCTAAAAAATTCTGAGTGGGGTATATCTTTTTCTTCTCTGACGTGATCAAACGTTTTAATCTTGCTATTGTAACCCAACAGATCTTTGATTCGTATATAACCTTTTTGTTTCCAAATTGATGCATCTCCCTCCAGAAGGCCAGGAGCAAACTTGGGATTGTTCCAAATTGGGGACATTGAAGAATTACTCGTTGTGAGGGAGTATTTAGTCTTATTAGCCTCCCAGATAGACAACGAGTTGGTCATTGAGGAAAGCGGCATGTCAGCAGATCGTCGTGCTGTTTTAGGTAGCCAAATCAAGTTGCATATTTTCACTCTCTAATTCCACCCACCGTTTTAAATGTGGACTGGATTGCCATTGAACAATTTGGCTTAATTGAGCCGCTTTGTAATATGAGAGCAGGCAGGGTAATGTAAGGCCCCGCGCTAGGACAGATCTTTTCATATTTAATTTATTGACTCTCGGTTTTTTCCCTCCCCAGATAAATTTAGAGATTGCAGACTGAAGTGAGAGCAAATCCTTCAGTCTGAGTGGCACTGGTAACGTCTGGAAAAGGTATAGGATACGGGGGAGTAGGTTCATTTTGACGCTATCTATCCAGGATATTCGTACAGAGGACCATTTATGTAGGTCAGCTATCAACGTCCGAATTAGATTGGGGTAATTTGCATTGTAGATGTCTTTGGTGTTCTTGGCTATGTGAACTCCTAGATATTTTATGTATTTCTGTTGCCAGTGGAAGTTAAAATTCAGTTGCAATAACTTCTCTACGTGTCTAGGGAGATTGATGTTGAGGGCTTCAGATTTAGCTTGATTTATTTTAAATCCCGAAATGCTCGAGAATCTGTCTAATAAATCCAATAGGTTTGGCAAGGAGGTGAGGGGTTTTGAGATAATTAGTAGGATATCATCTGCGTACAGGGCCGCTTTATGTGTTTGAGAATATACGTTTAACCCTGAGATATCCAGGTTGCCTCTAATTTGCGCCGCCAGTGGTTCTATACATAGAGCGAACAGAAGAGGGAACAATGGGCATCCCTGTCTCGTGCTGCTCTTAATTTGAAAGGGGGGAGATGGGAAGCCCTGATGTATTACCCTGGCGGTAGGTCCTGAGTACAGCGAGAGAATCGCTCTACTCACCTGATCCCCAAAGACAAATGCCGCAAGCATCTCCTCCAGGTAAGGCCAGTCTATCCTATCAAAAGCTTTTTCTGCATCCAGACTTAACAACATACTTTGTGTGTTATTTTTAGTAGCCAATTCTACCAGAACAATAAATCGCCGGGTGTTGTCCGCTGCCTGTCTGACTTTAATGAATCCGACCTGATCTGGGTGTATAAGTCTGGGTAGGATTAGACATAATCTATTGGCCAATATTTTAGCGTATATTTTAATATCAGTATTGATTAGGGATATGGGCCTATAACTTTTGCAGTCCAGCGGTTCTTTACCCGGTTTATGGATTAATGATATAGACACCTGTAACATCTCTCTGGGGATGGGGGCTCCTGCTAATATTGCATTGAACACGTGGAGCAACCTAGGGGCAAGTACTTTGGCAAATTTCTTATAGTATAGCCCCGAAATGGCATCTGTCCCTGGGGCTTTTGAGGGTTTGAGTTCCTTAATGGCTTGTGACACCTCCATAGTGAAATCAGTGCCCATGGCCTCTCTCTCTGCCTCTGTCATTCTCCCTAGTTTTGAGCTGGCTAAGAAATCTCTCAGCTTCTCGCTCGTTTTAGCGTTATGTGCCACTTTCTCTCCATTATATAATGTTTCATAGAACGAACCAAATTCTTCTACTATTTTCTTAGGGTTGGCCGTGGGGGTGCCTGATTTTAAGCGTATAGCTTGGATATTAAACTTCACTTGTCTGTCTCTTAACGCTCGAGCCAGCATAGTATCCGGCCTGTTCGCTTTTTCGTAAAATTTCCTCTTAGACCAACTCAGAGCGTTATCTGCCCTGGAGGTCAACAACATGTTTAATTCAATTTTGGTATCTTTCAATTCTTGTAGGGTTTGCAGGTCAGGGTTACTCTTATGGAGTGATGTAAGGGAATGTAATCTCGATTGAAGCTTCATAATTTTAGAGTCCCTTTCCCGTTTTCTCCTAGCTGTGGTGCTAATTAGTATGCCCCTCAGCGTTGCTTTGTGAGCCTCCCATAATACAAACTGGGAATCTACAGAGCCTGTGTTTGTGTGGAAGAATTGAACTATTTCTTCTTTTATTGTCTCATAAATCTCAGGGATTTTTAGGATTGATTCGTTGAGCTTCCAGTTCGCTCCTGGTCTGCCTGTTCAGATGTGCTTGCACCTTAGCTCTATCGGTGCATGGTCAGACCATGAAATATCATGGATCCCAGCTCGGGAGACCAGAGGAACCAGTTGGCAAGAGACGAAAAAGTAATCGATTCTGCTGTAGGAGCCGTGTGGGTGGGAATAGAACGTATAGTCCCTATCAGTCGGGTGTAGTTCTCTCCATATGTCAGTCAGTTGGTTGTCTTTGAGGCCCTTGCGTAAAGAGGTCCCCACTTTTTTATGTATTGTGCCCGTATTCCCTGATCTGTCTAGATTTGGTTGCATGACCATGTTGATATCCCCTGCGAGTATTACGCCGCCCCTCGCGATGGTACGTAGAGTCCGAAAAAAGTCTTCAAAGAAGACTGCGTCCTGCTCACAGGGGGCATAGATTGTGGCTATTGTGATGCATTGCTCCCGTATCGTGCCCACTAGTATAACAAAACGTCCCTCTGTGTCTCTTTTAATAGTTTGGGCTACAAATGGGATTTTATTATGGAACAAGATGGCCACTCCACATTTTTTAACCGGTGTGGAGGAAAGGTAGAACTGGGCATAGTCTTTGTCTAGGAATTTAGGTGCGTTGGTCTTGCTAAAATGAGTCTCCTGTAACATTAGGACATCTGCGTGTTTTCGTTTATAGTCAGTGAAAGCTATTTTTCTCTTGGTTGGGCTATTAAAGCCCTTAACGTTATGTGATATAAGGGTTAACGCCATCACTTAATGTGTGAGAAGTGTAACAAGCTAACGTTTGATGACTCACCCTGTCCACTTTGTCCCTTATTCAACTGGCGGACGTTTTTGGTGTTACCATCCGGCAAAGTTCTTGTGTTCCGTCCAGGTCGGCATCCTCCCCGGCCGGGTGGGGAAAGGATTGGGAGGGGTAGGGAGGGAGGAGACAGTACAAGAAAAAACACATAAGGGGTAAAGCAAAATTCGAAACATAAGTTAAACCGCTTTGTAATAATGAAAAAAAATAAAAGAGAAACCAGAGCTCCCCTCGGGGTCCCCCGAGTGGGAGTCTGACGCCCAATGGGCAGGTCGGTATGCCTGACCTTCCAAAATGTCCGGCTTTCCCTTCCCGGGATCGACCCCCCTGGGACTTGTTTAAGGTCCTGATTCGTCAGGGACCTATAAGAGGAACACATGTACGACGTCGTGGGTGAATCCCACCAGCGCAAAACTGATAACTAACTTAACCTTAAACTGCAGCGTGATTTTTAACTTTATAACGACTTACAGCAGTACCTAAGTTATAGTGAGTGCATATCCATATATCTATACATATACATACATATATACATATATTCAGTGTTCGACAAACCTATACATTTGCTCGCCCCGGGCGAGTGGATTTAACATCGTGGCGAGCTCCTATTGGCCCAAGCAGCACACGTTTGGTACTAGGTGGCGAGTAGATTTTTTTGTGTGACGAGTAGATTTTTGGTGATTTGTCGACCACTGCATATATTCATATATATACACATACATGCATATACCCAGCATTTGAATGAACCCAATTATTTAATGATTTAATGAACATATTTAACATATTTAACCCATTAACCCTATATAACATATGAACCATAAATAACATATATAACCTATAACATATACAACAGATGCAACAGATATTCTATACCATCTAACATACATATAACATAACATACAGAGCCTCATTGAAACTTTATTGGGAAGGGCTCAGTGTCAGATGGTGACAAGTGAATTGAATCTTTCTTTACCCCCTCTTTCGTTATCCCCCCCTTCTTTAACTCCCCCCCCATTTCTTTATCTCACCCCCCTTTCTTTATATCCTTCCCCCCCTATTTTATATCCTCCACCCCCCCTTCTTTATATCCTCCACCCCCCTTTCATCATCATCCTCCCCCCCTTCATCATCATCCTCCCCCCCTTTCATCCTCATCCTCCCCCCCCCTTTCATCATCATCCTCCCCCCCTTTCATCCTCATCCCCCCCCCCTTTCTTCCTAATCGTCCCCCCCCTTTCATCCTCATCCTCCCCCCCTTTCATCCTCATCCTCCCCCCCTTTCATCCTCATCCTCCCCCCCCCTTTCATCCTCATCCTCCCCCCCCTTTCATCCTCATCCTCCCCCCCTTTCATCCTCACCCCCCCCTTTCATCCTCATCCTCCCCCCCCTTTAATCCTCATCCCCCCCCTTCATCCTCATCCTCCCCCCCCCTTTCATCCTTTTGTTATCAATAAAATTAATACAGTGTTCCATTGAAGATAAAGATTTGAATACAGTCAAACATGTGTAAATGTAAATAGAGTACGGTATAGAGTATAGCTTTTAATAAAGTCCTCAGTGTAAGAAATAATAAAATCGGGACCACATGTTTTAGTAGTATAATAAGATAGAGGTCCGACACATTCCAAAATAATAAAATGTCTCAAATTGAGATGAGCAAAGTTGTTGCCATAGTTTTAGTTTGAATACGCCACAAAATAAAAATGTTGTCTAAAGGTTTGCCGGACGAACTTTGACACATTCGCACATTACTAGTCTCCAATTCTCTAAAGGGATGGGGAAAGAGCAAAAAAAAATTGTAAACACAAAAGATGTTCAACATAAAACACACTTAAACTCACACTTAAATTCTTCTTCTGGGGTTCCCGAGGTTTTGATCGCCTCCCTTCATTGTAAAGTTGCAGCGCCAACAAATTTCACCATGATTTATCCTGCTGCAAGGTAAAGAAAGAAACCCATGCCTATCTGGGGCTCCTTTATCAACAGCATGATAGAGTCTTCCAGGAGGACGCATCTATTAAGCGTAAGAGTGATACAACCTGTTATTAGAACGACACAGATACTGTATATAACATTTACAGTATTAGAAAATCATACAAACATTCAGTACTAAAGGGTTCTGGATCCAGAGGGGGACTGTTGGCAATCCAACAATTTGAAAATATGTCCCCTTCAAATATTCAGGCCTCTGACAGCTTGTATGGGGCCCAGGAAAGAATGTTGACCTAGGACCCAAGATTTTTAAGTAGGGGTTAGGGTTATGTATGTTGAGAGGAGAAATGGTTGAGGGGCCGGAAGGGTTAGCAGCCCCAGCTGCAGAGGAGAGTCCAGCCAAAAGGCAGAGGAAGGCCCAGGTGGGAAGTGGAGGAGGCCCAGCCACCTAATCATGACATTGACTGTGCAGGCTACACAGACCTGAGAGTCTCAGCTCTCCCACTTTCATTTGGAGGTAATAAAAGGTAAGATGCCATTAAACAAAAAAACGGTGTCATTACTGTACCTGTGTTGGATACCAATCCCCTCAGAGAGTGATTGCAATTGATAAAAGTGTAACAACAAAAATTAAGGCATTTCTTTATTATTATGCTGTGAGTTTTAGTTAGTATTAATATATTGCTACCTCTTCATCTGTATAGAAAATGTACTATCCAGTGATATCGGGGGATCAACATAATTTATGGATGGAAAAGTTAATGTTTGCCTTATTGTTTTTATACTTTAGTTTCATAGATTAATACAATGAAACCTTATCTCATAATTAGTCACTATCATTTCTCACCCCTATATTATGAGAAATTAAAGGGAGGAGTGGCTTGGAGAGTAACGATCTTACTCTGTAATCAAGTGGTCCGTTTTAAAGGTGTAGCCCCGGTATCCCTGTTGGCCCCAAGACCCCCTTCTTACCTCCGCTAAGGTTGCGGGGTGCAGGAGGTGTTGTGGGGGCGGCTAGTAGGTGAGCCGGTCGCCGGGAACTTGTGGCGCACCCAGCTAGCGGGGGCTGCTATTTTGGAAATGTGCGCGCATGCGCAGTAGCGATTGGGAGTTGTGGCGGCCATTATATAGTTGCGCATGCGCAGTGCATGAAGGCAGAGGAGGCAATTAGCATAGGAGCATCCCTAGCAGCGGCCATTAACAGGGAAGGCTCTGTGTGGGACTACAAGTCTCATGAACCTCAGGGAGTTGGTATACCAGGTGGTCACAGCAGCCAATGGGGTTGTCAGAACTCTCTGCTCTCTGATATTGATACATTTTGCATGCTGGAGAAAACAGGCAGTTGGTGACTGTTGTGGCTGGGAGCAGGTTAGAGGTGATTGTAGGTACAGGGAGCAGTAGCCCCTGTACTAGGCTAGCTTACCCCCCAAAGGCCCCAGATAAGTACTATCATTACCCCCAGCTTCTGGTTGCTTCAGGGACAGGCCCTAAGTAAGGAATCTGCCCCTTTCGCTATTTGATGAGATCAGGAAACAGCTCATCAGTTGTGCAGCCCTGATCATTGGGTCTGGGATCAGACTCCCTCAGAATAGAGACTATCTTCGGGGAAGATCATGCCACGCGGTGACTGCGGCCTGTGGACTGTGAACGGACCAGCCCTATGGTATAGACGGTACAGTGATATTATCCACGCCGGAATTCACTCCACGCGTAGGCGGACGACACGTTGGATCAGCCGGATCCCTTTCTGTTTTTCTGCGGTACCTGGGTGCAAGAGCCCTGGGCAGGTACCAAATACAGTGCACTAACATCACAGGGATAGCGCTATCTCTAACACTTTGGGTGGGCCAGGACATAAGGGAAAGGGACATCAGGGAAGTGGTGCCCAGCACCCAAGTACTTTGGGGGACCCCATGTTGGTATGCGGTGGGTTGAACTGCTATATGTATGATTATATATATGTTACTGTGTGGTACAGAGTACCAAGGTTATTGTTTATAGTAAAGGTTGCTAGCATATATTGTGTGCGTGCATTACTATTATTATTATTCCTGTAAGAGGACCATCCCACCCTGTTGGGATCCCTTACAGGTGGAGGCGCTGTATCCGAAGAATCAGGTAACCCCAATCTCCCAGCGGAGGAGGTTCAGGCCTTTTGTGAGCCTATCAGGTAATGCACCACACACATGGTAACACAGGTGTATTCCCACACATGGTCCCTATCTGTGATGGGGGGAGGGGAAGTGTGTTACATTTATAAGGGACTGAGAATTATACCGGACAGATGATATAGATATACACATCATGCAAGTTACGAATGGTATCTGCTGAAACTTGGAACTAGTTCTCCTTCTCCTTCCCTGCAGGTACGAACCTAATTTTGCCTTATTTGATTTAGCTGAGAACCCTTCTGATCAAAAGAAACCCCCTTTCCATAATTGTAATTTGTTTGATCAGGTGTGTTAGGGGTTGGGGTGTTAGTGTAATGTTATCTTATACTATCTGCCAATTATCCACTCTGTAATGCAATTTGGCAGTTTTATTTATTGTGGGGGAGTCATGTGACTGTTTAGGAGTGTAAATCTGCAGATAGCATGGGAGAAGCATCGCTAGGGGGCTTAGCATTGTATTTCAAGTGGGCATACTTCAAAAGCAACATTTATAAAGGACTGAGAGTTATATATGGAGTTATATAAGAGGTGCACAGTCTGTCTGTATCTTTCAGCAACCTCCTGTGTTGGGATATTAGTGGACAGCTTTTGATGAGCTCACTACTACACTCATGTTCTACATTTTTAGGCCTGCACAATTTAACCTTCCCCTCCCCAACTACTGCAGTCTCCCCCAAAACTTCAACTCATCCACTCACTCATCAAATTTACTCCCTCGACTACTCCATCCTCCAATTCCCTCAGCAAACCCTTTCAACACACCTTGACACTGTTTAAAGCAGCAGGGAAAGGGTACACACCACATGCTGTTTGTACACTGCACAAGCCTGCTGGATACACTGCTGGATCATATTAAATAATTACTTCAGCCGTCTCTCAGTTTTGAATTACCATTATTCTGCTCTCACCTGCACTTTTCTTCTAGCTCCCATACATTTACCCCCAAACCTCTTGCTTAATTTCTCATTCTCTACTGTCATCTCCCTCACCTGCAACAGCTTCTGATTCTCACACCCCATCACCCCAAAGACTAGCTGTTCTGCTTTCATATCTTATGCTTGGGTTATCCTCATATTAATCTTTATGTATTGTTTATGTGCCCAACTGAATTTAGTTCTCTCTGTTTAATATACAATAATCCTACGTATGTAGGATTCGTTGAAATTTGATATCTCTTGTATTGGTGTATTTAATGTCAATCAATTAATGAATTAGACAGCATTAGAGTGTATATAAGTATAGCGACGGCTGGTCCAGCTATATTTCTACCTACCCTGTCATGTAAGTTTCAGTAAGACACAGACAGTGACAGGCTGTCCTATGGAAAAGAAAAACAGAGAAAGGTAGCGCTAAGATTCAGAATATATATACACTCTGATCTATGATGCAGTGTAAGCTGGTTAGAAGAAATTGGCGGCTGCCTGTGATATAACACTGACCCCCAGGTCAGAGAAACAACATGTGAAAGTGGATACTATATCTCTGGCGCCCCGCACATAACCCCAATAAAAAATATTGTATTGTATATATCCTTTTTTTATTGGGGTTATGTGCGGGGCGCCAGAGATATAGTATCCACTTTCACAGGCTGTCCTATGGGGTTTTCCCCTCCTCATTCTGACTTCCTGAGTGACGGGTGTGGCGGTGCATGTGCTGGGCCCTCCCTCTTTGAGCTACAGGAAGGAAGTGCCTAAATTATAGTATGAAATTCACCTCTTAGGGGTTGGTTCTTCAGTCTGTGATAAGGGTTCCAAACTATCCCTTCATGGAGAAGAAGCTCTGAGCTCTCCTCCCGGCTGGGAGAGAGACATGCTCAGTCTGTCATTGGCTGAGGCAGTAATTCAATCCGGAGAGACCTCACTATTACCAACAGGCCAGTACCATCCAGAAGCCAGGGATCTACCTCATCAACTAAAGCATTCGCTGTAACAACATCGCAGTGGCTGCTATAATAAAGATCAACCTCATTTATACTCCTGACTATGGGGCAGTCTGTGTGTAGGGAGTATTGTGAGTAAGGACTGTCATAGCGGGGATAGCCTTCAGCCTTGCTGAAGCCCCCTATGTCTGGAGGCACTGTCACCAAGAAGAAGAACCGGAGGAATCCCTAAAAGTCTTCCCCCAACCGTCGCAGGTACCTCAGCTCTCCTGTGCCAAAAAGGTAACCAGCACTACACCTAACAATAGCCATGACTACATCTCCCAACGGGGGGGAGGCGGGAACAAGTGCTACATAAGGATATGGAGAACCTCCCCTAATCAACTCCTGATGAAGCTGACAAAGCGAAATGCAGACTGTGTGCATCATCCTCTTCCTGCTTTGAGGGACGTTGTCTGCTTTGTTGTGCTGTTCCTGTTCCTGCATCTCCATGCTATTAGGGCTTCGAGAACCAGTATTGACACTGCGGACTCTGAAATTGAAACTGAAACGTTGCAGACTTTGCCTCCAGTCACAGAGGCGGGATAAGCGGCGGTGAGTTTGCTGCAACTCTCAATAGAATATAAACCTACAAACCAATGCTTTTAACTTTGTTCCACATTGTGAGTACACAATCCAATGTGCTTTATTTTTAATGACATATACAGTTTTGAAACGGTCTGCGCTATATTTTGGTCTTTGTTTCCTTTGTGCTGCAAATCTGCTGCTGATTGCGATATCTAATGAAAACCAACTAAGAATACCTGGCTAAAGTTTCTGTAATATTCTTTATACACAGTTAATTTGGGATAATGTTTTACATTAGTTTCCAACCTGCTGGGTTAATGTGTTATTCCTGTGGGTGTGTTCACTTTATAATCAATATCACTTAAGATTTGCACTCCCCTATCTTTTGTTTGCTTGACTCTTTACAATCTGGTTTCCATACTGTACAGTCCACCAAAACAGCACTAATAAAAGTGACCAATGACCTACTCACAGCTAAGTCTAAGGATCACTTCACAATACTAATTCTCCTGGATCTCTCTGCAGCCATTGACACTTTTGATTACCCCCTTTTCATGCAATCTCAACCCAAGTGTCCTATATGCCGCAGCCTTTTCCTGGTTCATGTCCTATCTAACTGCTCTATCAGTGTTTCCTTCTCTGGTGTCTCCTCCTCTTCACTCATCATTTCTGTTGGGGTCCCACAAGGCTCTGTCCTTAGCCTTCTGATATTCTCAGTCTTCACCTCTTCACTTGGTTAACTAATACAATGTTTTTGCTTTCAGTATCATCTCTAAGCCAATGATATCCAAATTACATCTCCTCCCATGACCTCTCCCACTATCTCTTGTCCTGTGTCACAAATTGTATCTCCCCCAATCTCCTTATGTATGTCCCTCTGTTACCTGATGCTTAACATTTTCTAAACAGAATTAATATTCTTTTGCCCTTCCACTATTCCCACTATTCACACTCTCCTTCATTATCAATAATACCACAATCTCCTCAACACCTCAAGCCCGCTGTCTAGGGATCATCTTTGACTCTGATCTCTCCTTCATTTCTCACATGCAGTCCTTTATGAAGTCCTGCCATCTCCACCTATGAAATACCACCAAGATACCCCCTTTTCACACTCATGGTGCAACTAAAATCCTAATCGACTCACAAATCATGTTCCACATCGATTACGACAACCTCCTCTTTGTTAGCATTCCCATTGTCTTCCTCCTTCAACTCCAATCCATCCAAAATGCTGCTGCTAGACTCATCTACTTCAATCACTGCTCCACTTCTACTGCTCCAATACGCATATAACTACACAGGCTTCCCATAGCCTCTAGAATTACATTTAAAACATTAGTAATGACTTAAAAAGTCTTAACGACACTGTCCCCCTTACATCTCAACCCACATCCACAAATAACAAACTTACAAGCTCCTAAATTCTGCCCACAACATCTGCCTTTCCTCCCACCTTATTACCTCCTTTCACTCCTGCCTGCAAGACTTTTCGCATGCTGCCTCCTCTCTCTGGAATTCACTACTACTTACTGTGCCATCAGACTCTCCCCCCGCTTTCAGTTATTTAAAAGCTGCCTGAAAAATTACCTTTTCATGGAAGCCTACTCGCCATACCTCTAACATCCTACTCCCCTTCCCCTCCTACATTATTGGAACCAACTGTGTGGCTGGACCAATCTTTAACATACATAACATCCCCGTGCCCCAAAAAATCCCTTAATGGCTACAGCTGTCAGACTGGACCATATTCTAACCTGAGCCACACCATATCCTACAATTATTAGCCACCTTACATTCTTGTTTCACCATTGTCCATCATTCCCTCTAGAATGTAAGCTCTCACAAGCAGGGCCCTCATTACTTCTTTGTATCTTTTTGTGCATGTTTGTCCTCACTTGTATGTAACTGTTCATGATTTTGTAATGTGCATAACTCTGTAACCCATTGTACAGCGCTGTGAAATATGTTGGCGCTTCACAAGTAAAAAATAATAATAAACATTGACACTGAGTTTGAATCAGGGGAACCTGGTTCAATTCCAGGTGTCTGCTCCTTGTGAACTTGGGCAAGTCAATTTATCTCCCTATGCCTCAGGCACCAAAATCATAGATTGTAAGCTCATCTGGGCAGAGACTGTGTCTGTAAAAATTCCTATGTGCTATGTACTGCAGACTATACGGTAATTGTTAAGCGCTTTTAATCCAACTGGGAGAAAAGAGCTATATGAAATAAAGTTGTTATAATCATTATTATAAATTGCATTTCTAAGGGGGCTCTGAAAAGGGTAATGGCTGTTGCTAATGAATTGTTTTCTTTCCCTTTGTTCACTCCGTCCCACTTCCTGAGCAAAATCTAGATTTCTTAAAAGCCACCTTGGCAACTATAATCAATGCTTCAGGTGCTGAAATATATATGCTTCTAGTTAGGGAATAATTTGTCTGTTTTATATAAAGCACAATGCTAAAAATATTATTATTACTATTATTAGTATTTCAATGTAAAGCATCTTAGACATTTTCTTTACAAATTGTTAGGTTGAGTTTGCATTTAGAGACAGATAAAATATGTACATTTCTCCCTTACTAAATATTACTATTTTTTAACCTAAAGATCAGAACATCTTGTTGTTTTGTTTCATAGTTCCTGTGATATACAACTGTAATCCATCAAATGCTAACAATGTTACTGGGGAAAAAAGTTACCTACCTTGTTTATTGCATACCAATGATTAGTATATTTTCATTAGTAAGCAGCAGTAAGGATTTCAGGCACATGAAGCATAAATGATTTGCTAGCTAACAATATTTTACTGAACTATGTTATATTCAAGCTGGCTGTCAGAAAATGTGATCTTAATCATAAAAGTATTTTTATGGGAATTTTTTGGGCAAATGGGTCCATTGATCTTTAGAAATAATAATGCATTGCACATTTATTTAGGGAGTAGTTAATTGCACCAGCTGTTGCATAATGTTTTGTTAGTTTTAAATATGTACTTTACATGCAGAGCCTTTCTGCCAAGGGTGATGTATAACCATAATGTATCATCAGCCTAGTATGTCTCTCGTGATTTATTCTAGGCGTGTAGGATTATCAGTGTTAGTTTCTTTCATGGTGTACTTAAGCAATGCATCAAGAGAAGGATGTAAGTGTGGCATGTGCATCTTTTGATATGAAACAAAAGAATTGCAGAAAAGTGGATGCTAATGGGACAGGTTCATAAGTGACTAAAACAAATAATAGTTTTGTTTGTAGAGCAGTGGAAGAAAACATTTACAATTGCAAATGAATTCTCTTTGCTAGCAGGTGGCAGTCAGATGCAATGTACAGCGATCCCCTTTACCAGGGAAGAGTTTCTAGTTTTGTTTTTTAAATATCTTTTGTTTAATCGCGCAAAAATTCCAGTCCTCTTTATTTTGATTTTAGCATTCTTACCAATGTTTAAAAATGTAATTTCACATTTGTCAATTTACCATGTGATTTCCTTTGAAAAAATCTTTTTACTTAGTTTTGCGCTATGTAAACTGAATATTTCCAGTGATAATTTTTGACGGAGCTTGGTGCACATAAATAACTTTGCTCGATTCATTTTTTCAAGCAGCAAAGGATGAAGAGGAGCACAGCAGCGATTCCCAGCAGCTTCCAGCTAGTGTAGCGCCAAAAAATGAGGGTAACTCCAGGTGGGGATAAGTTATAAAAATAGTAATTTATTGGTCAGTAGAGAGGAATACAATGGCAGGAACGCACCTTGAGAAAGTCCTTTACGGACGAAACGCGTAGGTGCGTTCCTGCCATTGTATTCCTCTCTACTGACCAATAAAATACTATTTTTATAACTTATCCCCATCTGGAGTTACCCTCATTTTTTGGCGCTACACTAGCTGGAAGCTGCTGGGAATCGCTGCTGTGCTCCTCTTCATCCTTTGCTGCTTGTGACTACCTTCAGAGGACGGCACACTGGAATTGATCCACTAACCAAGGACACCATAAAGGAAGGTAAAGGGCTGCAGCCCATTATATTTTTTACCATCCATTGCTGGACTTATTTGAGTTATTCCTCGGGGTTGAGTACACTTTATTAGGAGACCTATTTTGGGGTACCCGCGTGGGGATCACCAGGCCTCCAGTTTCTCACCCTGAGATGTCATGCCAATATACTCTACGTCCTGAAGTTTGGATCTATTATTGGAATTAATTGATTACTTATGGACTATTCATGGTGATGCACCAATACACTGTTCTATTCATCGATTCATTTTTTCAACTGCTAATTTACATATGAATCAATATAATATTGTGGGGAAGAGGAAATAAACCTTTATTGTTGGTTTTCTATATTTATTTTTATAGTGACTTTACACAACAGGGTTTTTTTTTTAACATATAATGTGCTGTAATTTGTGGGGGGAGGAGGGGGCGGGAGAAGCATGAGTATAGCAACTAGTATGTGTTCTGTGCTACTTTTACTAGTATTGCTAGTCAGCACTTCCAATTTATTGCATTGATTCAATATACCCCATATTTTTAAATGTCACTATAATAGCATGAGTGCACCTAATATATACAACGGCAACAAAACGACCGTAATAAACATTGTAACCCTTAATGCGGCATCAAACAATGAAATATATTACAAATATGAACTTTTTCCTGTTTCACATTTCAACTTAAATATGCTTTTGTTCCCCAAAAATTAAATGCTTACCACCACAGTAAGAAAGATAGTGGAAGTGTTGGAGCCACTGATCTGCAATTTTATTTTAATCACTATCAACTCTTCTGTCATTAGGGATTTCTGCCCTGTATTGCTCCCCTCTGTCTATCTCAAGAATTCTAGAAATAATAATTCTAGTAATAATAATTCTATTTCTCTGTATTCACCCCACAATTATTTTAGTAAAACAGATATTTTTCCCATTCATTTTGACTTCAGAGCATGATGATGAATTTGAAGAATGTCTGTTTTACAGAAATACTGTTCTTAATCGGTATCTCTCTCTCCACTCCTTGTCCTACTCACATTTTATCTCTCTCTCTGATCCTCCTTGATTTCTGTCTCTGCTTCTTCTCCTATCTGTCTCCTCCTCTGTGCTTCAGGACCTTCATTGGGGTATGTACAGTAACATAATTGCACATTCTCTCAACCATGCAGTTTTTGTGGCACGAATTGGATTACCATTACCTGGAAAGACTTGACAAAGTGAGAATATGACGTAAGGGAGGGGGGGGGGGGGGGTCTGACATAACAGCACTGGGATCTAAGCAACCATTTTGAGTCAGCATCCATCTTAGGTGCCTGATATTGTCTATTGTCTGTATGAAAGTTGGACTGAATGTTAGTTTAAAATACATTTTTTTCTTCTGAAGTTCCAATTGATATTGAGCGGTTCAGCTAAGCAAAAACCTTGAGAACAAGGGCTAAGTGCCAATGTTATGAAAATACGAGACAGATAGGCACTGTCCGAGGGGGGGACAATGTGTTCTGTATGTAGAGTAAAAGTCACCGGCTTGTATAAGGAATATTGCTGAATCATTTCATTTAGGCATCCCATAATGTTATTAACTCGATGTGTTCATGTTCATATTTTGTTTACGTAGTGACGACACGCAACCTTGTATAGGGGCGTGGGTTTAGTATTTTGTGTATAAATAATGCCTGTATGCCACCATGTCTTTGGGAGGGTTTTATTTTGAAACTCTCCTCTGCGTGTGCACAGCACAAAGCAATAAACTTATTTGTGATTCTGCAAAATATATCCTCAGACTTGTGTTTTTATTCACAACTTTAACAGATGGCGCCCAGAATAGAAACCCAAAAATACCAGAAGCTGAGCACCTGAAAAAAACACTCCTCGGTCACTCAAATCTGAGCGCTCGTAAGAATCAAGGTAAAAGGCACCTTTTGAGGAAAGCCTGAGTTTAAAAAGTTGTTTTGAGTGATGTGTAGAGAGATGTGTTTTGAAGGGTGTCTCAATCTGTGTTGACGGGTTAACCTAGCAGTGTCAAATAAGTTTATTTGTCTGTTCCTGTATCCATTTTAAAGTGTTATAGATGTTAAGTTTTATTGGGATTAAGGTGAGAGTCCCGTTAAAATTTTTGGTTTTTTTCTGATGAAGGTGAGTGTTTGTATGCTTAAGGGATTGTTTTTCAGACTGTCCTGGGTTGTGATAAATATTTTTGTTGTCTGAGCAGGAAGGGTCCCTGATTGTACATTTGCTCTGTTTTGTCATTAACATACCAAATGAGGTTATTTATAGATATCTGTTTAGAAGGTTTTATCTGTATCCAGGTTATAAAAGTATAAGGTTTATCAGGACTGGGTTGGACCCGCTGAAGTAATTCAAGTGTTTTCTTAGGTATAGTTATGGTGAAAAAATCAGAACAATAACATGCCAAAAGAGTTGTACGTAATCAGCTTGCGCTGATTATTGTATCAGGTGTATTGTACAGGTCAATTAAATGTGATTACTGTAACAGGAGAATAATGGGAAACCAAAGTTCTAAAAATTTGCCGTTAGAGGTTGTGTGTCTGCAGACAAAGATTATAAGGAATGGATACAGAGAACAAAAGACGACAATATAAATATGTTTTGTTGGCCAATGAAAAATACATGCAAGTTCAATGAAAATACACATGCAAGTCCCAGTGAAAAACATGCCACCCCAATGAAAAAAGTTTGTTTGCAATAAATTACTATAGAAGGAAGCGTGAACCTATGAGCAGCCGCACCGGTTTTCTTATTCGTAAGAATGCGAACGCAAGGGCTCATAGTGGAACCTTCTAACTTTCAGTAATCCTTGTGTGTCTGTGGCAGTATAAATCTTTGGATTTTATGAGGTTTTTGTGGATAGAGTCAAGCATGGCAGGCCCGGCTGGCGGACGCCGCACAAATCAGTTATGAACGTATCAGCTTTTCCGTCCATTTCCCCACATGCAATAAGTGGTTATAAACATAATTTCCTGATATAAACTCAAGTTTCGGTGCCGGCAAGTAAAATTGTTGCGCCCTTAATGGAGAGTGGTTATATGGATTTGATACCCTAATAAATTTTTCCTGAATGATTACCTGTGTGAAAGATAAACCATGCTAAGTATCACCTGTGTGCACAAATCACCATCCAAAAACTTGCAAGTACGTACGAAAACATGAATATTATTTGCTCACAATGAAATCAAATGTCTGCAAAAAAGAGAATCAGAATCGCAGCAGCACAGAGCCCCCACCTTTTTCTCCAGCGCGAGGAATGTGCTAAGATACGAAACTTTAACTCAAAAGCTCCGGAGCATCAGAGTAGTTTTAAAGTCAGGTTATTTATGAGAATAAAGAAAGAGAAGAGAACTTTTATTAATATAGTTGCAGGGTGAAATTGTTGGGTAATAGGGGAGAAATGTCTTTCTTTTATTTGTTCGTTATTTTTGTGATGTTGTGTGGCTGTGTATGAGAGAAGTTTTTTGTATTTTGTGCTCTGTATTGTGTGTAACCAGTAAAAACACATTTTAATTTTATTTCTAGAGGATTAAGATGTTTGGGAATATTTTGTGTTTAAAAATGTGGTTAAAAGCTCATAAGCATTGTTTGAAGTAAATATTGTATTGTATGTTTTCATGTATATAACGCCATTAAAATGCACAGCGCTTCACAGGAGTGGTGCACGTCGTAATCATATAGGTATCAAAGGGTAAGGGTAAGAGGTCATGGAATAAGTGATCCAGACATAAAAGTAACATTAAGGAAGAGAAGTCCCTGCTCTGAGGAGCTTACAATCTAATTGGTAGGTAGGGAGAGCATACAGAAACAGTAGGATTTGATTAGCAGCCAGGAGAGGAATTTCAGGAGGGGAAACGCAGAATCATAGTTTAAAGAGTAGAGTGATTCTGGCAGCAGCATTTGGGATAGATAGTAGGGAAGACAGGTGAAAGTCAGGAAGCTGGGTTAGCAGGGGATTACAGTTATCAAGATGGGAGAGAATGAGGGTCTGAATCAGAGTTTTTAACAGTTGAGCAACAGAGGAACAGTTGTATTTTTGTGATATTGTGGAGGAAAAAGTGACAGTTATAGAAATGTTTTGAATAAAAGAGGAGAATATGAGAGAGAAGTTGGGAGGGATTCCTAAGCAGTGTGCTTAGGCTACTGGATGGAAGAGTCAAGAATAATGTGGAAGGAGATAATAGGGTCAGGTTTGGGAGGAAGTATGAGGAACTCTGTTTTTGCCATATTAAATTTAAGGCGAAAGAGGGCCTTCCAGGATGAGATAACAGAAGGACATTCAGAAACTTAGGTTTGTATGGCAGGTGTAAGGTCAGGGGTTGAAAAGTAGCTGAGGGTGTTGTCAGCATAGAGGTGATATTTAAACCTAAGAGATGTTATTAGGTCACTTAGAGAGAGTGTGTACAGAGAAAAGAGAAAAGTGTGGTCCACAGAGACAAATGCTGCAGAGAGTAATAGGAGCAGAGTGTAATGACCTCTGTCTTGGGCAGCATATATGTCATCAGTTATTTTAATGAGAATTGTCTCCAGGGAGGGAGCAGTGCAGAAGTCAGATTGTAGAGGGTTAAGGAGAGACTGGGTATTGAGAAAATGGAGCAAGCAAGAGAATACAAGACAAGTTCAGTAGTTAGAAAGACAGGTCAGGGCAAGCTTGCTATTTTTGAGTCATGGTATAACTATTACATGTTTTAAGGTGAATGGAAATGTAGCAGAGTAGTGGGAGAAAGGAGATCAACAGTGATGGTGACATTCTATTTTGAGACATGGAAAATGAGTCAAGGAAAGCAGGAAGAGAGTAGGAAGCGAAGTAGGATAGGAGGAAAAAGAGGGAATGTTCTGGTGTATGGATTCAACCTCTTTCTTAAAATAGGCAGAAAAAGTCCTGAGGTGAGATGAAGGAAGAGTTAGTGTGGGGTTAGACTCGTGAGTATTGATTAATGGAGAGAAATAGGTGTGTGTAGCATGAGAAAGGACAGAATTGCAACAAGATAACATAAATTTGTAGTGAAGGAAGTCAGTGAAACTATGAAAGTTCAAACAGAAGGCATTAAAAAGAACTGAGTGGAGGGAAATAGCATGAGCGTGTGGAGTTATTTGTGTGTTAAGAAGTTATATAAACCTCAGCTATATAAAAGCCCGTTGGTTAATTTTTGAGAGGCGATAAAAAATGTAGTTCTTAGGGCTCTGGATAAAGCTCCATGTTTTTAAACTTTAAGCAAAAGTTCCAATCCAATAATTATTATTTTTCAGGAAGAAGCCGTGGTGTACCGTTATCTTATCTTTTCAGAGTCAATTGGCGAAACGCCCAGAAACAAAATGGCTCTTTGCCCAGAAACAAGTCTTATAAAAAAAAAAATTCTTTAGTCAGATGAATATGCAGAGTGTCTTTAAAATGATAAAGCTGACCGTGTGCTCAGCACTGTGCAAATAGATTATGTAAAGCAAGACATTAGTGTGAAGTCTTATACAAAATCATTTGTCTATTAACTGAATATGTGATGTATGTTATAACTTTTAACCATTTATTTTTCCAAAGGTGTCCGTAAGCAGTGGTTATTGTCAAAATTGCTGTGTAATCTAGAATGGGTTTGCCAGGAAGGGATGAATTTGGGAGTCACCTCTCATTTGTGGGTGTGTCGTGTGTATAGGGTTAAATACAGGGGATACATAGTTGCAAAAGCAGTTACATAAGTGAATAAGGTATGCATTATATACAAGGCATTTCAATTTTTTAACAGAATAGTTACAGTGGAGTGTTTGGGGTAAAAACTAGATAGGGATTGGCTAGGGAAATTTGTAGGGGTAAAATAATTGCTTAATTGGGGGTGAATATTTTTTCCATAACAGTGGATAGTATTGGGAGAAGAGAGATTGGCCTGTAGTTTGAGACAGTGGTTTTTTTTTGTCCCCACTTTTGAAGATTGGGACAAACTCTGGCAGTTTCCCAGGTCTTAGGGATATGGCCTGCAGACAGGATAGAATTAATTATGGAATCAAGTGGGTTAGCAAGGGATGAGGCCCTAAAGTTTCAGGAACTTAGATTGTATCAAAGACAGGTTCACAATGGCTACTTAGTTTTAATTTGAGGAACGAATTAGGAACATTAATAGTTAATACCTCTGTCTATATGCGGATGCTAAGATAGGAGTAAACACATTGATACAAGAATTTATTCCTAGGTATAAATTATCTCCCTATGAGACACATATGGGATGACTTGTGACTATCAACAGTCCAAAGGAAAGAATTAAGGACCATGTTATTGGTAATAAAAGAATAAGTTGTATGCAACTAATACATTTTTTGAGTCTCTCTAGGCAAAGTTGAAAGTGCACCTACTCGAGATGGGGTTAATAGTCACATATTTCCTGCGCAAGCATGCTTTTCATCCCAGGTGAAAAAGCCTAAAGTAACCATCAATACAGCAATTAAAGTGGCAGAGTTCTTTTCCTGGACCCAAAGTACAGTAAAGCTCGTTCAAGCTCAACCAAACGTTCCAGCGCCACCAAAGACCAAAGGCACCTAAAGCACAGCCGCATCAAGTTAACGTCTTGCCGAGTCAAAACTTTAACCGTTAACCAACGAGGAAAATAAGACACCAGGCTAAGGCCCGGTTTTATCAGAACATTTCATTTTTTCAGAGACTCAATATTTTTATTCTTTAGAGTGTGTTAAGTTAGAAATTTAAGGTGTATGTAGAATTGAGCCTTGATGGGAGGATTGGTTTTCTGGAAGCGTGGCTTGTGAATGCTCTTGTATGTGTTTTGGCAGTACTCATCACTCTCTATGTATGTGTCATGTGCAGCAAAACTTTGATCCAGAATGTGTTGCACCTCCACCGAAAGGAGGGGGTCACCCAGGAGCGTGTGTCAGCCACAAGGAAAGGATCATAAGTCAGCCATGTTGACCATCGCAGACATCGTCTGTTCTGATATTCTGAGTGAATGATGTATACAATGCGTGCAGGGGTGAGGATCACGCATTCGCTTCCACAGATACCAAACCCCCTCAATTCTCAGTAATAGAATGTTGTGATGATTCTGAAAATATATGATGATAGCGATAGACGCAATTTCTTTTATCTAGCAACTGCATATCCAAAGAAAGGTTGCTTGCATAAAATAAGGTTTTTAGTATTATGTGTATAATTTCTGTATTTTTCCAATTTTTTAAGGGAACCTCTTTAAAGGGTGTATCAGACACTAGGAACAAGAATCAATTTATGGGTGAAGTGTCTCCACCAACCAATGAAACCTGTGTAAAAATGTATGTTTAGTTAGATAACAATTTACAGGAAGGATGTGGCCTTAATTTTGCAGTTGCTAATTTCATCATTAAACCAAGAACAGGTTCAGATTAGGCTTATGGCCTTACAAAACAGAATTGCTTGTTTTAGCTTCAAAAGGAGGGGTATGTGTCCTAATTGAGGAACAATGTTGTGTTTTTATTCCAGATCAGAGTAGCAATGTGCAGCATAAATTTGATTAAATACAAGAGATTCAAAAGAGGGTTACAAAGGGAAGTGACAGGTTATCACCCTTGGGGTTAGGTGAATGGCTTAGATCACTTGGAGCAAAAACTTTTGAATGCTTTGATGTGTTTAGAGTGTTACTTGTTGTCATGTGTGTGTCACGTGTTGCAGAGGTATGATCCACAAGTGTGCGACCCCCTCCCCAATCTGATGCCACTCTTTACAGATGCCAGAAACAGCAGTCCCTTGAAGAAAGAAGATGCCGATCACAGTTATTCATCAAAAGACATATTGGCCGCAGCGCCTTACGAGACTATGACAGTGAAGGGCACGCGCCCTTGTCCTCTGAGTTATCCCTGGACTATCATCATAATTTTAATTCTCAAAAGCTATGTTTTAAGAATAAAAAAAGGAGGAAGTGACAAAGTGAGAATATGACGTAAGGGGGGGGGGGAGTCTGACATAATAGCACTGGGATCTAAGCAACCATTTTGAGTCAGCATCCATCTTAGGTGCCTGATATTGTCTATTGTCTGTATGAAAGTTGGACTGAATGTTAGTTTAAAATACATTTTTTTCTTCTGAAGTTCCAATTGATATTGAGCGGTTCAGCTAAGCAAAAACCTTGAGAACAAGGGCTAAGTGCCAATGTTATGAAAATACGAGACAGATAGGCACTGTCCGAGGGGGGGGCAATGTGTTCTGTATGTAGAGTAAAAGTCACCGGCTTGTATAAGGAATATTGCTGAATCATTTCATTTAGGCATCCCATAATGTTATTAACTCGATGTGTTCATGTTCATATTTTGTTTACGTCGTGACGACACGCAACCTTGTATAGGGGCGTGGGTTTAGTATTTTGTGTATAAATAATGCCTGTATGCCACCATGTCTTTGGGAGGATTTTATTTTGAAACTCTCCTCTGCGTGTGCACAGCACAAAGCAATAAACTTATTTGTGATTCTGCAAAATATATCCTCAGACTTGTGTTTTTATTCACAACTTTAACAGACTCTCCTCTGATTAGCTATTCTGTGGCACATTCCACACCCGTTTCTTTTCTTACTTTTTTCAGTATGAGTTCCATTACACCTACATGGAAGCAAGGCTCAATTCTTGGATGAGGAGACGTCTACTAGACCTAAAAAAAATGTGCAACCAAAATTTGAAATCTCAATTAATTAGGTTGCAATGAGTCGTTTTCCATTTTGATCAAGTCCTTCATGTTTGAGACCTTCAAGTCTCCTAAGAAGAAGCTTTGAAGTTGCCCAGTAAACATCCCATGCAAGAACAGAGCTTTGAGCTTGATTAACATATTTTGGCTGGGGAATCTGACTTAAAGGACCCCTATGCATCTGACATCATTACGTCTTTGGACAAAGTGGACATTAAAGAATATAAACACCTCATTTAATTGACCCAGGAGAGTGGGTACTACATGGAAAGATTTTAAATCAGTGCAAAGGTGGGGTTTCCATCAATAGATCTGATGGCTTCCAGTTGAAGCCACAAGTACCAATATTCTGTGCAAGACATTGAGATCCCAAAGTAGCATTTGACAATGTACTCTGAATACAATGGAATATTCATCAAAAGTGTGCTTTATCTCTGTTTCCAGTGATACAGAAGTCTCTGGAGAATCTGTGCTGATCGGCAGGCTTTTGCATTATGTATTTTTACTTACCATAAGATCTCTTCCTTTGCCTATACCTTTTTTTATTTTTTTTTAGATTGCAATCTCTGTTATGGAGAAAAAAACATTTGAAACATTAAGGAGGCGATTCACTAAGCAGTGATAAAATCACAAATTACATTTTTTATCACACTTAAAAAAAGTGAAGCCAACAGCGGGATTCACTAAGAAATGAAGGCCATTTTTTGTCCGAGAAAAAAAATGCACTATCGCGCAAGCTGTTTTTAGTATCAGTGCTGTCATGCTATAATTTCTATAGCGCGGTAGCTGGTAGAAGAAAAAGCAGCCTGTATGAACTGCATGGAAATGCTGCGTCTCCATGCACAGCGCTTAAAGGTGATCGTACAGTAAAAATATAGATTATAATAATAGTGTACATGACTCGGGGTCTTCTGAGCTGAACTGCATTGGTTTCAGCCTCGGGGACCCCTACTTCATGAGAAACAGGCCCGTTATGGGGTGCCGGTATCACCTTTGCTTTTAAATCTCCCGCGTCACATGACCGTGGGATTTAAATCCTGCAGGGGGATACCGGCACCCTATAATGGGGCCTGTATCTCATGAAGTAGGGGGTCACCGAGGCTGAAATCAATATGGTTCAGCTCAGGAGACCCCCTGCTCATGTACACTACTATCAAAACACCAATAACAATAAACAATCATTAATTTCTGTAGCGTGTATCCGCTATGGTGATGAAGCTGCTTTAATTTAATTTTTATTATTAGTGTGTGGGAGCAGGGGGTCTCCTGAGATGAACCGCATTGACTTCAGCATTGGGGACCCCTGCTTCCAGAGTTACAAGCCCAGATAGGGTGCCGGTAACTCCTTCATTATTTATATCACCCGGTCATGTGACGCGGACAATTAAAAAATGGCGGCAATTCTGGCATCCGAAGCCCCATACCAGGGTCTGTAACTCAGGAAGCAGGGGGTCCCTGAGCCAGAAATCACAGCTGTTCAGTTCAGGAGACCCCCTGCTCACTATAAAAAAAATACATTAAAGCAGCTTCATTACCTTAGCGGCTATCCACTAAAGCAATGAAAGGGTTAAGGCACAATAGCTGGGGTATTGGGGGCAATTGCCCCCAATAAACATTGCAATATGTACTACCCACACCCTGTGCCCCCACAAACCCCTATACCCCACTAACATACTAAAAAGGTAATTTTTTTAAAGCACAGGAATGTTACTAGGTGGTGTCCTCGGGTTATCCCTGCGGGTGTTGGGGAGTCCTTGGGTGGTCCCTGCAGGTGTCCATGGGCCTCCAGGTCGTCCCCTGGTGATCCCTGGTCCCCCTAGATGTCTTAGGGTCCTCAGTTGGTCCCCTTGGGTGTCTGGGGGTCCTTGGATGGTCCCCGCAGGTGTCTGGGGTTCCTCGGGTAGTTATCACGGGTGTCCGGGGGTCCTCGGTTGTCTGTGTGGGTGTCCGAAGGACCCCGGTGGCCTGCGGTACCAATCCATTGCCCCCCACAAATGTAAAATACTGTAAAATAAATACTCAGTCGGCAACAGGTGAAATGAGAGCGCTGGGGACTGGGGAGAGGGAAGGAAAGAACACGGTAGCCAGCTACGGGGACAGGGGTGGGGGGGAAGGAACACCCCACGCTGCTACCTCCTGCCCCGCATGGGCAGCAGGAGCACCGGGGAATGGGGGGGGTGGAACATGGCAGCCAGCCACTGGGACCGGGGGGGAAGGAATACCCCCCGCTACCACCTCCTGCCCCGCGTGGGCAGCCAGCCATGGGGACCGGGGGCAGGAGTGGGGGGGACACCGCGCGAGCACGAGGAGCAGCAACACACAAACACACACACCCATTACTTACCCGTGCAGGTTTGAAGTCCTGGCAGCTCCATCCTGCGTCACGACTGGGTCAGTACACGTGGACATGAAATCCAGGGCAATGCCGGGTATATCAGTAGTAGCATAGAAAATACAAAACAATGTACCAAAATACATTTTAAATACATTAAAGCAAGCATTTGCCGAAACAAAACATTGATTGTCACTGTATGTACATGTAGGTATAGACCTAAAGGGTCATACATAAATACATTTACAATCAATCTGCAATAAAAAAATTACAAAGAAAAAACCTATAAAAGAAAAATAACATACATTCAATGTTTTTTTCTTACCTTTAGATGTCTTCACCCTCCAATTCCATGGGTCTCAGGAAGCTCACGACCAATCCACGATCCAAAACAGCAATGGGCCACAGGTAAGGTCCAAAGTCCTTTTCTTGTTTCTTTTTCTTCATCTGTTAATTGTAATCCATTTAGGGGTCTTGTTTCTTCTTCTTGTTCTTCTTTTGTATTTTCTTCTGTATCTTCTTCTCTATCTTCCTCTTCATCCATTTTCATCTGTAACGCCATTGTAATCCTATTGGGGAGGAGATCCTCCCTCCTCAGCTTCTTGGCTGCACAGGCTTTTATATGGCACTAGCTGGGAGACCCGGCGTTGCCCGTGAGTTAAATTTCCCGCTAGGAAAAGGGGGAGGGGAAAAGGGAGGGGAAATGGGGGGGAAAAGGGGGGAGGGACAGTGGACAGGAGGAGGGGAGGGACAGTGGACAGGAGGAGGGGAGGGGAGAGGGACAGTGGACAGGAGGGGGGGAGGGACAGTGGACAGGAGGAGGGGAGGGGGGGAGGGACAGTGGACAGGAGGAGGGGAGGGGGGAGGGACAGTGGACAGGAGGCGGGGAGGGGGGAGGGACAGTGGACAGGAGAAGGGGAGGGGGAGGGACAGTGGACTGTGGATGGGAGGGGGACAGTGGACGGGAGGGGGGGGGGGGACAGTGGACAGGAGGGGGGGACAGTGGACGGGAAAGGGGGGGGACAGTGGATGGGAGGGGGGGGGACAGTGGATGGGAGGGGGGGACAGTGGATGGGTGGGGGGGGACAGTGGACAGGAGGGGGGGACAGTGGACAGGAGGGGGGGACAGTGGATGGGAGGGGGGGGACAGTGGATGGGAGGGGGGGGCAGTGGATGGGATGGGGGGGGACAGTGGACGGGAGGGGGACAGTGGACGGGACCCCCCCATGCATAGCTCCGGAGTGTCTGACACACACACAGTGACTCACACACACACAGTGTCACACACACACACACACACACACACACACACACACACACACACACACACACACACACACACACACACACACACACACACACACACGGCACACGGCACACACACACACACACACACACACACACACACACACACACACACACACACACACACACACACACACACACACACACACACACACACACACACACACACACACACACACACGGCACACACACAGTGTCACACACACACACACACACACACACACACACACACACACACAGTGTAACACACACACACAGTGTAACACACACACACACACACATTGTCACACACACACACAGTGACACACAGTGAGACACACAGTGAGACACACACACGTCACCTCGAGGGAGGAAGGGGGTCCTTCCGGGTGCAGCCATCTTAGGCACCCCGCGTGGCATCTGCAGGCTGCCTGCCCACTGCCTCTCGGAGCACCGAGGGGGAGGTTAGTGGAGCACCGGGGGGGGAGGTGAGTGGAGCACCGAGGGGGAGCTGAGCAGAGCACCGGGGGGGAGCTGAGAGGAGCACCGGGGGGGGGAGCTGAGTGGGAAGCTGAGAAAAGCACTCCCTCGCGAGGGAGGAATGGGGTCCTTCCGGGCGCCGCCATCTTAGGCACCCCGCGTGGCATCTGCAGGCTGCCTGCCCACTGCCTGTAGGAGCACCGAGGGGGAGGTTAGTGGAGCACCGGGGGGGAGGTGAGCGGAGCACCGGGGGGAGCTGAGCGGAGCACCGGGGGTGAGCTGAGCGGAGCACCACGGGGGGAGCTGAGCGGGGAGCTGAGCGGAGCACCGGGGGGGAGCTCAGCGGGGAGCTGAGCGGAGCACCGGGGGGGTAGCTGAGGGGGGGAGGTGAGTGTGATGGGGATTGGGAGAGAACAGAGAGAGAGAGGTGTGTGTGTGTGTGTGTGTGTGTGTGTGTGTGTGTGTGTGTGTGTGTGTGTGTGTATGTGTGTGTGTCGTCACTCCGCCTCAGGCCAATCAGAGGTGCGGGGCCGGGCAGGCCAAGGGACCAATGAGATTTCCCCTAGGGACACAGAAAGATGCAGACAGGCATACAGTGCTTTCACAAATATATAATAAGATTTGACGTCACATTTGAGTGGCAAATTGTTCACACGCATCTCATTGGCTATGAAAACCATGTGCCTCTTTTTTTGTGTGTGGATGTGACGTCATGTAAAGGGAGTGAAGCCAGCCAATCAGAATGGATGTGCTTCATTTCCCTTTAACATGATGTCACATTAACCAACATGGCTTCCGTCACATGTTTCTTCAACCAATCAGATTGTGAGATGTATATCCCCAATCTGATTGTTGTAGTAGACCATGTGACAGAGTATTTTTTTGGAAAGGATGTGATGTCATCTAAAGGTAGTCACATGGTCTACTACAACCAATGTGCCTGGGAGGTAAAATTTTGCTCAGTGGAGTCAACAGGTTACCATTGCAACCTCTGTAGCCAGAGATTAAGAAAATCATCATTTTTAAGATTTAAAAAAATGAATAAAAAAAGAGCAGTACAAGCTCAGCGGGGAATAGAATAACATTATACAGATGCAGCGGCCGTTATTCAAAGAAATCTCGAAATGGATTTTGAGATTTGTCCGTGGTCCGCAAAAGTTTTGCCGGGGCAGACTATTATGGTCCATCGCATTAACACAGTAGGAGTCCCTGCGGGGTCTGCCTCTCTTTAATAGATGCACAGTAAGACTTAGGGTGAATCAGTCACTCTAACTGTGCGCCTCTACATCTCACAATTATATCATTTTATTGATTACAGTAATGTAGTTACCGATCACGTGACGCAAGACATTTACATGCATAGGAGATACCGGCACCCTATAATGGGGCCTGTATCTCGGGAAGCAGGGGGTCCCCGGACCTCAAATAAACAAGTTCTGCTTCAGAGACCCCCTGCTACAATACACTAGTAATACAATTAAATATGTAATAACCACCAAAACACAACCCACCCCCTGTACCCCCACATAAAACCATATTTTATTTTTTTGCACGCTGGTTTAATACCACAGGCCGGCGGGGATCCCCGGGTGGTCCCGACGGGTGTCCACAGAGCCCACATTGCACCTCGGGGGTACCCACAGGTGTCTGGGCGCCATCGGGTGGTTACCGCTAGGCTCCAAGGGCCTCAAGGTGGTCCATGCGGGTCCCCATGGGCACCAATGGGGTCCATAGGTGGTCCCTGCGGATTTCTGAGTGTCCCTGTGTCATCCCCACGTGTGTCTGGGGCCCCTCGGGTGGTTCCCACGGGTGTCTGGGGGCCCTTGGGTGGTCCCCTCGGGTCCCTGGGGCGCCCACAGCTGTGGGTCCCCCGGTTCTTCCCCACACAGCTGGTCCATGTGGGCATCCAAGGGTCCTCGGGTTGTCCCCGTGGGTCCCCGCTGGCCTGTGGTACCATTCCTGTAATTAAAAAAAATAAACATGGCCTACATTTCAATAAATACACCCCTGTGCCCCCACATAAAACCAATATTTATTTTTATAGACCATTAATACCATAGGCCGGCAGAGGTCCCAGGAAGGTCCCAACGGGTGTCCACAGGCCCACATAGCACCCCGGGGGTACACATGTGTGTCTGGGGGCCCTCAGGTGGTCCCCGATAGGTTGTCCCCGCTAGGCTCCATGGCCCTCCAGGAGGAGAATAAACCAAAAATCTGTTTTTAAAAAAATCATTAACCCTTAAGAACATTTTAAGTCCAAGTTTACTAAAATAAATTCCCAAACATAATGTCGGTATAAATTGGTTAACAACTATGCAGTTGGGAAATTATAAATGTAATAATTGCATTATATGTAAATATATGGATCCACAAAAAGAATTTGCTTTGCCCTCAGGCAAGACGAGTAACATGAGACATTTATAAATTGTAAGTCTAAATATATAGTATACAAGATCTCATGTGCCTGTGTCCTAGATTATGTAGGCAAAACTATGAGAGAATTATATGTTAGAATTAAAGAACATGTTAATAATATAAAGAATGCAAAAAAAATCTACAACAAATAAGAAACTACTTAATCTTCCTAAACGTTTTTGAAGTGAAACTTCTTTAGTGGCACCTATTCTGATGGGGTAAAATGGGAGAGTTGGGGCCGAAATGTGAAACAGAAGTGACGTCACGGCTCCCCATCCCACTCCCCCCACACGCCTACCGCTCCTAACGGGCGCCGCCCCCCCACACGGCCCATCACATATGCGGCGGCCGGCGGCGATAGCCGCCGGCGCCGCTCTTAATGGCCGCCATACGTCCGCTGCAATGGCACGCATGCGCATTACTAATGGCAACTACGGCCTTCTGCACATGCGCAGAAGCGGCTGGCAGCGGCTCCGTTCCCCCAACATGTCCGCTGCCAGGCCGCACATGCACAGTAGTCATGGGGACGCTGTGGAAAGACACGCATGCAGCTGGCAGCGGCACTGTTCCCCCCACATGCCCCAGCACGGTAGTCATGGCGACACTCAAGACGCCACGGCTCTCCTCAGGGACACTGCTGCCCACACTGCTCCCCGTGGCCCTATGCAGGCCCTGATCTCCCGCGGCCTCTCCTCCAGGTGCATGCCTGTGTCCCTGCAGGCCTCCCACGGCCGCTGCCTGTGGGATGAGCCACTGCGGGTCAGTCTCAGGCCTAAGCTCCGGGCAGGAGGTGACTGTGAGGTGAGGGCGGGGAGACCTTCACCTCCCTGGGCCGGTACCGGGCAGGGAGCTGGAGCTGAGCCGCTCCCCGGCCCTGCAGGGCGGCAGCTTCTGTGGGGTAGAGCCCGAGGGGCTCCTGTGGTCCCTGCAGCCGTGGACTCCCTTCAGGAGCCTGCTCCGGAGGGATGTGCAGACGAGCCATCCAGCTGCCTGCTGGCCACGGCCGCCCAGGATAGGAGCTTCATGCGGGAGGGGGTGATACGGAGCCTGGTGCAGAGGGAAGGGTCCAGGGCAGCCTCTTCCTGCCGCCCGGTGAGTGCGTGCCTAGACTGGGGAGATGGGGTGTATCATTAGGGGGAGGGCAGGGGGTATTGGTGTGGCTATATCATTGGGGGGGGGACAGGGGTTATTGGGGTGTATCATTAGGGGGAGGGCAGGGGGTATTGGGGTGGGAATCATGGAGCTGTATTGGGGGTGAATAGGTTAGGGGGATATGTGAGGTGCAGGGCGGCTGCGCATACGTCACGCAGGCGCACGGTCACACGCGCTCGCACGCACACACGGTCACACACACACACACGCACATGGTCACACGCACGCACACGATCATGCACAGTCACACGCACACACACACAGTCGCACACGCACACGCACACACAGTCAGTCGCACACACACACAGTCACGCGCACACAGTCACGCACACACACACAGTCACACACACAGTCACGCACAGTCACAGTCACACGCACAGTCACACGCACACACACACACACACACACACACGAGGAATTCACGCTTAGTGCAAATACAAGGGATATGTACGCACGTTCTAAGTCAAATTTATTTGCGTTTTGTCAATGAAATTGTATTTTGATTTTTAATTAAAACATCACCAATACAAATACAATTTATGTGACAAAAGTCAAAGAAGTTTCACTTACTATGCGCGTGCACAGCACACACAGCTTTTTTTTAAATTAAATCATGATAGTCATTTAAAAGGTTTTAAATTGATTGGTCTTGAGCAAATACCCCCAAACATTAGAGAAGGGGATCGTAATAAGAAATTAATGCAAAAAGAACAGCAATGGATATATAATTTACAGACAACAGTTCCCAATGGTTTAAATGAACATGTAGATATTGTCCCTTTTCTTAAAATTTTTTAATGATTGTATTCATAGTATTTACATTTTAAAATAGATTTGAATAAAATGTTATTTCGTTAATGTTGTTTAAATATTTGGATATAATATTGTGATTAATCAAATTATCTCTGGAATATTTTAGTACTGATGCTCAAAAGAACAGAGCTAGTATATTTATAATATTGCACTTTAAAATTAATGCACTTTTATATACTGTATGCTAATTTAAATTTAATTTCATCATGGCAGCTTTGATAAGAAAGGATATAATATTTATGATTATCCTAACATTTTCTATATCTTAGTACTGATCTTTAAATGAATTGAACTAGTATTTCTATTAAATTGCCCTTTAAATTGTATGCACTTTAACATTGAGTTAAATAGTTAATTATCTCATTAGTACTGGAGGTATAAAAGTATGAGGAGATACCGAACCTACCCCCCGACGAAGCTTTAGGACTGAAAATAGTTGGGTTCACATGGTGGCGCAGTATCCTTTCATCAGAGACTTCCAAGGATAGTAAAGTTTTCTTGGCACACGGCAAGAGATGACACTGTGATGTCAGAAGTGAGAACCCGGAATACATCACGGATCACGGCGCGGGGAGTTCTGCGATTACAGGCGATTGCGGCGTTCCCGAGACACAGATCCTAGACGGTCATTTCTGAGGTGCCATCACCGGTAGATATTAAAGGACATTTCAACGTGACACTTACAAGAACGATATTTATGTTCTATGGACATTCAATTTGATGTGACAAGTGTTCTTTATTACGGTGACAACTTATCCTTGTACTCATCTAATGCTGCACTACAAATTCTTTACTTGTAAGTAAGGACAGGCGCTTGTGGCCTAATACATATCTTTCATTTATCTAAAAGAGGTCTGTGTCTGTTTTTTTGTTCTTTATACATTTGGAGGTTCCCAGGCAGGACCTTGAAGGGCTGAGGAACCCAGCCCTTTGAAGACAACAACGCATTTGATCTTCTTCATTTCAAATTGGTCTGGAGAATTGGTATAGCACTGGTAATTTGTTTGTTATTAATTGAGAAGGTTTGCTATCCCCGCTCTCTCTCCTGTAAATCAGATTCATTGTTGTGGGGAAGAATGCGGGACCTTTATAATTGCTTGGGGGAGTTCATCACGAGTCTGGAGGGAGGGTCCTTGAGCTGAGGAACATGCCCAGCCACCCTGGGTGGTAGTTAAGACACTGCTTATGGGGGGGATGGCTGCTTTAGTAGCACATGTCTTCTTTGCGACAATCCCCAGTGTCATGAACTAACATGAATGGCTGTTGGGAGAACATTTTCACTCACTGATAATATTTTTTCACATACTCTCTTTAGCAGTGCATTCCTGCTTCCTTTCCCTTATATTTCTTCATCATGTTTGATTGGCTTTTGGTGGCACATTTTATGTTTCTTTCCTATATTTTTTTCTTGTATTATCTTTTCCTACGTATTGCTCGCCGAGATGAGCCACAGATGTAAGATGCCCTTAAAAAGAAGAATGATTTTTATACTCCCAAGAGAAATGTCAGGTGATCTGTCTCTTACCTCCATTAGAGAGGAGCCTAACCCCCCAGTGTCCTGCACTGACAAGGAGAACTACAATAAACTAAATTATCGGTTAATAAATATTTTCTCATTGCCCACCTGAGGATTGAGAGATTTCTGAAATCTGCAAACACGCAGCCTAATGAATAATTCGTGAATGTGTAACCTTGCAAATTCATACACAAACTTGTGTAGACGGAAACGAATTGCATCAAAAATTTTACTTTTTGCATAGTTTGAACATGCTATAAGGAGGTAACGAAAACAGCAAAATGTAAAAATGGATGTTTTGATCCAGAAATGCATGTATCAGTGTTGAATCAACATGCCCTATATTATATTTCAGTTTTATGATGAAAGATTTCAAACACAGAATTTGTGAACAGACAAACTATATTTGATAAACTGTAGTATGTTGCAAAATGCAGTTTCAAACAAACATTTAATATTTAATCATAGAATTACAGTAAAGGATAAGTCATTTAAATATTCCTATTTCATATTAATTCAACTGTTCATCAGATTAATATTTTATATTCAAGTAAATCTTGTTATAGACAACACTATAAATAATGTGTTACATTTCTCCGTGGAGCAATACTGTACTACTTTTTAGCTATTCAGGGAAAATTGGAGTTTTACCATACTTGTTCTTGAAAATACTTACTTAGTTTCTTAGTGTTGTCAATTATTAAAAATATAGAAAGTAACAGGAGAATAATCATTAAATCTCTGAATGCATTGCTGGTGTGGAAAGCGTAAATAAAAAACACAGTCTGAGGTTATTTTGAAACAGAATAACACGTGAATTTATTCAAGTCAAGTGCACAACGGAGACAGCTTCAAAACAAAAGCTCTCCCAACAATAAACATGGTATGCCATATATTTATACCCTAAATCCTAAAGCTCCACCCCTTTATGGGGGGGCTTGCACGTCACTAAACATTACTTCATTTTGTAATACATAACAATATTAAAGTTGATGTCATTTTGTAATACATAACAATATTGTATAACTACCTGTCAGCTAGAAACCATTCTGGGGTTAAATGGGATGTGCCTATTCTGTCGCCTAGCAATATGTTATGAGAATAAATTCTACTGCAAGAATCTAAGCTTATCTCATGGGTTCTCATAACTTTTAGCCTGTTTACACTTTCAATTTGAAGCTGATTGGATGAGGAAGAGTCAATAAATTTAGCTAGGAGCAAAAATTCCATTCCTCTGCTTCACACATTTGTTTATACAGAAATGAAACATAGAAATTAGACTCACAAAGACAAGACAAGATGGCGGATTGAAATATTCACACAAAATGGCTTCTTCCTAAATGCTGTTATGTTGTTATGCCAGACCCCCTAATGTCTCAACTTCGTCAGTCCCTCCTCTGATTCTTTAAAACATTGTTTTTTGAGAATTATTGGTATGATTTTAGTCCAGAAACACGTTGGGAGGCACAAGGGTGCTCCATCATTTCATAATGTTGCTTGAGGGTGTAGGACAGTGCACGAGGGTGCCTGCCAAATGTAGTCATAGTCTCGTAGTATGGCGTTATAGCCAAATTCTTTTCCGGAGTTAGAACATTGTACTTGGCATCTTCTTTCTTCAAGGGACTGCTGTAGATTGGTTCAGCAAACAATGGCATCATGTCTGCAGAGGGGGTTGCATATTTGTGGATCATGCCTTTGACAAACGTAACACAAACATAGAAGACAACGAGTATCACACTCACACACATTACCGCATTCAAAAATTTCGCTCCTAGTGATCCCACCAATCCAGTCAGCCCCAAAAGGTCCCAGTCTGTGTCACCTTCCTTCCTACTGCACCGACACACTTTATTCGAGCAAATACCCGGTATGTACCTGGCAGATACCTGGAATGCGCCACTCCTCACCTCTGACAAGCCCCGTTGCATTTGCCTTCCCAGCCTGGGTTCATGCCTGGCTGATGGGCGGCTGATCTGTTAAATGATAATGATTAGGATTTAATAGGCTGCAATGCTTCGCGTGTCTACCAGATGGCATAAATTCATGAATTGTAATGCAGTATATATATATATACTGTGCAGTATTGCAGCCAGCGGGAATAAAATGCTTCAATCCCTGCTTTGGAAAATACCTCAATGCACTCGGGCAGAAAACAGTCACAAACCTCAATACAACCGGGTATACCCGAATTCGTGGGACTAGCCAAGCTCGAATAAAGTGTGTCGCCAGTGTAAGTCTTTCTTGAATTTCTCCTATCTTATCTAACTCATGTTGTACCTTGCCACTCTGATCTTGGATGAAAACACAACATTGTTCTTTAATTAGGGCACATACACCTCCTTTTCCTCCTATCCTACTTTGCTTCCAACTCTCTACCTGCTTTCCTTGACTCTTTTTCCACTGTCTCAAAAGAATGTCACCATCACTGTTGATCTCCTCTTCTCCCTCTAATCTGCTACATTTCCATTCTCCTTCAAACATGTAATAGTTATACCATGACTCAAAAATAGCAAGCTTGACCCTACCTCTCTTTCTAACTACTGAACTTGCCTTGCATTCTCCTGATTGCTCCATTTTCTCACACCCATTCTCTCCTTAACCCTCTACAATCTGACTTCTGCACTGCTCCCTCCACGGAGACAATTCTCACTAAAATAACTCATGAACTACATGCTGCCCAAGACAGAGGTCATCACATTCTGCTCCTATTACTCCACCTCTCTGAAGCATTTGCCTCTGTGGACCACACTCTTCTCTTTTCTCTGTACACACTCTCTCTAGGTGACCTAATAACATCTCTTAGGTTTAAATATCACCTCTATGCTGACAACACCACCATTTACTTTTCAATCCCTGACCTTACACCTGCCATACAAACCTACGTTTCTGAATGTCTCTCTGTTATCTCATCCTGGAAGACCCTCTTTCGCCTTAAATTTAACATGGCAAAAACAGAGTTCCTCATACTTCCTCCCAAACCTGACCCTATTATCTCCTTCCACATTACTCTTGAATCTTCCATGCAGTAGCTCAAGCACGCTGCTTAGGGATCACTCCCAACTTCTCTCTCATATTCTCCTCTTTCATTCAAAACATTTCTATAACTGTTGCTTTTTCCTCCACAATATCACAAAGATACACCTGTTCCTCTGTTGCTCAACTATTAAAAACTCTGATTCTGCGTTTCCCCTCCTGAAATTCCTCTCCTGGCTTCTAATCAAGTCCTACTGTTTCTGTATGCTCTCCCTACCTACCAAGTAGATTGTAAGCTCCTCAGAGCAGTGACTTCTCTTTGCTCAACTTTTACTTTTATGTCTGGATCACTTATTCTATGACCTCTTACCTTTACCATTTGATAACTATATGATTACGACATGCACCACTCCTGTGAAGCGCTGAGCCTATTAATGGCGTTCTATACATGAAAACATACAATACAATATATACTTCAAACAATGCTTATGAGCTTTTACCCATATTTTTAAACACAAAATATTCCATGTGTTTTTACTGGTTACACACAATACAGAACACACACAATACAGACACCCAAAGAACATAGACACAAACTTCTCTCCTACACAGCGAATCAGCTTCTCATATAAATAACCTGCTTTTATTCTCTTTCTAGTTGCCATTAGAACAGAAGGAAAAAGAATATTGTCTGGTTCAAAAGACCTATTCGTGTGGCCAGTACGAACAAATCTTTTCAATTCCATTCTTTTTCTTCTACTCTCTCTCTTAGGGCTGCTCTGCAATTACTGGCAACATGTCCTACCTTTTGACACTTATAACACTTTATGTCCCTTCCAAACAATATACACACAGTCTCTAATTTTATCCCAATTTCTGCATATAAACCTGTCATAAAAATAACCCTCAATATCTACTTCCTCAACACCACATATGCCTTAATTATCTATCGGCAAATTCACTTGCTATTTCTTTCCTATTCACTTTCTTTTTCACTTGTTATTATATTAACTTCTGTCCTGGCAATAGTAAAAATTAATACAGCGGGACCCTTCTGTCCCTCAACAGAATTCTTTTGACCCATATTAACGTAAGGTATGTTTCCCTGTGGGATTCAAAAACACACGAGACGGCGCTCCCTGAGCTTATCAATCCCACAGAAAAAGACCCCTCTTTCATTTAAACATCTGCGCAATTAGTTGATAATAGTACAAACAGTGCCATTCACTGGCCAACAAAATATTTATATTGTCTCTTTTCGTTCTCTGTATTCATTCTTTATTATTTTCGTCTGCAGACACACAATCCTTTGAGAATTTTTGGTTTCCCATTATTCCCCTGTTACAGAAATCAAATTTAATTGACCTGTACAATACTTCTTCGGTTACAGAAATCAAATTTAATTGACCTGTACAATACTTCGGCTACAGCAATCAACTGTTAATTGACCTGTACAATTTAGCGTTACAATAATCAACGCAAGCTGATTACGTACAACTCTTTTGGCATGTTATTGTTCTGAATAGTGTAAATATGCAGATAAGGACCTGTCACGAGACTGTTCCCCAATCACATTTTCTCATTATAACTATACCAAAGAAAAACTTGAATCACTTCAGCGGGTTCAACCCAGTCCTGATAAACCTTATACTTTTATAACATGGATACAGATAAGACCTTCTAACCAGATATCCATGAACTCACTTGGTATGTAAATGACAAAACAGAGCAAATGTACAATCAGGGACCCGTCCTGCTCCGACAACAAAAATATTTATCACAACCCAGGACGGTCTGAAAACAATCCCTTTAAGCACAAAAACACTCACTTTCATCACCAAAACACCAAAACCTTTAACGGGACTCTTACCTTAGCCCCTAACAACTCTTAACAACTCTTACACTTTAAAATGAATACAGGAACAGAGAATAATAAATTCACGTGAAACTGCTAGGGATTCTTACTCGTCACATCAGATAAGACACCGTTCAAAAATCAGCTCCCCGCACCACTCAAAACTATTTAATCAGGCTGTTTGTCTAAAAAATGCAGGTAGGCTTACCTTGATTCATATGTGAGCTCAGGTTTGAGTGATGGAGGAGTGATTCATCCGGGTGCTCGATTCCGATGATATTGAGTCCCTATTTCGGATTGCGCCATCTGTGGAAAGCGTAAATAAAAAACACAGTCTGAGGTTATTTTGAAACAGAATAACACGTGAATTTATTCAAGTCAAGTGCACAACGGAGACAGCTTCAAAACAAAAGCTCTCTAAATAATAACACGATATGCCATATATTTATACCCTAAATCCTAAAGCTCCACCCCTTTATGGGGGGCTTGCACGTCACTAAACATTACCTCATTTTGTAATACATAACAATATTAAAGTTGATGTCATTTTGTAATACATAACAATATTGTATAACTACCTGTCAGCTAGAAACCATTCTGGGGTTAAATGGGATGTGCCTATTCTGTCGCCTAGCAATATGTTATGAGAATAAATTCTACTGCAAGAATCTAAGCTTATCTCATGGGTTCTCATAACTTTTAGCCTGTTTACACTTTCAATTTGAAGCTGATTGGATGAGGAAGAGTCAATAAATTTAGCTAGGAGCAAAAATTCCATTCCTCTGCTTCACACATTTGTTTATACAGAAATGAAACATAGAAATTAGACTCACAAAGACAAGACAAGATGGCGGATTGAAATATTCACACAAAATGGCTTCATCCTAAATGCTGTTATGTTGTTATGCCAGACCCCCTAATGTCTCAACTTTGTCACTGGATTCACCAATAACTAACACATTACAGTGCTAGTATATTATTGCAAGTACCCTGACATAAATCTGTAAAGGGTTACTTACTGTATGTTTACAGTACTTACTTGCAAAGTGATGTTGGGTCTGTTTCCACCCCTCACTAATTAAACTACTGTTTTTAATACTGGCAACTTTAATACATAAGGAGGATCAGGTTTATACTTTTTACGTTTGGGGGAGATTGTCAGTGTCACGCTGTGCAGCCCATAGACCAGGCCAGTCCCCTGTACTGAGGTGGGATGTTGAATATACACACCGACAGCAGAGGGAGCGGGTCCGGGATATGGTTGTAGCGTGGCCAGGCCTGGGTTAAGATTTAGAATAGTCGTTGTACTTGCCGAGTTCGGGAGTATAGAGAGTTCCGTAGTTAAATCCGTTTCCGTGTCCAAGGGTCTGAGAGGTAAGAATCGTAATGGGTAAGCTGAAGTCGGGAGCCAGAGGGGTAAGTCAGACAAGCCGGTTCAAATCTGTAGGAGAAAAGACAAACAGGAGCACGACACAGTTTCCAGGCTACACAGGAAGCAAGGAGCTATGCAGAGCAAGGAAGTGAAGTCACAGCCGGATATTTAAAGCGACAGTGACCAATCCGGACGAGGGGCATGGCGGAGGCGTGTCGAGGAGCTGCTCGTGAGTAGCTGAGAGACCAGGAAATAGTAGAGCCCAGCTGAGGGTCTGTAACACCAGTGCCAGAATCCAAGATGGCGACGGCAGAGTTCAAGGTATGCACTGGGCGGCGGCATGGGTAGCGACGGGGGGCAGGGGCAGCAGCCACTGCAGTACTGGTAGTGGGTAAGGAGGGGTCACGCCACAAGGGACGTGGCCCCCGATTCCTTACAGTCAGGCTCCATTGTTTTAAAAAAAAGCAAAAGTTAGATGTAAAAGAAGCAAACCAATTGCCTTGTAAACACGTTTTCCTACATCCTAGTGGACAAATATATGGGGGGGGGGGTGGGGGAAGCTATTTTTTTTTCATTTAAGAACAAGTTAATAAATTTATTTTGAATTTTTTAATTTAGCATGTAAAACTAAATCCATCACTCTTTTTGTCTTGTATTCTTTGGTAGAATGTAATTTTTTCTTTGTTTATTTCTCTCAGAAAGAGGTCTCTAACCCAAATAACATAATACTGTAACTTCTTACTTTGTACAGTAACTAAACACAAAACCCCAGCAAGCTCTTTTTGGGAACACCTCAGCACCCACAATATATATATATATATGTATATAAGTGTCAAAATGGAGTGCTATTAAGCGTGGAATATGTATGCAACAGACGGACAGAGAAGCCCAATGCTACATCCAACATGACAAAAATACACAGTAAAATCATTAAAAATTCTCTTGAAAAATATTTGTCCACTAGGATGACCCTTTTCATGAGAATATATAAGTATGTTATTGTGTATTTTTGTCATGTTGGATGTAGCATTGGGCTTCTCTGTCGTCTATTGTACAGTAACTACAATCTGGACATGTCTTTATATATAATATTTATGGGGGTAAAATATCAAAGCTGTTACAGTATCTTGCTTACAAGATCTAGTCAATTGGATCAATACATTTCCTATAGTAGAATAGGTAATGGAAACATGCATACAGTACTCTATACAGTATTGAATGCAGAAATAATGCTGTATAAATGTTATAGGGCAATCACACATTTATCCTTCTATTTGTTTATTTAAAAAAATGCTACATAGTACTTACTTCAATTGTGTAATTGTTAATGGATTATTTTTCATTGATGTGAATCTCTACTACCTCAATCAAAAGCAGTGCAAATTATACAGTTCACATGTTAAAGTATTAATTGTTCAGTTGGGACAAAGTTGCAGAATCTTTTAAATGTATGTAGCCATGTTTAAAAATGGTATACAGTTCTCTCTCATGCTGGCAGTAAACCTGGTAAGTATACAGAATTGCCAGCATCAATCATGTAGGTTTGCCCTCACACCCTGGTGAGGTGTCATATGTATTCAAGGGGAGTGGTAACATGCTCTGAGTCCACTGTTAGTGACATCAGAGATATGGCTATTCCCTAAGTTATATAAGACAAAACACTGCTCAAAGTTAGTGTTGTTCTGAACTTGTAGTTCAAGAGTGTGGTTCTACAGTAAGCAGTAAGGTTTATTAAGGTCTGCAGCAGTAAGGCTGGTAGGTCTAGAGAGAGTGTCTACACTGTGTTCAGGGACCTGGTACAGGTGGTGATCTCCCTGAGGGGAGAGGTGATCCAACTCCATTGGGAGGACAGATTCTTCTGAAAGACAGTGCTGTAGAAAAATGAGCGGCTGAGCTGACTGCTGCGAGGGGCAGTTGCCTACCCTGACAATAGAGATGCATTTATTCATCAAAACCCTCATGTGTGAGTGTGGAGTTACTCAGCAGAGGAAGGCACCTGGAAGGAGTTCCTCATCAGAACCATCTCCCTGTGGGTACAGAGATCCTGATGAGGTGTAGGCGCTGCACTGAAAGTAGGTAGGACTCAAAGCACACTACCTCAGCGCCTGTCTTGCTGATATCCCCATAACACCATCATGCGGGAGACTCAGGAGTCCTGTAGCCAACAGGTGCACCACCAGACAAATCCATTTAATGGGGACCGGTTAGACCACAGGGGCCAATATGAGATTGGGTGGTGAAGTGGGGTCCAGAAACTCCGTTACATTTGGAGGTGCTGCCGAGATCTGCATCAACAGGACAGGCTTTTGCTAGGCACACTAGGAAACAGGGAGAGTGTATGCTGCCAGTCAGTGCTGTGTTTGGGACAGAAACTAGGGGTAGTCAGGGGGTCTGATAGATTTGTCAGCTCGCAGGGACGACCTAGGATCCTGGTAGGAGTAAAGTGGGTCTGGAGATAGGGCTATAGCTGTCCTAGTCGCTTTGAGGCAGCTAGTTGGTAGGATGCCTAAATGGAAAGCCTGTTAACAAGAGTCAGGAATCCTGGAGAGGGTCTGCGCTAGGCTGGCCAACAGTAGGTAGACGCCCCAGTACAGCATGAAGAAGCCAGAGTACTCTAGCCCATTCCAGACCACTTAACGCAGAGCACAGACTGGAGGGAGGAGGACACAGCATACACTGAGAGAGTGAGCCTAGCCTGAGGTAGTGCCACACGAGTCAGACTTACATCAGGTACACAGGTGGTGCATCGGCATTCTTTATTGCATCGGTATGGTAGCTGCCCCGCAGAGAGGAGCTCTATGTGCGATAACACAAACAAATACAGTGAAAAGATGGCGACCGCAAGAGTGGAGGATCCGCGCGGCGCGGAGAGTCCAAGATGGCGGACGGAGGCAGATTGAGGAAGCGCACGTGGTGTGCGTTCCACTGAAGAGCAAGCATCAGAAGGGACTTTTGCAAACATGCTGTGGAGTGGCGCCAAGGCTGTGGCCGCGCCGTTTTGGTCCTGCTTAGGACCGCGGGGTGCTACCCTGGAGGAAAGTGTTGAGGACATTGTGGTGGTGTGTGGAAGGAACGGGGAATCTGCTCGCCAGACGGCGATGCCTATGCAAAGATTTACCTCAATTGCAATTGTGAATGGCCGGGCAAACCAAGATGGCGGCTCCCGCTTCCCTGGGAGACCACGTGGGCCGGATGTAGGAAATTCTGCAATTGCAAAAGTTACAGACAGTTGGCCGGGATTGGCGCCAAGAAGAGAACCCCACCCTTCTGGGGGGTATGGTGCGAAAGCTGTGGCCGCGCCCTCATGGACAGTGACAGACTAAGCGCCAGTGCAGGGTCACCCTGTAAACTTGTGGGACCCTCCCTTAATCTCAACCAGGGGGAGTGGTTTCCAGTTGTGCCAGATGCGGGTGGAGCAGGCGGAGGGAGGAGTTATCAAACCAACCCCTGCACTTCAGTTACGAGGAGCCAGTGAACAGAGCAGACCACTATAAAAAGTGTCTCCTATAATCAACATGGCCAGCCAAGCCGAAAAGGAAATGGACTTTTCTGCGCACCCCTACTCTGCACCGGGAGGCTTCCTGGTGCTCACGGCGGGTGGAAAAGAGACAATTAAGTGTCTATGTATGCAGTGCCGACTGCCGGGTGGTGCGGTGAGCACAGCGGCCAGGTGCCCCCAGTGTGGCATCCACTACTTATGGGCCGTGCAGTCATTCATACCTGGACAGACCGTGGAGGCGGGAGCGGACACAGCCATGCTGACGGCTGAAGCCCCGCGTGCGGCCTGGAAAGAACCAGTTGATCCTGGTACCTGGGGATCGCTCCTAATGATTAAAATGGAGCCGGAAGAGAAAAGGGCCTACCAACAAGGGGAGAACCGAGAACCTCACCATCGGTCCCCGACGGGAGTGCCACTTCCCGAGTTGGAGTTAGGCTCCTCGGACGAGGAACAAGCGACCCCGACGACAGTGGTGATGCGCTTACCGGCGGACCACTACAGCAGTGCTGTGGAGGAAACGGCACTTACCTGTGTCGCTGCGGAGTGGAGTCTCAAGTCGCCCGTGCAGAGGAAACCGGAGAGGCGGAGTCCCAAGGTTGTATTGACTGGCGGAGCAGCCGGAGAAGAGGAACCCATCCCGAGCCGACGGAGCGGTGAGCGACATCCTTGCCCTCCACAGGTGCCGGTGGTGGCGACGGGGAGAGAGGCCTAGTCCAGGCCCGAGCGGAGCGGAGAGCAGGACCATCACTTCCGGCGGTACATGTCGTTCTGGAGGAAGAGGTTCCGGTGGGGAGCCCAACCCAAGATGGCGGCGGTGAGTCCCGCGAGATTGATGACATCACATCTGGCGGACACAGCGGAGCCGGGTGGAAGATGGCCGCGTCACAGCGACCAACCAGCTGTACCAGATCGCCTGGATCCGGGAAGAGCTGGCAGGCCCTACGGAAGCCTGGGAGCAGTGAGACGGAAGAACCGGAAGGCCAGTCCGATGGCACCGGGCAAGGTAGCGAGAAGTTGCGGGTCGTAGCCCCGCGGATGCCAGCAGTATTTCCCTATGCCCAACCCCCGGCCATAGTTAAAGCCCCTGCCCCTGTCACTTTTCCCTATGGGTCCCAATCCAGCCAGGGGTTATCTGGGGAGTCCCGATCTAATTCGGATGAACGGACTGGAGAGAACTTGGACTGGGGCGAGTGCTTTACGTCTGATGATGGGTCGGGTGGGGGAGTGTACACATGACAAGTGTCTTGTTCCAGCGAGTGTACCAGTACCGCAAGTGTCACCAGTAGGCCCAAAAGGCTAGGGTCAACTTCCCAATCTACCGGTACCTCGGGGATATCCTCCGGGGGAGAACCAGAGGACAGAGAGGGTACAGTGGCGGTACTGGAGCAAGTGCCGCAGAGAAAGAGACCAGGTGGTGGGCACCCAAGTTCGAGGGGTACGAGGCCTGGCTGGACCGCACTCGGTTTATTTTACGGAGAGAGGGGGTAGTGGACTACTGGTGGGGAGTAGGGGAATTTACAGAGGAGGAACGCATAGAGGAGCTTAGGATGAGGTGCCACGACATTCATACGGGAGTAGTGGACCCCAAGGGGACAGCTAGATTCAGGGATCCCGTGGAGCCTGATGAGCCGATGTCATGGGTGCTGCCAGGCAGGGCAGGTAACACCAAATTGATCAGGTCTAGCAGGGCTGAGAGGGCCATAGTTACCAGATACAAGAAGTCCCACGGGTTGGAGTATCCCTATGTACCTGAGCCTTTAATACAGGAGATTGAGGATGGGAGGAATGCCTGGTTGAGGGAAACCATTGAGGAGTACATCCTGATGAAAGGTGGTGGGTTCTCTGCTCACAAGACGGAGGAAAGGATCACTCAGCTTATGAGGGTATGGAGCATTGGGCGTAACGTCTACATGCACAGGGTAGAATACCGACCAGAGAATGGGCTACCCAGGGAATATAGCATCACCATTAAGGATATGGTAGGTAGAGAGGTATGGAAGCCAGATCCCAGGCACTATTATTAGGATGATAGACTGAGTGTTTCTCATTAGGAGCAGTGTGGTCTGCTGGACAGCAGGCACTATATATGTTGGTTTATCATGAGAGAACTGTAATGTATTTATATATCATGTGTTGTTGTGTTTTGTTGTGCTGCCTGGAGGAAGATCTGACAAATGTAGGTGTTGGGATTCACCAGGGGGAGAATGTAGCCATGTTTAAAAATGGTATACAGTACTCTCTCATGCTGGCAGTAAACCTGGTAAGTACACAGGATTGCCAGCATCACTCATGGAGGTTTGCTATCACACCCTGGTGAGGTGTCATATGTATTCAAGGGGAGTGGTAACATGCTCTGAGTCCACTGTTAGTGACATCAGAGATGTGGCTATTCCCTAAGTTATATAAGACACAGCACTGCCCAAAGTTAGTGTTGTTCTGAACTGGTAGTTCAAGAGTGTTGTTCTACAGTAAGCATTAAGGTTAATCAAGGTCTGCAGCAGTAAGGCTGGCAGGCCTAGAGAGAGTGTCTACACTGTGTTCAGGGACCTGGTACAGGTGGTGATCTCCCTGAGGGGAGAGGTGATCCAACTCCATTGGGAGGACAGATTCTTCTGAAAGACAGTGCTGTAGAAGAATGAGCGGCTGAGCTGACTGCTGCGAGGGGCAGTTGCCTACCCTGACAATAAAGATGCCCTTATTCATCAAAACCCTCATGTGTGAGTGTGGAGTTACTCAGCAGAGGAAGGCACCTGGAAGGAGTTCCTCATCAGAACCATCTCCCTGCGGACACAGAGATCCTGATGAGGTGGAGGCGCTGCACTGGAAGTAGGTAGGACTCAAAGCACACTACCTCAGCGCCTGTCTTGCTGATATCCCCATAACACCATCATGCGGGAGACTCAGGAGTCCTGTAGCCAACAGGTGCACCACCAGACACATCCATGTAATGGGGACTGGTTAGACCACAGGGGCCAATATGAGATTGGGTGGGTCAAGTGGGGTCCAGAAACACTGTTACATGTATATGAAACATCCATACAAACTGTTAAATGCTTCAGTGCTTTTTATTTTATTATCACCCCAATGATTTTTAATAATGTATTTTATACGCTGTAGTTCTAATCCATAGTACTGTATATGTATTTTATGTACTGCTGTACCCAGCATAATAATACTAAATTAAAAACAAAAATTATAACAAACACATTCATTTTTTTAATTTGTAAATTTGTAAGAGCATGTGGCTACTGGGACATCATTTTGATAAATTACCCCCAACAAAACAAAGATTAATTCATCAATAACAATGCAGAGCATCTACAGTATGCAAAGTGGTTACCATGAGGGATGGGACATGGATCTTATTACATGTAATGGTGCTGTTATTATCTAGTTAGTAGTGATGTATGACATATTTGCTAAAGTTTCCGAACAAGGTGAAATTTGAAGAGGGGGGGGGGGGGGTAGATGAAATTTTTAGCAGATTTAAAGACATTCACACAACTGGGGCCTTGTATCTAAAAGCCACTTGACCAATTTTACTGCCATTTTTGCATATTTGTACACATTTTTGAGCAAGAGTAAACTTATGAAAACAATTTGCAAAATGTAGGAGAAATGTTATATAAAACAAAATTGTGAAACATATTTGAAGAGATTTGCACATCTCTACTACATAGTCATTACACTTGGGGTTATTCATTAAACTATGATAGTGTTGACAGAGGCAACCTAAAAAAAATCAATAAAATCAATGCAATGTCCTTACTTTTGATTTAATTTGAGGAAATGAGTAACATGTTGGGGAAGTAGATTTGTGGATAAAGCAATGACCTCTGAACAGAAGCCTCAGACCCAGGCATGTTTAAACTAAGAAAGATTAATTTATTTTACTACGCCTCAGGCACTAAAATTGGACGGTGAGACCTTCTGTGCAGAGATATCACTATTTGTATAATATACCTTGCAACACTAAATAAAATATATATGGCAAGGCATAATAAATATAATGTTTCAGTAGCCTAAATATTAGAGTATATTTTCTGACCCTGAAATCACCTTTTATGCAGTAATATTGAGTCTGAAAGCTCAGTCCCATTGTATTGGTTTCATCATTAAGAGATCCAATATTTATAAGGATAATACAAAGGCTCCCAAGTAATTGTATCAAAACACATACTTGCAGGTGCTAAAACTCTGTTGTGTGATCCAGTGATATGAGGATTGTTTGTAATTTATGTAATAAATGTTACGGTCCAGATTAATGGATCTTGTGAAAGATCCATTATGCTGGAATTAAAATATTGGCTAAATAAATAAAATAAACACTTGAACCTTTAGGAGTACTACTCTTCTTTTTTTATTTTATTTATATATTGTGATGGAGTCACTGTCCTTATGGACTAGAGACCTAGCGGAGTGTGTAGGTTCCAGTGTGCAGGATGTTAATTCCTCCGTGGAAGCTTGCTGCACCTGGAACTAATTAAGCCAGCACTTCTAAATGAAGACAGGAAGTGGTCTGCACTTAGACTGGTTGCTGTATCATGAAGGATTCCCCATACAGCATCAAAACAGATAAGAGACTTTATTGTTGGACTTTTAAATGCGTGGTTCATTTTTTGGGGTGGTAACTAGCTTAGATAACCACCCAGTTAGAAAGAGCAGGAGCTGCTGTGTAGTCAGACTCCTGAATAGGAGTAGGTGTTTCTTTCATGATTTGTTTTGCACTAAAGGGACGGTGGGCTTGTTATTGTATTATTTAACCCCTGTAAATAAAACAAATACAATCTCTGTGATAAAAGAAGTACAGAGTTTCCTGCCTTAATATGGAATATCAAAAAAGACGGTGCAAAACAGCACTACAAACAGTCATAAAATAATCCCTATTAGGAAAAAGGTGGAATATAAAATATAACAACACTGGCAGCCGGACAAATACTGACAGTACAGTCAGTCAAAATACATAGAAGAAAAAAGAAATACCGGCGCCAAAAATTAAATTAAATGTCAATTATATGAAGTCCAAACCATACAATGTGAAGTCCAATTGTAGGTCTTAAATGAACAGATGATGTGCAAGTGAACTGTCGATTCTCACCAAGAAGCAGTGCAGTATGTGAAAAAAAGGAAAAGAAACAGATTATGGTGCAGTATGCCAATCAATGCAGACTTAAAAACATATAGGGCCTCATGCAGTAAGGCCCGATAAAATCTTTTCGCCAAGTGTGGCGGATAGGTGGGTGATCGGCATTTTTTTGGCGATTTGCCCTCGCAGTATTCAGTAAGGGTCGAATCCTTCCGATCCCTGCCGAAGCACTGCGAAAGCAAAGCTGCCGATGAGCCTGTGCCGATACAGGCTGGCTCACGATAAGCCTTCCGATAGGCCTTGTCTGCCGATAGATGTTTGCAGCAGAGAGAGAAAAGCCGCTCTCTCAGCGCAAACATCGGCAACAAATAAAGTATTTTTAAACAACTTTTATTCATAGTGTACATGTGCAGGGGGTCTCCGGAGTTGAACCGCATTGGTTTCAGGTCGGGGGACCCCCTGCTTCCCGAGATACAGGCCCCTTTATGAGGTGCCGGTATCCCTCTGCATTTAAAGGTCCCGATCACGTGACCGCAGCCTGTAAACAAAGCAGAGGGATACCGGCACCCCATAAAGGGGCCTGTATCTCGGCAAGCAGGGGGTCCCCGGACCTAAAACAAAAACGCTTCAGCTCCGGAGACCCTCTGCACATCTACACTATGAGTAAAACACACATCAATAAAGACTAGTTCCTTACCTTACAGGGTATCTGCTACGGTAGCGAAGCAGCATTAATATTTATTTAATAATACTGTACTGTGAGCAGGGGGTCCCCCGAGCTGAACCGCATCACTTTGTGGACCAGGGACCCCCTGCTTCCCGAGTTACAGGCCCCGGAATGTGTCATCGGGTGGCAGTGTCGCCGCCATCTTTATAGCGTCCCATTCGTGACGTGCCCGCTATAAATATGGCGGCGACACTGTAATCGATGCCCCAAACCGGGGCCTGTAATTCGGGAAGCAGGGGGTGTCTGAGACACAAATTAATGCGGTTCAACTCAGGGGGGCCCCTGCTTCCGCACAATATTATTAAAAATACATAAATGCTGCTTCATTACCATAGCGGATAGCCGCTAAGGCAATGAAGGGGTTAAGGCAGAATAGCATGTTTTTTGGGGACATTTGCCCCAAATAAACATTGCAATAAACAACATACACCCCCTGTGTATGTAAAATACATAAACAACAATAAATACATTAAATACATATAGTACTCACCACCCATGTCCGGCTGCCACGATGAAGGCCATCCTCATCTTCATCCTGCCCATGCCCCATCCGCTTCTGCAAAACAGACACAAGAATTAAAACATCCAATGTAATGTCCCCTAACCCCTTAATCACCATAGCGGTTATTAACCGCTACAGTCATTAAGGGGTTAACCCACCATCACCCACATACCCTCCCCCACTAACCCCCCCAACCACCCTCACCCACTACCCACAGGGGAGTCCTACCAAATACCCTTGGGGCCAATACCCCCTCCCCCAGCACATACAGTACAATAATGTGCCAAATAACTATTATCCACATAGGGATAATACATTATTTGGCCATTATTAAACACATTACATACCGTAATAAAATAAAGAAAATTCTACTAACCTCATCAATAAGAAGGCTCCGTCGCCAGCATCATCCTTGGGGTCCGTTGCCAAAATAATAAATAGGCAATACATCTCAATTACATTAACATACCAATGAACCCCTTAATCACCTTATCGGGTACTAACCTCAAAGGTAATTAAGGGGTGAAGCCATCCTGCAATGGCACCACTTATGCATAACATCCTCAATGAATTTAAAAGAAATTTCCTAACAAAATCTCATTTAATCATTCAATCTGAAGGCTCAAATGCCACTTAAAACATTGCTTTTACAGTGTATACATGTAGCATAACATGTAAACTACATGTACACGCTGCAAATCAATGTTAACAATACAGTAATCCAACTCAAATAGCCTGACATCACAAGAAGTATATTATGTCAGCAAATAAAGTCACCATCAATGAATTAACACACATGAATTACATCCCTAAACAATTAAAATACCATCCATAACAATTACACAATTAACTATAGCTATCGTAATAGAGAACAACTTCAAAACATACAAAAAAGGACACCAACAATTACAATATACTATAGCAAGCCTCTCCATAACCTACAGTACAGCATACAGCCCAAAACTTACATCTCTCTAATAATAAAATACATTTAACACACATCTATGCATAGCAGCATAGCCACAATGATTTACAATACAGAAAATCAAGCTTTAAAAACACTATCATTTCTTACCCTGTATGTATATATCTCTCTTTACATACATACATACATACATACATACAGTGGTAAGAAATGATATGCATAAAAAAAAAATGAAGACATGAAAAAGCAAAAAAAAAACCATTAACATTAAATACATTTCTTTATTTAACTTACCATTACTTGCCCCCACCGACTTCCATTGATCAGCTTACTCACGAACCAATCCACGAACAGGAACCCATAAAATAAAAACCATAAAATAATAAACATTAAAATAATAAAACACGACAATCCAGGGGTCTTCTAGTTGTAATCCATCTTCATCTGTATTCTTCTGCCTTCTTCCGGGGTCTTCTTGCCGTCCGGTACACACCCTGGTCTTCTTTCTTCAGAGGAGGTCCTTCCTCCTCGGCGTCTGGCTTCAAAATGAGACGACATAGGCTTTTAAAGGCCTATGACGTCACATTTTCGTCATATGGTTCCCACGGCCCTGATTGGGCCGTGAAAACCATGTGTTTTGGCCGATGTAAAAAAAAATGATGACGTCACTTAAAGGCAATGACAGCACAGCCAATCAGAATGGCTTTGCTGCAATTGCCTTTAAGATGACATCATGAAAAGACACATGGCCAGACTCACATGGTACGGCAGCCAATCAGAGCGTGGGAAGTCTATCCATACTCTGATTGGTTCAAGTACCATGTGACAGAGGCTTGGGGGAGAAAGGATGTGACGTCATTGAAAGCCTCTGTCACATGGTACTTGAACCAATCAGAGTAGGGATAGACTTCCCACGCTCTGATTGGCTGCCGTACCATGTGAGTCCGGCCATGTGTCGGAAATGAAAGTGAAAGTGAAAGAAATGATAGTGTTTTTAAAGCTTGATTTTCTGTATTTTAAATCATTGTGGCTATGCTGCTATGCATAAATGTGTGTTAAATGTATTTTATTATTAGAGAGATGTAAGTTTTGGGCTGTATGCTGTACTGTAGGTTATGGAGAGGCTTGCTATAGTATATTGTAATTGTTGGTGTCCTTTTTTGTATGTTTTGAAGTTGTTCTCTGTTACGATAGCTATAGTTAATTGTGTAATTGGTATGGATGGTATTTTAATTGTTTAGGGATGTAATTCATGTGTGTTAATTCATTGATGGTGACTTTATTTGCTGACATAATATACTTCTTGTGATGTCAGGCTATTTGAGTTGGATTACTGTATTGTTAACATTGATTTGCAGCGTGTACATGTAGTTTACATGTTATGCTACATGTATACACTGTAAAAGCAATGTTTTAAGTGGCATTTGAGCCTTCAGATTGAATGATTAAATGAGATTTGGTTAGGAAATTGCTTTTTAATTCATTGAGGATGTTATGCATAAGTGGTGCCATTGCAGGATGGCTTCACCCCTTAATTCCTTAATTACCTTTGAGGTTAGTACCCGATAAGGTGATTAAGGGGTTCATTGGAATGTTAATGTAATTGAGATGTATTGCCTATTTATTATTTGGCAACGGACCTCAAGGATGATGCTGGCGACGGAGCCTTCTTATTGATGAGGTTAGTAGAATTTTCTTTATTTTATTACGGTATGTAATGTGTTTAATAATGGCCAAATAATGTATTATCCCTATGTGGATAATAGTTATTTGGCACATTATTGTACTGTATGTGCTGGGGGAGGGGGTATTGGCCCCAAGGGTATTTGGTAGGACTCCCCTGTGGGTAGTGGGTGAGGGTGGTTGGGGGGGTTAGTGGGGGAGGGTATGTGGGTGATGGTGGGTTAACCCCTTAATGACTGTAGCGGTTAATAACCGCTATGGTGATTAAGGGGTTAGGGGACATTACATTGGATGTTTTAATTCTTGTGTCTGTTTTGCAGAAGCGGATGGGGCATGGGCAGGATGAAGATGAGGATGGCCTTCATCGTGGCAGCCGGACATGGGTGGTGAGTACTATATGTATTTAATGTATTTATTGTTGTGTATGTATTTTAAATGGACAACTGCACTATTATCCATTTGTGGATAATAGTCATTGTGCCCATTACTATACTGTATGTTAGGGGGTATAGGTGTTGTTGGGGTCATAAATATATATATATATATATATATATATATATATATATATATATATATATATTTAGTTAGTGTGGGGCTGGTGTGTGTATTTTTTATAATTGTGGGCAGTGGGGGTGGGTGAAGGGGGTATTAGCCCCAACGGTGGTTGTTTAGGGCTTGCGGGTGGGTAGCGGGAGGCCTTAACCCCTTCATGACCATAGCGGTATTAACCGCTACGGTCGTGAAGGGGTTAAGTGCCCCCGCAAGCCCCCCACAAGTCCTAAACTCACACCCAGGGCCAAATACCCCCTTCACCCACCCCCTTTACCCACAATAAAGATGGCACGGTGGGTTAACCCCTTCATTGCCTTAGCGGTTAGCCGCTAAGGTAATGAAGTGGCCTTTAAATGCAATTTTCCTGCCTCGGATGCATGCCGAGGGGCCCGGTGCGGGTATCAGCTCCGGAGACCCCCGGCATCAATCACAGGCAGGAAAAAGGGCTGATTTTTTCAAAGTGTCGCCCCGGCCGATGCTTCTCCTCCAGCAAGTTGCCAACTTTAGTTGGCGGGACAGATTGGCCATAAAATCTCCAATCTGGGGTGCCGATCAGCACCGAAAAGCTGATCGGGGCTTCCTGAATTCAGCCGGGTTCAAAAAGTGCCGATAAGTGGCTTATCGGCAGCCGTCTACCGATAAGTTATTATCGGGAGGAAAAGTTGCCGATAATTCCCACTTATCGGCGCTTACTGAATCAGGAAGGAAAAAAATGGCTATAAAATGGCGAAAAAGCCTTATCGGGCCTTACTGCATGAGGCCCATAGACTGACAACACATAACAAACATGACAGACTAACGACCATACAAGCCAGGCTAAAAATTAAAATGTAAAGCTATTTATTAACAACTGATGCTGGGTACTGGAGGATTACTGGCAAACACCAATCCAGGGGGGTAAAATTGTAACCCTACTCACAGGACATTAGACGTTTGAAAGCAGTACAACTGGAGTCACACTCTTGTAGTTTAAAGATGGCGATCGGAGCTCTCTCACTAGCGTCCCCATGTGAGGTGGATGTTGGGTTGAGTCACATGAGTCACAGGAACTGCGGGACTTCCGGGCGGATATGACGTCACGCCCTGCGGATCTCCCGATCAAGGAATGTCCCTTGAAGAAGTGCGCGCATGCGCACGAAACGCGTTGGGAAGACTTTCAGTGTTTTAGAAGCTGAGTTTTGGTTCGTGGAGGAGGTTGCATAGTAGCTGTTTGAGCCGTGGGGGACGAGAAGCGTGAGAGGAACACAGGTATCAGAAGCACCGCAGGGCGTGACGTCATATCCGCCCGGAAGTCCCGCAGTTCCTGTGACTCGTGTGACTCAACCCAACATCCACCTCACGTGGGGACGCTAGTTAGAGAGCTCCGGTCGCCATCTTTAAACTACAAGAGTGTGACTCCAGTTCTACTGCTTTCAAACATCTAATGTCCTATGAGTAGGGTTACAATTTACCCCCCCCCCGGATTGGTGTTTGCCAGCCATCCTCCAGTACCCAGCATCAGTTGTTAATAAATAGCTTTACATTTTAATTTTTAGCCTGGCTTGTATGGTCGTTAGTCTGTCATGTTTGTTTTGTGTTGTTAGTCTATATGTTTTTAAGTCTGCATTGATTGGCATACTGCACCATAATCTGTTTATTTTCCTTTTTTTCACATATTGCACTGCTTCTTGGTGAGAATCGACAGTTCACTTGCACATCATCTGTTCATTTAAGGACTACAATTGGACTTCACATTGTATGGTTTGGACTTCATATAATTGACATTAATTTAATTTTTGGTGCCGGTATTTCTTTTTTCTTCTCTTCCTTAATATGGGACACAAAGATACCGCAACGTGTTGCAGATATCACATAACATATATAACATATATATATATGTAGCCAAGTTTCCTTGGACTAACATTCCCTGGCCTTGGTTCCACTGTAAGTCCCCATACAGTGTGGGCAGTGTGGGCATAATTCCTATGGGGTCTGTTCTAACATTCAGTGTGTAATGTTATTTTGTTCAGAAGGTATGAGCAATAAAGCTCATCCGTAGCTCTCATTGTAAGGAGGGGCATCTATGACAAGAATAAGCCGTCTTACAAGTCACTCCCCAGGGAAGGAGGGAGGTGTTCTTCCCTATAGGGTTGTGTCTGGGATAGCCATCAGAGAGTGAGGGTCTTCTGGAAAAGATGCCAGAGTGAGCATATACTGCAGAGAGGTCTATTGCTAGAGAAGTGACTGAGGCCTAGTTCTAGGGGATAGGGTACAGTTGATATATGATCCAGTGCATGTACTTCATTACTAAATAAACCTCAGTCATATCAACAACTGGTGTAGTCCTTGAAGCATGGCTAGTGAAAGAAGAAGAAGTGCCCAAGAGGTGCATCCTGAAGTCTCAGGATCTTCTTGGACTGGAGGTGCTGACCACTAAAGAACCATCGTGAGCCTGTCCTGATGTCCTCCCCATGCCATCGCGGAGATCTCCTGCCTCCTGTTTACCAACCAGGTATTATACAGCAGCCACAGAATATACTGGTAGCATCTCATTTCCCAGAGGGGGGGGGGAAGAGGGCTATATATATATTTGTTATTACTGACTTTGACTCCTGAGAGTTTGTTAAACCGATCTATTCCTTATACATTTTAGGAAAGAGGTCAGCGGACTGGAGATAGACAAAAATACAGTTAGGTCCGGAAATAATTGGACACTGACACAATTTTCATAATTTTGGCTCTGTACGCCACCACAATGGATTTGAAATGAAACAACTGAGATGCAATAGAAGTGCAGACTTTCAGCTTTAATTCAAGGGGTTGAACAAAAATATCGTATGAAACGTTTAGGAATTGCAACCATTTTCATACACAGTCCCCTTATTTCAGGGGCTCAAATGTAATTCGACAAATTAACACAATCATAAATACATTTTTCGTTTTTAATACTTTGTCGAGAATTCTTTGCAGGCATTGACTGCTTGAGTCTGGAACGCATGGACAGCACCAAACTCTGAGTTTCCTTCTATGTGATGCTTTGCCAGGCCTTTACTGCAGCTGTCTTCAGTTGTTGATTGTTCGTGGGTCTTTCTGCCTTAAGTTTTGTCTTCAGCAAGTGAAATGCATGCTCGATCGGGTTGAGATCAGGTGATTGACTCGGCCATTGCAGAATATTCCACTTTTTTGCCTTAAAAAACTCCTGGGTTGCTTTCGCAGTTAGTTTTGGGTCATTGTCCATCTGTAAAGTGAAGCGCCGTCCAATCAACTTCGCTGAATTTGGCTGAATCTGAGCCAACAATATATCCCTATACACTTCAGAATTCATCCGGCTACTTCTGTCTTCTGTCATATCATCAATAAACACTAGTGACCCAGTGCCATTGGAAGCCATTCATGCCCATGCCATCACACTGCCTCCACCGTGTTTTACAGATGATGTGGTAAGCTTCGGATCATGAACCTTTCCAAGCCTTCTCCATACTTTTTTCTTCCCATCATTCTGGTACAGGTTGATCTTAGTTTCTTCTGTCCAAAGAATGCTGTTCCAAAACTTGGCTGGCTTTTTTAGATATTGTTTGGCAAAGTCTAATCTGGCCTTTCTATTCTTGAGGCTTATGAATGGTTTGCATCTTGTGGTGAACCCTCTATATTTGCTCTCGTGAAGTCTTCTCTTTATGGTATACTTGGATAATGATATGCCTACCTCCTGGAGAGTGTTCTTCACTTGGCTGGATGTTGTGAAGGGGTTTTCTTTAAAATGGAAAGGATCCTACAATCAACCACCACTGTTGTCTTACGTGGACGTCCAGGCCTTTTTGTGTTGCAGAGCCCACAGTGCATTCTTTTTTTCTCAGAATGTACCAAACTGTTGATTTGGCCACTCCTAATGTTCCTGCTATCTCTCTGATGGATTTTCTTTTTTTTTGCAGCCTAAGGATGTCCTGTTTCACTTGCATTGAGAGCTGCTTTGACTGCATGTTGTGGGTTCACAGCAACAGCTTCCAAATGCGAATGCCACACCTGGAATCAACTCCAGACCTTTAACCTGCTTAATTGATGCTGAAATAATGAAAGAATAGCCCACACCTGTCCATAAAACAGCTTTTGAGTCAATTGTCCAATTACTTTTGGTCCCTTGAAAAAGAGGGGGCTACATATTAAAAAGATGTAATTCCTAAACCCTTCCTTTAATTTGGATGTGAATACCCTCAAATTAAAGCTGATAGAATGCACTTTAAGCCCATATTCATTATTTAACTGTAACTTGAATTTATTTTGGTACACAGCCGAAATAACAAAACTTGTATCAGTGTCCAATTATTTCCGGACCTAACTGTATATATTCTCTGAATAAAGATATTTTGTGCTTGTGGTTTTTGGTCTGTATACTGTAGCTTTAATATTTTTGTTGTTTCTTATGTGAGCTGCTAGCGGTTGCAGGGCTAGGGCAAAAAACAGGGGTGACAGGCCTGGTCAGTCCCCTTTTATGAGAATGGGTTAGAAAGGAACCCCCATGCACCAGATTTTAGCTGTGGGGTTAGAATATACAGTAGTGATTTGATTGCTTGGAACAAAACACCATGGAACCAAAAATCCTTGAGGGTTGACAACATAAAGTTCCAGTGGAGCCGATCAAAGGCCTTCTCTGCTTCAAGCACTAGGAGCATGGCAGGATGGTTAGATTTTTTTTCCTATTTCTATCAAATTGATCACCCATCTGGTGTTGTCAGTGACTTGAGTTAAATCCAACCTGGTCTTGGAAAATAAGCTTAGGTAGATAATAATTTAGTCTGGTTGTTAAGATTTTGGAAAACATTTTTAGGTCTGTTAATCATGAAATTGGGTGATAGTTTGTGCAGTTGGTTGGATATTTAGCAGCTTTGTGAATTAAGAAAATAATAGCTTATAGTACTGTATATGGGTGGGATATTAGAGCCAGACATGTAGGAGTTAAATACTTGTTGGAGATATTGAGTGAGGACAGGGAAGGGGGGCCTTTTTTGTGATATAGATTGGAGAATTCATCTGAATTGGGGGGTACTTTAGATTTTTTATAGCAAATAGGATTTTTTCCAGTGAAATGGAACGGGTAAGGACTTCACATTCGGATTTAATTAATTTTGGTAGGTTAGCCAATTTGAGGTGCTAATTTAGGTATTCGGTCAAATCCTGGTAAGGAGTTGCTTTTTCCCATCGAAAAGTTTTGTTTTTTGAATATTAATTTTGTATTAGACATAATAATGACTGATTTTAATCTTATGGTATGTACTCTTTGATAAGAGTGCCTGGGGGTGCATCTCATGGCCTAGAGGGAGTTGGCTTTGTTTGCCCATTCAAACAATTTTCTCTTGAACCAAGTCAGGGATTTTTCTGCATCTAATGTGAGGTATAAATTCAGTTCCCCACTTGCTTTTATTTGGTCCATTAGGACCGCATGCGTTGTTTACTTTATGCAGATTTTCCAGCCTATCGACCTCAGATTTTAGGTGTTGGATTTTTTCTAGTCTTTCTTTTCCCGCCTGATGTTATCTCTATTATCCTGCCTGTAGGACCACTTTGTGGGCTACTCATAAGGAGGATGGGGATGCTACACTCTTTATTGGTTTGTAAATACAATTGTAACTCTCTTTCCAGACCTGCTTTAACCTCCTGGACCTCGAGGTCTACTCTTCTTTTTAACGGAACATTCCTGGTTAAATGCTATCCTTTTGCTTAATATGTATGAGAAGCAGGGGGTCTCTAGAGCTGAAACATTAATTTCAGCTCCGGGTTCCTGAGATACTATACATAGTGGGAATTTCAATGCTGTTACCTCCTAGTCATTTAAACCCCTTTCATCATGTGGGCCAATAGAAAGTTATGATGGATGAAATTGCAGCTTCCTATTGGCCATTGCTTGATGCAAGAATTATATACCGTACTGGTGCTCCCTTGCCAGGTATGTATCTCGGGAACCAGCAGGTTCACGGAGCTGAAAATACAGTAGCATGTTTTTTTTGTAAGGGGAAGTCTACCATGAACATGTTGCAATAATATTTTCAGGAGTATAAATGTAAAGGAAATAATTCAACTCTTTTATTTTTGGACTTTACATTTTGAATTACAATATATATTATTTATTTCTGTATGAGTTGTCATCAGTTTTGTAATGGTTAAATGTATATTACATGCTGTATATTAAATTTTGGATGCATTTTTCTTACATGAGACAACTGATCAAATCTGTACTGCCATAGACCACTGAGAAAAGAGAGGTCACACAAAGATATCATGGGTTTGTTATACTTTTAAGCTATATTTAGTCTATTGCATCAGTTTCATAACAGATCAATTTAAAATGTGGCACACATGCCCAGAAAGGTCTTTATATTGAAACCTTAAATCTTTTTAGACATTTCCTTTAAGAATGTGAAAAAAATGATTATTCAAACTTTGCAGGTCTATTCTTTTTAATATTTAGGGAAAACATTTTTTTCTGAAAAATATAAGTACAGTAGTTGCACCAACAAATAACTATTTTAGATCAGATTTGTGGTCATCTTTTTCTCAGAGTATAACAAATATTACAGTATGAATAAGCTACTTTAAATCTCAAGGCATAATATAAACAAATCAGTGCACATCACCAGGAGAAAAGGCATAATGCTGACCCAAAAGAGGATAATTATGAAAATATTGTTTTATTAAAAATACATAAAAAAAGGAAAACTATAGGAAATGTAGATCTTGGAAACACAGCTTATTTTGTACCACTTTAATGGCACTTTCTCAAGGAGTACCCTCCCCCTTACAGAGGGATGTTACATAGTGTGTTCTGCTAAGGTGCTAAGTGAAAAAAATCTCACCTTTCATTACATGCAAAGGGAACATATAAAAATGAAATATAATGCAGATTCTTCACAATGGGGCCAACTCACAAAGCAGTGCTAAAATTAGTGCTTTTGCATCCGACTATGGGGCCTATGCACTAAGCGCCGATAAGCCACTTACCGAGGCCTTTTCACCAAAAAGGCCTACAGCTATTCAGTAAGCCACGATAAGTCACCAATAAAAGCCCTTTTTGGCAAAAAAAAAAATTCAGAGAAAAAGAAAATCGCCAAACGAGTGGCGAGAAGCCACTTATTGGCAGGTTTTCAATCTCATGCAATTCTAGTAGCCCCAATTAGCTTATCGAGGCTAATCGTGGCTCTAGAATAGAGATTTCCTCTCAAAATCCTCCTGCCAGGAAAAGTTGGCAGGAAGGTGGTGGGAAGGAATGCCAGAAAAAATGCATTTTTTCCTTCATCGGATTGATGCCGGGAGTCTTCAGAGCTGATATCCATTAATATCACCAACGTAGGCCCCGGCATGAATCCCATTAAAGGCAACTTCATTACCTTTGCCTTACCGGTTAGGGTACTTGACCCTTCACTCACCCCCTCAGCCCCCAATAAACATTACAATATGTACCAACCACCAATACACAACCCACCCAACCCCTGTGCCCTTCATTGCCTTGGCAGCTATCCGCTAAGCTAATGAAGTCACAATAATGTAATTTTTATTAATAGTGTGCGGGAACAAGGGGTCTCCTGAGTTGAAATGCTTTGATTTATGCCTTAGCGACCCCCTGTTGCCCGAGTTACAGGCTCTGGAATGGGGCATCAGGTGGCGGTATCGCCGCCATTTTTAAATCATCTGCATCACGTGACCGGGAATTTAAATAATGAAGGAGATATCTAGGCCTGTAACTCAGGAAGCAGGGGGTCCCCAAGGCTGAAATCAATGTGGTTCATCTGGAGACCCCCTGCTCCCGCACACTATTATTACAAATTACACTAAAGCAGCTTCATTACCATAGCAGATAACCACTATGGTAACGAATTTGTTAATTTTTTTATTTGGGTTTTAATACTAGTGTAGATGAGCAGGGGGTCTCCGTAGTAGAACCTCATTGATTTGAGGTCCGGGGACCCCCTGCTCCTCGAGATACAGGCCCTGTTATGGGGTGCTGGTATCTCCTGTATCTCCAGATAATATGGCATGATTTGTCACTATAGCAAAACATGGGGAAGCTAAAAAAAAACAGACCCAAAATTAAACACATTACATAGAAAACTAAACACATTAGAAATGCCAATAAACCAATTTATTGGCACAGTGGGTAAATCATGCCCATATAATATGGGGATGATTTAACACTATGGCAAGTTAATGTTCAACCTAAAAAATAAACAACCACCAACAATATCCAATGCAATAAGAACAATCACCAAATAAACAACAATAAACAAGTAAATGTAACAAAATTACAGCAATATTATATGGGCATTCTTTAACACTGAGCCAATTAATGTGTTGTGGAGGTGGAGGAAGGGGTGGTGTCTCCGGTTAGGGTGGGTGGATAGTGGGGGATGGAGGATTACTAACCACTAAGGTGATTACGTGGTTAGGGGCCATTAGATTGTATTTTTTATTGCATTGTTTCTGGCAACAGAGGACAAGGATGGTGATGAGGATGAGGGTGGCCTTCATCATGTCAGGCTGGCAGGGATTGGTTAACAAAAATGAATCCTTATAGAGGTATATTGGTATTTTATCTGGTAGTGTTAGGACCTATGAACTGAGTCTGCCTTGTCATGGTTCACAGGCTTACAATGCTTTGGCCAAAGGGTTAAACTAAATGACCCTTTTTCAAGAGAATATAAAAGTATTTGACTGTGTATTTTTGTCATATTGGATGTAGCATTGGGCTTCTTTGTTTCTTGTTGTATACATTTGCCACGCTCAATAGCTCTCCGTTTTGACACATATACATATATATTTTGTGGGGGGCTCAGTGGTTCCCAAAATGAGCTTGCTGGGGTTCTGTGTGTTGTGTTAACTTATTTTCAGCTATCTCTGCTGTTTGGAGGCTAGTGGCTCCTCCTTCCCAGTGTTTTAAGCTCACCCCTCCCACTTCCTAAGTCAGCAGGTCTAATTCTACTGGATGTAGATCCAATGTTGGTCTTTCTCCATCCTAATAGAGGTACAGTAAATGAGAATTTTAATCCTAATAGAGGTTATTAGTATTTTATCTGGTATTGTTAGGACCTGTGAACTGGGTCTTCCTTGCCGTGACTCACATGCGTACAATGCTTTGGCCAAAGGGTTAAATTAAATGACCCTTTTTCAAGAGAATATAAAAGTATTTTACTGTGTATTTTTGTCATATTGGATGTAGCATTGGGCTTCTCTGTTGCTTGTGGCAGGGATTGGTGCACGTTTTATTTACTTTATACTGTTAGTTGATTAAATGGGCAAATGCACTATTATCCATATCTGGATAATGGCAATTTTGCCCCTTTACAGTACTCTATATGTTGGGGTGGGGGGTATTTATAGTAGTGTATTGCACTTTTAATTTTTTCGGCCCAGGATTGGTGCTTCAGGCCATCGGGGACCCCCAGACACATGTGGGGACCACCCGAGGGCACCAGTGGGGACCACCTGCACACCTTCATGGATCACCCGAGGACCCCATGACCACCGTGGGACCACCATGAGACCCCCGGACACCTGCGGGGACATCCCAAGGATCCCCAGACCCCTATGGGGCCCCCAGACATCCGCAGGGACCACTCAGAGACCCCGCTGTCCTTTTGTATTAATGCTGTGCAGGAAAAAAATGCTTTTATGCATGTCTCCATTTCTTTTGCACCAGCCTTTAGCTGGTGAAAAGAAATGGTGAGCTTTTATAGTACGATAAAGTTATCACTGCATTGGGAATATTAGTTACTGTGAAAAAAACGGGGGATTTGCCATTTTTTGGGCCAATCGTATGACTTTTTTTTCACTGACTGTTTATGTGTGATAAAAAGCCATTATAGCACGATACTGCACTGTTATCACTGCTTTGTGAATAGCAGAGCAGGCAGTATCGCTTAAAGGGCATTTATCGCACTTAAAACCACTTATCACTGCTTTCAAATCTCCAGGGCTGATTCATTAAACTGTGAGGTTTCCCATGCAAAATCCTGCAAAACAGAATGCAATTTGATGCAAGGACATTTGCATTAAATGTAATGCCATACTTTAAAGTCTTTCTCACCTTCCCCAAGAAGGTGATGATTACGGTTTTGAGGAGGTGTTTTTAAAGAAAAATGTGTAACAATGCAACGTACTGTATATGCAGAAATATGTATTTTATATAAAATATATGTAACTATTTGATTCTCTACTGTGTTGAATAGGCTTTTGGAGGTATCAATAGGTATTTTGGAGGTATAAAAGCAATGGAATTCCTTCTTACAGGGTCCACAGCATTTAGATACCGTTAGTAGAATCAAAGATCACAGACATTGAAGTAAATAAAGAGCGATACATGGGGCAAAAGAAGATAGAAATAGATGTGTTGGAGCACAAGACAACAGAGACAGAAAGACATAGTCATGTGTAGCAACATGAAAGTGGTGGGAGCATCAAGAAAGGGTGAGAGACTTGGGGCAACAAGAAAGAGAGATGTAGAAGCTACAAAAAAAGAGAGGGACACAGGGCAACATGAAAGCAGGAGAGAAACGTGGGCAAAGACAATCTGGGCTACAAGACAGAGAGATGTAGATGTAGGGACAGTAATAAAGCAGGAGAGAAGTTGAAGCAATAAGAAAAAAGAGAGAAATGGGTTTAACGAGAATGAGATGTGAGGTCAAGGAGAAAGGGCCTCATGCAGTAAGTGCCGATAAGGCTTTTATCGGCATTTTCCCGCCAAAATTGGATTTGAGATTCAGTAAGCGCCGATAAGTGGTCAAAATCGGCATTTTTTCTTCCTGATAAAAAATTATTGGCATGCGGCTGCCGATAACCCACTTATCGGCACTTTTGGGCACTTTTTGAAATCGGCTGTATTCTAGTAGCCCCAATCAGCTTATCGGTGCTGATCGGCACTCAAAAATTGAGATTTCTACGGCAATTGGTCCCGCCAACTAAAGTTGGCAAGTTGGAGGATCGGCAAGGTTGCTGGGACGGCACTAAGAAAAAATAGCTCATCTCTACATCAATGGAGTCAATAGAGCGGGGACTTATAACTTTATGGGAGTGTTTACGTTCTATTGCTCATAATCCAAATGTGCTTGGCATTACAGTGTCGATGTGATTCACTTCATCGTGTCACCGCTTACGTTTATTATTGGCAGAACTTTGTACTTTTCTATATTATGATGATTTGCGTGTCACATTAGTCTTAATGTTATGATGTGTCAAGGTAAACTCCTATAGAAAACTCTTAAAGGAACAGGTCACATAATATGAAACATGTTTACTTAAGTGTGCTTCAAATTATTATATGATGTAACAGATTTCACACATCTAACAGATCCAGCGTATAGTAATGTTGGTATACATTAGAGAATGCTTTGAATGTATAACGCATGATCAAATGTAAATGTAGCTGTTTGTTTTCATGTTTACATGTACTTTGTGACCTCCCTCTTTTGATGACATCTGCAATTGGACACTCAATAACATTGCATGTTTACATTGTACACGATGCATTATAATCACTTCATGCTAAGTTATACACAGATCTATAATAGTTACTCATTTTTACACGATTGAAACATAATCAATAGCAAGTATCCTGATGGCATTAAATTATGTATATGCACATTACAATTAGTTCATGTGAACATGTGACAATAACATGCGAAATTAGACATGTTGCAACGTAGTTTTTCAACGTCAATGTCATGATTGTATCCTAATGAGATGACTGAGTGTTGCGTTCAGAAGTGGTACATGCATTACACATTCCATAAATACTTGTGAATACTGCTGCGGCCAAGTTTATTCGAGCATTTGCCCGTTCTTGACTGCAGCAGTAGCCTGGCGCGCGCCCAAGAGTGACGGGCGCGCGCCGAAGCAGCGGAAGAGCGCCCTCCGATCGGGGCGCTCTCCCTACCGCTGCCGGGTCCGCCGGGTCCCCCGGAACCCCCTGCCGCTGTCCCGCGATCGCGGGACACCAGGGCTCCCTCGGGGAGCCCCTGGACGCACGTGCAGGGGCGCACGCTCCCGAAGACGCGTGACCGCGCGTCTATGACGCGCGGCACGCCAAGGGGCAGCCACTAGCAAGCCGGGAAATCTCCCGGCTTGCGGATCTGGCCGCAGAGTAATAAAGCGTGTCGGTAGTGTAAATGGTTGTACAAAGCTTAACGTTACATCATTGTCAAATATCATGATTGCCTGGTGAACACACATAAATAATCCTTTTAATTCGTACTGGATACCCGTTTGCAGTTAACTACTTGGATATGTTAATGTAACAGCTTGCTCTTCATCAAGTCACCTGACATCATCACATATTTAAAGGAGGCTAATTACCTGCGCATTGACAGCTGCAGACCTGAAAATGATGCGAATGTTTATGAGATGGAGGAAGATTCTATTGGAGGCTAGCTGAGGGTCAGGATGTCACAGGCCAAGGAAGGGACAGGGACAGAGACAGGGACAGGGATGTGGAGAGGAGAGGGAGAGGGAGAGGGCAAGGAGATCAGAGGAGAAGAGAGAGGAGAGAAGTTGTGCCTCGTCTTCGTTTATACATGTTAGATGGGATGAGTGAGGAGGAGATTATAAGTCTCTATCATTTGAGCTCAGCAGCAATCTTAGCTCTTTATGAAGGGATACGGGGAGATTTAGATTTTGTGACAGCCAGAGGTCGTGCAGTCACTGGGCTTGTTAAAATGCTGTGCTCATCACATTATCTTGCTTCCGCGTAATTCAAGACAACTGTGGGCATAGTGGGCGGGGTCTCACAATCTACATTCTCGCGGGCCTTTACCCAGTTTCTATGTGCCCTGAATAGACGCGCTAGGAATTATATTAATTTTTCTACAGAGCACACAGAGTGGCTGGAAGTCAGGAATGGCTTTTATGCCATAGCCGGGATACCATGTGTGATGGGTGCAATAGATTGCACCCATGTTGCTTTGATCCCACCTAGTCAGAGTGAGCATGCTTACCGCAACCATAAGCACTACCAATCCCTGAATGTACAGGTGGTATGCGATGCCACGATGAAGATTATGCATGTGGTAGCCAAATTCCCTGGTTCCAGTCACGATTCCTATATCCTGAGAAACTCATCAGTCTTCCATGCTTTCGAAGAAGGCTATTTTGGACCTGGTTGACTGGTGGGTGAGTACATATTATGATGTGTTAACAAACAACTCTAGTTTTTCTATGAACTGTTGAATGTAATAATGTTAACACAAATTGTATCATATTTGTGCACGATGGATTATAGGTGACTCAGGATACGGAATTAGGCCATGGCTGTTGACCCCGGTGGTAAACCCTCAATGTGAAGCAGAGGAGAGGTATAACGTGGCACATATATCTACACGATCCATCATAGAGAGGACATTTGGGCTTCTGAAGACACGATTCAGGTGTTTAGATAGAACTGGTGGGGCACTTCAATATAAGCCTGCTAAAGTGTCAGATATTATAATTGCATGTTGCATTTTGCACAATCTGGCACTCCGCAATAATTTAGAAACCGACATACGTCAGGACTTGGAGGAGGAGCATCCCGTAAATTTACCAGCTGACACTGAGCAAACAGCCAGTGGTGTGGAGACACGTCGGAATTTCATAAACACATATTTTTCATGTAAGCAAATACATATATGTTCATAGTACTACATAGATGTATTAATTCATTGTAATGATAAATACATGTGTCCAAATACCATTCACTTAGGAAACAGATGAATATGGTTCTCACACCTTTCTCTTCTCTAATGTGTGGTAAATTGCATGTGGCACCGGTATGTCATTCATCAACAGGTTGTATTATACTTCTTACCACTAAAAGGTGTTGTGTGTACGTGAGGAAATAATGTGTACTAAATCTATAATTTATGTACATGCTCTTTTTGGTTATGCATACACAATAAACCTACTATGTCGATAGCCAATAGCTAGTGCAGTATGGTTACATACAATTTTTCTTTTGGAGTGTGACATGTGTGTCACAATGATGTGTAGACTATTGTGTATTTAAGTTCATATTTGACGTATTCTAGATTTTGTTTCATATCACATACAAAATTGTCACTTCTGTGTGTTGCTTACCTTAATGAACATGTCATGACAATGATTTATATTCATTCATGTTTTCTTTTTCAAGGTATATCACTCCAAGAAGAAAAGAGGCTGGGGCGCTCCCTTTTTTTTTTAGGCTTGTGATGCTTCCTAAGTTGAAATGTGTAACCAAATGAAGGGTAGTGTATACTTGCCCTTGTTGTTTTCTGCAGCTGGACCTGTAGAGAAGATAAAGCCCGGAATCTTCTTGTAGTTGCAGTGGAGATGGAGGGTTGGTCAGCGCACGGGATTTTGCTCAAAAGATGAAATGAGAAGATAAGGAACACGTAATCAGTGTTTAGGTAGCCAAACAGTATACATTGATAAAAGTTGTCTCATAAAATATAAAATAAAAATTCTTAAAAAAAAAAAAAAAAAAAATTCTTAAAAATCTTAAGTAAAATTCTGTGGTAAATTGATCAATTTGTGAGCAGATCTAAGATTGGGGGTAAGTGGAATAAAAAGGGGTTGGTGTGAGCGGGTGATTAGCAGGCTTTTGTATAGCCTGCTGTCTGTCAGAAGTTTGAATGGGATAGTTGTGCTGGTTTGCAGAATCTAATAGGCAGTCTTTCTTTAGCAGAATGCTGCCAGAAGCAATGGATAGCTTCCTCACCCTCCCAGTGGAGGCAGTATGCAAGTGGCTTATCTCCCGGGTGCCCAAATTAGAAGAAAAAGGGCCGAACACGGTGAGTAAGCAAAATAGGATTTATGAAGTGCAAAAACAGCAAAAAACAAGATAACACTCACGATACAGCTTAGGCAACAGCCCAGCATCAGCCCGATCGTCCGGTCCTGCTCCTCTCACCAGTGTGCCTCCCGTGATCGCGTCCAATGGCGGGACCGGAAGAGGAGGGCTTACCGGATGTCAGCAGGCTGGCTGGGTCCTTCAGTCAATGGGCTCCGGCAGGGAACTACGCGTTTCGCAGTGATGCTTCGTCAGGTTCCTGCCGGATGCCCTGTGTCTTCTCTTCTTATAGGCCTGATACCTAATTGATTGTTTGATTGCAATCAATTAGTGCTGGTATAATTACATGATGTAAATTGATATAAAATGTTATAAAAACAACCTTTATTCGTTATTGGGTGTTGGACTTATCGTCCATTGATTGTAAGAGGTGATTAAAAGTGGCATAAATGTAGAGGCATGATCCGGTTGCGCTTTAAACAATAGTAATAATATGTTAAGCAGTTAATCATGCACACATGGAATCAATTCTGCAGAGTAGATCTCTCGGATCCTAATTACTTCTCATGTGGTATAGACAATTTAGTGATTGGGGGTAATAAACACACATCTTTAAACAGTCTTTTTAAAATGAATGCAGTTGCAGAAAAACATTAAAAATACATTGTATTTCAACCATTGAACAAATCCCAGAATGGCCTTCAATTATTACAGCTAAGGTGATGGTTTAAAGATGAATAGATTGTTTAAAAGTTGTTGGATGGTTTAAAAATGTTAAAAAAGTTAAAAAAAAGGGCTATATAGATAAAAAAGACTATATGGATAAAAAAGGCTATATGGATAAAAAATCCATAGAAATAGCTGGTAGAATTTATGTGTGGCAGCTGTGTCGCATCACATGTGTCTTTCATATTCCGAATTAATAGAAATATGCCGGACTGCCCAGATAATAGAATGTAGCATGTAGCATAGTATTAGGGGTTTTGACTCCCCCTTGTGGTGGGTTTTAAAAATGTGTATGAATAGTAGTAGTATTTTAATGATGTATGGTTTTATGTTAAAGTTTCGATTTGGTGATATTCTAAAATTCATTTTAAGTGTGTTTGTATGTGGTGCATCGGGGATTTGATTCCATGGCCACAGTGGTAATCACGCTATAGCTGTGTGTTAAGTTCGTTGTGCTAAACAGAATCAGATATGCTCCATATGGTCGTTGATACAATAGGAGGTATGTGAACATAAATACAAGTATTGATAGATCCTCAACTTGCGGCGGTGCTGGTATAAAAGAGAGGAGGGGGAGAGAGGAAAGAAGAAAAGAAAAGGAAGAGAAAATGGAATAAAAAAGGAGTAAAAAAAGAGAAGTAGAAAAGGGAGTAGAAAAGGGAGTGGAAAAAGAAAGAGAAGAAGAAAACATGATTAGTAAACTTTAAAAATACTTTATTCTAAAAAACTTTATTCTAAAAAAGCCCCAATGTCTATGTCAATGTTAAGTCCTAGGGGTGCTTGCGTCTTTAATTTATAGATCCATAGTGTCTCCTTTCTAGCTAATTTGGTGAGTCTGTCACCCCCTCGCCAAAGGGGGGGAATTTGTTCTATGGCTCTATAGGTCAGGCCCGAGGGATCTCCGTGATGCTGTACTGAAAAATGTTTGGACACGCTGTGGGTCATTACCTGTCGTCGGATGTTCCCAATATGCTCTAGTATACGGACCTTTAGAGGTCAGCTGGTACGGCCGACATACTGCAGTCCACAGGGGCAGCTCAGTAGATAGACTACGTAGTCGCTTTTGCAATTAATGAAGTGTGCAGTTTTGAATTGTTCACCTGTCACATGTGATGAAAAGTCGATCTTGTCGTTGGAGCCCTGTTTACATGCTTTGCAGGTGCTGCACTTGAAAAAACCTTTGGCTGTCGATAGCCAATTCTTTTCCTTTTTGGTGTTTTCTGTTTTGAAGAGACTGGGTGCTAGCTTGGTTTTTATATTGTCTGCCCTTTTGAAAATGACCCTAGGTCTTTCTGGGAGGTAATTTTTAAGAGTGTCATCTCCTAGTAGAAGGTGCCAGTGTTTATTTAGGATTTGTTGTATTTTGTCTGAATCCTGGCTGTACTGAGTAAGAAATGGAGCGTTAAAATCATCTCTTGGTTGTTTCTGGGTTGTTTTAAGAATATCTGTTCTTTGTAGAAGGCCTGTCTTTTTAATGGATTCATCTAATGTGTTTTTGTTGAACCCTTTGGTTACAAACCGATTTTTCAGGATACCCACTTGCTCTTTAAAGGTGTTACTGTCGCTGCAATTCCGCCTAATTTGGCGGAATTGACCTGGGGGTATGTTGGATAGCCACTTTCTGTGGTGGCAGCTTGTTCGCAGTAGGTAATTGTTGCAGTCTACCTTTTTGAAAAATGTTTTGGTTTTGCAAGTGTTATTCTCGACATAGATGGTGAGATCTAAAAAGTCTACTGAGACTTGGTTTGTACATGCCGTAAATTTTAAATTTATCTCATTGTCATTGATGTATTCCAGAAATCGTTTTAGATCGACCTCGCTTCCTTTCCAGATGAAGAAGATATCGTCAATATATCTTCGCCATAGCGCCAGATCTGCGCTGAATTCGTGTGTGGACCAAATTTTGTCCTGTTCCCAGACGTCCATAAAAAGATTGGCGTAGCTAGGTGCAAATTTTGTACCCATTGCAGTGCCACATTTTTGTAGGAAATACTTCCCATCAAAGTTAAAAAGGTTATGTTTTAAAATAAAGTTAATACTCTCTTAATACTCTCTTAAGTTAATACTTTTCCACTCCCTTTTCTACTCCCTTTTCTACTTCTCTTTTTTTACTCCTTTTTTACTCCATTTTCTCTTCCTTTTCTTTTCTTCTTTCCTCTCTCCCCCTCCTCTCTTTTATACCAGCACCGCCGCAAGTTGAGGATCTATCAATACTTGTATTTATGTCCACATACCTCCTATTGTATCAACGACCATATGGAGCATATCTGATTCTGTTAAGCACAACGAACTTAAAACACAGCTATAGCGTGATTACCACTGTGGCCATGGAATCAAATCCCCGATGCACCACATACAACCACACTTAAAATGAATTTTAGAATATCACCAAATCGAAACTTTAACATAAAACCATACATCATTAAAATACTACTACTATTCATACACATTTTTAAAACCCACCACAAGGGGGAGTCAAAACCCCTAATACTATGCTACATGCTACATTCTATTATCTGGGCAGTCCGGCATATTTCTATTAATTCGGAATATGAAAGACACATGTGATGCGACACAGCTGCCACACATAAATTCTACCAGCTATTTCTATGGATTTTTTATCCATATAGCCTTTTTTATCCATATAGTCTTTTTTATCTATATAGCCCTTTTTTTTAACTTTTTTAACATTTTTAAACCATCCAACAACTTTTAAATAATCTATTCATCTTTAAACCATCACCTTAGCTGTAATAATTGAAGGCCATTCTGGGATTTGTTCAATGGTTGAAATACAATGTATTTTTAATGTTTTTCTGCAACTGCATTCATTTTAAAAAGACTGTTTAAAGATGTGTGTTTATTACCCCCAATCACTAAATTGTCTATACCACATGAGAAGTAATTAGGATCCGAGAGATCTACTCTGCAGAATTGATTCCATGTGTGCATGATTAACTGCTTAACATATTTTTACTATTGTTTAATGCGCAACCGGATCATGCCTCTACATTTATGCCACTTTTAATCACCTCTTACAATCAATGGACGATAAGTCCAACACCCAATAACGAATAAAGGTTGTTTTTATAAAATTTTATATCAATTTACATCATGTAATTATACCAGCACTAATTGATTGCAATCAAACAATCAATTAGGTATCAGGCCTATAAGAAGAGAAGACACAGGGCATCCGGCAGGAACCTGACGAAGCATCACTGCGAAACGCGTAGTTCCCTGCCGGAGCCCATTGACTGAAGGATCCAGCCAGCCTGCTGACATCCGGTAAGCCCTCCTCTTCCGGTCCCGCCATCGGACGCGATCACGGGAGGCACACTGGTGAGAGGAGCAGGACCGGACGAACGGGCTGATGCTGGGCTGTTGCCTAAGCTGTATCGTGAGTGTTATCTTGTTTTTTGCTGTTTTTGCACTTAATAAATCCTATTTTGCTTACTCACCGTGTTCGGCCCTTTTTCTTCTAATTTGGGCACCCGGGAGATAAGCCACTTGCATACTGCCTCCACTGGGAGGGTGAGGAAGCTATCCATTGCTTCTGGCAGCATTCTGCTAAAGAAAGACTGCCTATTAGATTCTGCAAACCAGCACAACTATCCCATTCAAACTTCTGACAGACAGCAGGCTATACAAAAGCCTGCTAATCACCCGCTCACACCAACCCCTTTTTATTCCACTTACCCCCAATCTTAGATCTGCTCACAAATTGATCAATTTACCACAGAATTTTACTTAAGATTTTTAAGAATTTTTTTTTTTTTTTTTTTAAGAATTTTTATTTTATATTTTATGAGACAACTTTTATCAATGTATACTGTTTGGCTACCTAAACACTGATTACGTGTTCCTTATCTTCTCATTTCATCTTTTGAGCAAAATCCCGTGCGCTGACCAACCCTCCATCTCCACCATTTCACTCCAAGGACTGCTCAGGTATGTATTTGAATTCACATCTGTCATAAGATGTGCAAACCTCGATACAGGTATATATACAGGATGTATAAAGAGAACGTAATGAAAAAGATGTGACAATTGAAATATGTCGTTTCTGTATTGTGTCCGTGCGTTTATCTACACTTGGTGGTTATTGTGCAGTGTGTTTCCAAATCATTACGTACATTACATAACCTGTAATTTTGGCAACGTAACAACATCCATTCATGCACATGAGCGATGTTAACACTCAATGCATGCTTGTATGAAAAGACCCAAATGTGTTAAACATCATTCCCAATGCAATGTATGTGATTATTTCTTCTCTCACTTCATCTTCATGTTGATTACTACATTGTCACATGTGTATGTATAAGTGAAAGATGTGTGTTGAATTGACGTTCATCTAACATTTGTCAAAATGTTAACACCATTCCAAAGTATAGTTCTTTGGATTCTCAACTTTTCCTAAATCATTCAACACAATGACAATGTAGTTAATAAATTTTTTATTTAATTCACGTTAGTTATTCATAATGATCATGATCCTTTATAACTACTGTCAACATATGAACATAAATGAAGTAGACATTTGCATATACACACATTTCAGCAACATAGTGTGTGTGTGTGTTTTAGTTTTTGTGTGATGCATGTATTTCTACCAGAAATAATATAAACCAACATAATAATGTTGCTTTTATCATCGGCGTCACTTAGCTATGTATGTGTTGAACGTTTACTAATAACACTAAACTATAGTTACTTGTGTGAATTAAATGTACACACAAATGTTCATGGTTTAATGATCTGTACCTACTGCACCGACACACTTTATTCGAGCAAATACCCAGTATGTACCTGGCAGATACCTGGAATGCGCCGCTCCTCACCTCAGACAAGCCCCGTTGCATTTGCCTTCCCAGCCTGGGTTCATGCCTGGCTGATGGGCGGCTGATCTTTTAAATGATAATGATTAGGATTTAATAGGCTGCAATGCTTCGCGTGTCTACCAGATGGCATAAATTCATGAATTGTAATGCAGTATATATATATATATACTGTGCAGTATTGCAGCCAGAGGGAATAAAATGCTTCAATCCCTGCCTGGAAAATAACCCAATGCACTCGGGCAGAAAACAGTCACAAACCTCAATACACCCGGGTATACCCGAATTCGTGGGACTAGCCGAGCTCGAATAAAGTGTGTCGCCAGTGTAACAGTCATTAGCTCATGCATGTTAGGTTACCACTACAACTTAGGTGATAATATAACATTCACACGACTAAAAAGTTTCTATCACCTCCCTATTGTTATTGTGTACGTTCAGATACAATGTCCACGAGTTGTTATGTAGCATTTACATTCTTTGACAAGTCACATGTGAGATTATAATATATAGTAGATTAATGTGTTTGCTGAGTGATAATGTTGGTTGCATATATCACATGGCAATACATATAATGTTAGTAGAAAAGAAAAAAATATCAATATAAGTTCTAACTTCAGTGCTTAGCAACATCATTATGATAATTAAGTGCATAGTAAATATTTGCACAATAGGATAACATTATGTAGTGATTGTTAATCTGCGCACCAATCATTGAAAGCATTGTTACATATTTATTATAATAGTTGTTCGCTAGTCGTCACAATCATCTAATATAATGATTGGCCCATCTGAAATCATACATTGGTCCCATGTATTCATCCTCGACATCTGTGAAATACAGCAAACACATGATGTTCAAAAATGCCACATTTATCTATGTTTCAGCATGACAACGCTTAACACATATCTATATGATTGTGGATATTCACGCATAAGTTACATATATGTTTAAACTGCAAGGATAAAACTACAGATACAGAACTATCTCATTTTTCAAATGGCGTTGCTGGCATTACTACTGATATGTTTGTTCCGGTGCCTGTATACATAATAATGTAGTCACGAATGTGTGGACTAAGTCTTAGCGCATGCGCAAAACGATGTGTACGCTGTGCATTCAATACATGTCCCTCCATGGTGCTGCTAGCAGTATGCATATCATGGCTGAAAGTTATGATATGGAAGCGAAACAAATTCACTTCTACACACGTACATATCTAAACTTTTTCAACGGACATGTGCCCACGGCCAAAACGGACGATCAGCCAATGAGTGAACAAAATACGTGTGACGTCATGTTAAGGCACCGTGAAATGCACGCAAATACCCCTCCCACTGAATTAACATTGGCCTCCAGCGCTGTGCACGCACCGCCCCACCGACGCGCGCGCATGACACACTGCACTGACCGTAACATTAAGCTATGGGCACAGCCAATACTGTTTCACGTGCACACTTCGGTTGGGGGTGGGGCTTGCATCGGTAACCTTTTAAGGACGCCTTGGGACATGACCACGTTCCCACGTCATATGTGGGCGACACTTTGTTTTTATATGTTGAATGCTAAACAATGAGGTGTGTGTGTGTTACAGTTAGTGTAACATGTTGAAATGATACTTTAAAAGCGATAATAATCTATGATTTAGGACTCCGTCACCAATGTGTAGTAATGGTTCGTCATGTAGTTTATTGTTATAGGAAATAATGTCTTTGTGCATGCTACATGTAAGGCTGTCTGCAATGTTAAGCTGTATCCACTCATTTGGCTAACAAATGGTGTATATTATTAATATACACATATATAATTCGAGTAAAGGCATAATGAAATTTGTATTTACCATTCTTGTAGAAGTCAAAACTGATTTGGCTGCAACAACTCGCTCCAGGAAGGCACAACAGTATAATCCATGTTGAGGCAACCGTTGAATCCTGAATCAGACACATCTCCGTGAGGCCGTCATATGGATCTGCAGTGGCTTCTTCAAACAAGAAGTCCGGAGGTACGTACAGTTGTTGGTTGTTTTCACATCCACATTGGTATTGGCCAAATAAGTTTGGATACATATCATAGTAGTTATGTCCATCTTGCATCTGGTCTTGATGAATGGAGGGTGCAGGTAAATCAGCAGACACGACAGTCTGTGCGGCTTCAATGTAACTGGTATTAGGCAAAAATATGCTATTTAAGAGAAGATATGTTCCATGTTCCATGGTAAGTTTAAATGATGGCGCAACATGCCAGCATCCATATCGTTGATCTTGCCGATCATGGACACACTCAAAACATTCATTTGCGGATAAAGTGAATCGTATAGAAGTTTTTAAATTTTGTTGTTTGGCAGGTTCTTGGTAGTATGGATATTTCTTTTGTATCAAGTCATAGATTTCCCCCACGGTTTCCCTTTTCTCTGGCGTTGACTCGATTGCTTCATAAATCAAAAATGTGTATGATTTACGTGGATGGCTGTGCAATGTGGAAGCTTCTGCCATTTCTTCTCTCTTCAAGTGTACAGTGTCTAAGTTAAACGCATACGGATGTCTGCTGAATGTGTGAATAGTTACATGTTATATTCGCGGTTTGTTCCAAGGTTATAATACAACCTAACAGTTATACGCCTAGGTTTTCTCCCACAAGAAATTTGTTACAATAATTGGCTGAAATTCTTTGTCTAAGATACCCTCTTTTCACAGGAATCGAAACTTTACTTTCGGCTTAGGCAATCAAAATGTGCAAAACAAGTTTACTCTTTTAATTACAATAACAATGTGTGTGAAATCATCTACAGTGCTATGATTAACAGATTTCTGCTTACACTTAGCTAAAATTAACCATACACACATCTCTCTCTTTGTCTCTTTTTCTGTTTTTCTCTCTGTTTCTCTCTCTGTTTCTTTCTCTGTTTCTCTCTCTGTTTCTCTCTCTGTTTCTCTCTCTGTTTCTCTCTCTGTTTCTCTCTCTGTTTCTCTCTATGTTTCTCTCTCTCTCTTTGACTCTCTCTGTTTGTCTCTCTTGATATATACAAAGATATAGATATATATATAAATAAATATATATATAATTAGATAAATATATATTTTGATATTTATATATATCTATATATATTTAACTATATATTGTGTGTGTATATATATATATATATATATATATATATATATATATATATATATATATAGTACAGTATGTACATATACTGTATATGTGTGTGTGTGTGTATAAGACATGCAAATGAACATACAGTAATATTTACAGTTGCTATATATATATATATATATATATATATATATATATATATATATATATATATATATATATATATATATAGATTACAACAAGGCCTGTTTGCACACAACAAGGCCTTCAATGTAGCAAGATATATATATATATATATATATATATATATATATATATGTATATATATATATATATATATATATATATATCTATATATATCTATATATATATATATATCTTGCTACATTGAAGGCCTTGTTGTGTGCAAACAAGGCTTTCAATGTAGCAAGATATATATATATATATATATATATATATATATATATATATATATACATATAGTATATATATATAAATACAGTACAGGCCTTCATGGCTGCAAAGAGGCCTTGTTTGCTGTTAAATACAACTTCTACACAGCTGACTCAATTAGGCCCTCAAACATACTCACCCAGTAATGTTATAAACTGTAATGAACTGTTAAGATAATTACAACAAGGCCTGTTTGCACACAACAAGGCCTTCAATGTAGCAAGATATATATATATATATATTTATATTGTTTATATAACTTTATTTGCCTATCACAAAGCGTAATATGGTCATTGAAATAGGGGTTTTGCCTTCCAGCCATAGTCAGGGTTCAAGAAGTGAGTCAGCCCTTAAAAGGGATAGGTGTTTGTTGTTTTCAAAAGTTTCGCTAAGCAGTGAATACAGATGGTGACCCACAAGTGGTACTGATTTTGCAAATAAAGGTTGCCACACCGCATAGGGCTACCAGCTGTGAATGGAGTATATGCAGAAAAGTGTGAAAATTGATACAAGAGTGTGCTGAAGCAGGGGAATTTTTAGCAAACAAATGCTGAGTGTAAAATTGCCCTATAAAGGAAAAGGTTTTTCAAAGCCAATTGCTGAGTGTTGAGTCCACTGCAAAGAATGTTTTTTTCCCTGCAAGTAAAAAAGTATGCCTATAATCTTGGGAGCAAAACAGACACCCAAAGTGTGAAGTGTGAATGCCATAATACCCAAAGATGAGACTGAAAATTACTGAACTCAGGCAAAAAAACAAATTCTGTTGCTGAAGCGGAGGCATTGCACCTAGCAAGTAAATGGTGTATAGCAAATAGACTTTTTTACCTAGCAACTGCACATCTTGTATACCTGATAAAAGAAAATGCATGCACAGTACTGCTGATATTGAAAAAAAAAATTACCCAAGAAAGAAAAGTCTACAGAGATGCCTGTGAGAGCTACGACCTCTACAAGCAAAATATGCCCATCTGCAGGACTACCACAATTGGGGGTTCTAGCAAATACAGTGGCAACAGCTGAAATAGTGCCTCTTGAGGTCAGGAAGAAAATGACACCTGATAGCCTAAAAATGGAGGACAAGATGCAGCGTTCCTGTAATGAACCCTACCCCACGGAAGAGTGGCCCTTCCAGTCCAATAAAGAGGAAGACATCTCTTACGGGGAACCCGAACCGAGTCACACCCACAAAACACCCCAAGAATGGTGGGGGTGCCTGAACTCGGCACGAACAGAAAAGACCGCTCCCTTTGATGACGAATATGATCAGCAGGAGACAGAGCGGGAGCAGTGGATCACTCAATATTTCTGTCAGCTAAAGCAGCTGCAAGAAAAGCCTGGCGTATATAATGAAGCTGCTAAAATTTCAAATGAAGATGGAGACCCCAATATCCCTGAAGGGAAGGTGTCATCCAAATCAAAAAGGCGGAAAAAGAAAAAGAAAAGCAGTTCTTCACTTACCATGGAAGGAACAGACACGTCCGCAGATTCTGTGGAGGAAAAGGGGGACCGAGTTGCCCTGCAGCCTAGAGAAAATGGAGAATTAGTCCCGCGGGTAACCGAATATCCAGGGGGCCCAAGGCTGAAGTCGTCTACCCCAAAGAAGTGTCTGTCCGGTGCCAACAGTGAGGAACCCTCGGCCAACCATCCCAGGGAAGGGGAGTCGGAGCCAGTGAGTGACGATCCCTTGACCAGCCCTGAAGATGCACTGCAAGCTGCCAGGCATGACTGTGATCTACTCTGTGAAGAATTGGAAAGGGAGAAAAAATAATGGTGAGCTACAGAAGACTATGCTCGCAATTTACTCTGCGGCCAAGACCGAATTGGAGGATCTCAAGACTGAGATAGATACTGCAAAGGCTACTATTTCCGCCATAGAGGGAAAGCAGAGCCAATCTGATAAAATGGTGGCTACGCTAAAGCGGAAGTATGAGGAGGCACTGAAGCAGATGACAGTCTTCCAGCAAGAGGTTCACACTCTTCGCATAGAGCTGAATGCCTCACAACAGGAGGTCAACAGTGTCCGGATAGAGGTGGACGTATCTCAGAAAGAGGTTCAGACACTCCGCAGAGCACTGGATGCCTCACATCATGAGACCAACAGCTGCCGCACAGACCTGAAAGTTTCCAGAAAGGAACTACACAGTCTCACTGAGGAGCTGGACATTGCTAAAGAAACTATTGGTAATCTTGAAACAGATCTCAAAGTCTCTCAGAAGGAGCTTCAGACCCTCAACCTAGAGAAGAAAGTCTCACGCCAGGAGATTGTCATTCTCAAAGCAAATGTGCGTAAATGGAAGGAGGACTGCAAAGAGGCCCTGAAGAATACAGAGACTGAAAAAGGAGAAAATTCAAGATTAAAAAGAGAAAACTTAAAACTGAAAGAAGAAAATTTTCAGTTAACAGAAGAAGTCAAGGAAAAGTTTGACGCAGAGCACCGACTGCAGAACCAACTGCAAGGTCTGCGTACACACCTCCAGTGTGCTGAGGAGAAGCAGCAAACGCTACAGGAAGAAAAACTGCAGGCTGCTAAAGAGGTACAAGCACTGCATGAACGTCTGAATACCCAGTACGTCCCCACAGAGCAGTATGAGGAGCTAAAGGCCACGCTGCATGTCTTCAGAGCATCGTTGGAAGCGGAGCTTCGATACCAGGTGACTCTGTATGAGAGGGAGCGTGAGAAGGCTCAGAAACTGGAGCAAGAGCTGGAGAGACAGAGAGACTGTTCCATTCCCTTGAGTCAGTACACCAAGGAGAAAACAGACGCAGCGGCAACCTTGACGACAAAAATTACAGAGCTCCAGAATATGAAGGAGACTCTGATACAGATTCCTCCAATACGGAAAAAGGTATTGGCTCTGCCCAAGCACCAGTATCCCACAGTAACTAATGCACGCAAGGACAAGGGTACAGTGAGAGTTGGGGACTCCACACAACTTCAAAACAAAATTACGAAGTTTGAGCCACCAAAGAAAGCACTAGCCAAACCTACACTACCGACACACTTTATTAAAGTGTGGCCGGTTCCGCAAGCCGGGAGATTTCCCGGCTTGCTAGTGGCCGCCCCTCGGCGTGCCGCGCGTCATCGGGAGCCTGCGCCCCCTGCACGCGCGTCCAGGGCTCCATGAGGGAGCCCTGGTGTCCCGCGATGTGGGGGACGGCGGCAGGGGGTTCCGGGGGACCCAGCGGACCCGGCAGCGGGAGGGAGAGCGCCCCGATCGGAGGGCGCTCTTCCGCTGCTTCGGCGCGCGCCCGGCACCCTCCGGCGCGCGCCAGTTTACTGCTGCGGCCGAGAACGGGCAAATGCTCGAATAAACTCGGCCGCAGAAGTACAGCTGCCCAACAGGCAACAAACAGAGGTAGGAGTGCAGAATCAAAGCCAGAAGAATCCTTAGCTGAAGAAGCTGAACTGGCGACTCCGTGGTGTGGAGAAGCTGCAGAAAGACCACTTCAAGAGCAGATAACTCTAAGGGCTAGTCCTAACTGCTCTACAACTGTTGCCATACACTTTGTCTACAAAAAGAGGAGAGCCCGACGCAACAGAAATCTCAAGACCGCGCACGCGATAAAAAGACTTTACGTGGAAAAAGTCCTCCTCAAGCGACTGAGGAGTGCTGATCTCAAGCATCTTCGGGAGGAGACAAAAATAAACTGGAGAAAGGGCTCCAATCTCAGCGGGACAGAGGGTTCTCTTCCTCCATCCACTCTCATTCAAGTCACAGAGATTTCTAGAATGAGAGTGGAAGGATGGGCTTTGGCCGTGGTAAGCCCGAGCTTCCCACAAACAGGGGAGGTATGTAACAGGGGACTTATCCCTGTTCAGTAATGTGCCTTTAATCTAGCAGTGTGGTAGTTAATTACTAAACACCACCTGCCTGATTAGATTGTTTACAAAAAGCCTGCCTTTGAGACAGGAAGTGACTGACTCCCTAGCTCTGACTGAGAGCTGACCTTTGGAGCTGACCGGTCTTGAGCTCTGCACAGCAGAGCTGATTTCAAGACACAGGGAAAACTACTACACCTGAAGCTGAACCAGGAAGTGAGAAGATTTTCCCTCCAAGAAACAGATAAGACTTTTTTCTTAAGAGACTGCTTATATCTGCTTATTTTCATGCTATATGTTTTGGGGCTGCGAGACATGCTTAACTAATGGAGATGTGAACTAATTGCATAGGATTTCACTAGAAATACTCCCAAGTGAATGGAAGCTTTGTTCCCCCCCCTCTGTGTTTGGATAATTTCCTGATGAAAAGGAACAGGCACAATAAAGCCTATTATAATTTCACATTATAAAGCCTCCTAATTGTGTACCTCTGTGAACGTCCGTCCACAAGGACAAAGCACAAACTGCCATGGAACTTTCACTTTGTTTTCACTACAATGATAGTTGTTCTCATAGTGTAACACATAACATGTTTCCATATTTTTTTATTTGTGTCCAATTAAAAGATGATGCTTGAAGTAACAATGATGTTTCGACTCAGTGTGAAAGAAGAATGAATTAAAGTTTGTTGTAACATCACAACTCCTAGCTGATACTTTAAAACACACACAATACATGTTGTCAGGAAACACTACATCTTCTGTGACAATAACTGATGTGAAGTTCATTACATGTGAAAGGCATTTATTTTGCATGGCAAATGAAATTCTTCAAATGTACACATTATATGTGCTGCACCTCATACACTCACCTTCCATTCTTGATGATGACCTTGATGAGACAGGTGATGAAACATGTTCAGTGTCAGGTGACACAGGAGCTGCAGGAGCAACTATATAGAAGAATAACATCAGAATTTAATTGTCATGTGTACATAATTAACATGAAGTATCTGTAGTGGGAGTAGTTATGGCTAAATATCAGCATCACATAACGAAATGACAATGATATGGTTCGGGCAATCTGTGTATTATCCATCTTAACATAAATGTACATATGAACCTAATCGGCACATTTATTTTAAAGACCATACAACATACAATGTTCATGCATGAATGCATTGTAAAATTAAGTGTTCTGTTGTACATACACTGCATATGTTGTGTAGTAATCTAACTATAATAATGTACATCACTACCATGAATGCAAAGTTGACTCTGCTTAGAATTCAGCACCTAATTGTGGAAATGTGTTTGAATGTGTTTAGAGATCTGTTACGAACATTTAAGAGAAGCAGGTGTAGCGCTCAATGTGGCTGACACTCAGCAACACATGCAGTGTGTCGCTCACAGATGGTACTGGTGTGATAAGGTGGCATATCTATAAGGTTAAAAGAAGATATGAGTCAACGAATGACTAACGTACGTTTTCATATATAGTGGACTGGTGGGTGAAAGTATTCAGATAATTACCATTTCAAATGAATGTGATGAACTTCTGTTCACCTTGTCAGCTTCTAACAACTGTAGTCCCTCCCCCAAGACGTGACACCACCCTGACCTTTTATTTGGTTCTACCACCTGTAAGCCATCCCACAAGACTTGACCCTACCACGACCCTGTGATCTGGCTCTGTGCCCGACCCCACCCCCTCTGTTCACCTCTATGCTGTGATTACATATTAATTGCAGCTGGTTTCACACACCGGTACATGAGCAAAATAAAAATATGAAGTGAGCTACATATGAACACAATTAAATACCATATGGTACATGTTCCTATTTATGCTCACATTATACTACATGAAGTGTAAAAAGAGCTTTAATAAAACATAACGAAATTTGTTTGTGCAAATTATTTATGTTTGACTTTGAATGCACAATATTCCATGCAAGACTTGATTAGGCAGTAATGGCCTGTTTATAGGTGTAACATAGATTATCAATAATATAAATATATATATATTATATGTATATATGTATATATGTATCGACACATACATGAAATAGTGAATTATGCATTTGTGTGCATAGACAGTATAACGAAGTTATACATTACTGTGACAAAGAATGAGTGCGGGTGTGCTTTGTGGTTATGCATGTTAACCCATTGTTTGTACAAAGATTCACACACACATTCAGCTTTCAACTATAGGGCAAAGATGTTGAATGCTTTGTAAGGTAGAAGGTTGCAGTGTGTGTTATTTGGAAGATCATTACACATAATCCCTTCATGCTGGTCAAGTAATGTATGTTTACTCAAAATGATGTCATCCACGATAGCTGAGCCAATACATGTTTCCAAACACACATAGATATATATATATATATATATATAATTATTTTTGGGTTTTTTAGGACAACTATATATAAACTAAATATATATATATATATATAGAGAGAGAGAGAGAGAGAGAGAGAGAGAGAGAGAGAGAGAGAGAGAGAGAGAGACATATATACAGATATATATGTAGGTATGCTTATGTTGGGAAAAACTATAAGTTTCAGCGGAGATATAGATAAGAACTGTAACATATGACACGCATAGTACAGTAAGATTTGTCACCTGGTGTAAATTGAGCCGAATAAATTCCGATATCTCTGTCCCCTGCCAAACCCTCCACGACGACAGGAAGAAATTTTTCCCGCATCTGCTCCTCCAATGGAGTTAACATTAGAGCTTGTGCTGGCGGCCCACCTCCAGTGGCAGAAGCATGCATCCGTTGTGCTTGGATTTTTTTCTTTAAGTTTGCCCTGATATCATCGAATCTCTTCCGACAATTCGCCCGGTCCCTGACATGATTCCCACACGCAGACACAGCCAATGTTATTTGATCCCACATTTCTTTTTTTGATGCTGAACTTGTCCGCCCTTGAAATACATACAAAATATATGACGTTAATTATTATTAGAAAAACGAGCAGTTTCCTAAACTGCTACCTGTTCCAAGAGATACCAAACATGCTGGTTTAGGTTGAATATGTGTACCACATGAGCATTTACGTACAAATATAAGGAAGCTTGCATGAATATTGTATGAACTTTGGCAAACTTTTTAGACTGATTGTTATGGTCGTTATAAAGCATGAAGGATTATGTGTGTAACAATTAACTTTAATTGATAGATATTATAGAATAATAGCTTGATATTAAGACATCTCAAATGACCTAGGATAACATGTCTTTCAAACAATCAATGCAAAGATAGACTTACCTAGTAAATGCCCATACAGAGAGTCATAGTGCTCCAAAATCCCTGTGACAAGAACTCTGTTTTCCTCTTCATTGAAACGAGGATTACGTGGCCGCTCCACACGTTTCCTCCGACCACGTGCAGCCCCAGAGCTTGGCTGCTGTTGACTGGACTCTCCTTCTTCAAATGGAAGAGACTCCAAAAGCGGCACACCACCAACCACCCCACCACCAGAAACCCCAGCTGCACCACCACCAGACACCCCAGCAGCACCAGCAACAGACACCCCACCAGCACCAGCAACAGACACCCCACCAGCACCAGCAACAGACACCCCACCAGCACCAGCAACAGACACCCCACCAGCACCAGCAACAGACACCCCAGCAGCACCAGCAACAGAGCCACCAGCAGCACTCGCACTCACAGCAACACCAATCGCACTCACAGCAACACCACTCGCACTCGCAGCCACAGCACTCCCCTGAATCCTACATTCACTCAGACGAGTACTCACACGACTACCAGTACCACTCACACCAGCATCACTCTTCCCACGCTTTTCGGCCATACCTATAGCACTCACAAAGAACAGAAAATAAATTTAAACACTATCGCACTGAACACTTACAAACTGAAAACAAGACAAAGATGTTAACAAAACAACACAGGACAAACCTCTCACAATACACAACAACTCTCTCAGTCAATATGAAATATGTAAATCGCCCAACTTTGTGTGTGTGTCTCTCTCTCTCTCCCAACAACACAGAGAATGAATAAAAATACACGCTGTCTGTAACAGGGGAGTTATCTCTGTTCAAGTAAGGTGCCTCTAATCCAGCAGTGTGGTGGTTAACTGCTGGTAGTCAATTAACAAACACCACCTGCCTGACTAGATTGCTTACAAAAGCCTGTCTTGTGAGACAGGAAGTAACTCCTTAGCTTTGACTGAGAGCTGAACTTTGGAGACAGAGCAGTGTTCTTGAGTCTCCCAGGAGAGACTGACCAAGAGAACACAGATCTCTGGAGCTGACCATGTCTTGAGCTCTGCCACAAGACACAGCAGAGCTGATTTCAAGACACAGGGAAAACTACTACACCTGAAGCTGAACCAGGAACTGAGAAGATTTTCCCTCCAAGAAACAGATAAGACTTTCATTATTAAGAGACTGCTTATATCTGCTTATTTCATGCTATATGTTTTGGGGCTGCGAGACATGCTTGACTTAGGGAGTTGTGAATTAATTGCATGGTATTTTCACTAGAGATACTCCCAAGTGAATAGAAGCTTTGTTCCCCCCCCCCGGTGTTTGGATGATTTCCTGATGAAAAGGAAATGCACAATAAAGCCTTATTATAATTTCACCTTATAAAAGTCTCCAATTGTGTACCTCTGTGAACGTCCGTCTACACTACCTTTAAATGGGCCGCTCAATCAAAAACATGCTTGCTTTGGCAGATTCAGCAAGAAGATTTATTGGCGAACCTAACACCACCCCGCCATGCACGCCGATACACCTGTGTGTGATCGGCAAATCATCGGCAGAGTGGGAACAAATGTTTTCGGCTTGATTCGGAAGGGATTCAGCACTTATTGCATACCGCAAGGGAAAATCGGCAGAATCATGCCGATAAGGAACACTTGGCGAGAGGACTTTTTCGGCGCTTACTGCATAGAGCCCAAAGAGAGGGAGAGGGAGAGAAAGAGAGAGAGAGGGGGGAGAGAGAGAGAGAGAGAGACGGAGAGACAGAGACGTGGGAGCACCCTGAAAGAGACAAATCAAAGTACTCTAGGGGTAACAGGAAAAAGATGAGTATGCTGCAGGACGCAGTGTGTCAGGGCACAGCCAAAGATGATCAGGATAACAGCTTGTGGTTAAAAGGTAATCTTTATTCGAACATCATGGTGCAGACAGAGGAATGGAGGGTAGCTCTTGCGCGTTTCACGCCTAGCTGGCGCTTCGTCAGAGAGTAACAGGAAAAAGGAACAGACAAATGGCAAAGAACAAAGTGAGAATGTAAAGATAATAACGAGAAAAATATGTGAATGTTGAGTTTTTTGAGTGTCAACATTGTGAGTGTTTGGAGTGAGGTGGCGGATGGGAAGGTGAACCGTCCCTCTCCCTTTATCCCAGGCTCGAACATTTCTGTTTATGGATCACAGTAAGACTACAGTTTTCTTTACAGAATTTTAAATAGATACATGGGTGAAAGCTGTGGGGCATCACTGTGGGTAGTTGATAGAAATTAGAAAGGCTTCATAGATTTAGCTGCTGAGAGGTACAGGAAATTGCAGATCCTAAGAATGTGGTTAATTAAGAATGTTAAAGAAAAAGGAAGAGCATAAATACAGTGTGTGAGAAGAATGAAGTGTCACTGACTTCATGCAGCCTGTGGGGTTAATTATCTTTCCTGTTATCTCATTCTAGGTGCATGTCTTCACTTTGTGGTTTTCCTCCATGTACTCTTAAGTCAATTTACTATTATAAGATCAACTTCTCCAGAAGACTTATTCCATTCACATTTTCAAGATGTCATTAAAATATCAATAACGTTCATTATCTCTACATACTATATGATGCACATTAACTTAAAACTATTATTTTAGCAAGTGATTCTGTTATTCCTATTTCCTAATTTCATAACTCAAAGAATTTATATTGTAGCATGTTTTTTATATTACAGTTAAAACCTGCTTCTTTCATCCTCTTGCAAAATAGTCCAATAATCCAAAATGACTTTGCTTGTATGTGTAACACTTTTAACTTAAAACGCAAGATAGTGTTTGTGTATTGCAGAATACACAATATGCAAAAGATTAGAAACAGTGCAATATTGCTTGAAACAACGATTGATGGTGCTATAATCTCCAATAGTTATACTCACATGTGTGAGTACATTGGGCATATCACATTCTCTAAACACTTGAACAGGAACAGGTGTGGTATATAGCAGATAGCCTCCTGGTTGGGATGCTGTGTGGGTGTACTAGAGTAGGAGATAGGAGAACAACATAGCGCAGACTGTATATAACAATACTTTAATAAATTGGGACCCTCCCAAGTGGAGCCCGCTGTTATTGTTTAATAACAATTTATTAAAGTATTGTTATATACAGTCTGCGCTATATTGTGTATCGCGCTCCCTCATCCTGCCTGTCCACAACACCATAAGAAGAAAAGAAGACATTTTTCTATGTGAAGGTTGAGTGGGGTTACTTTTGCTCTCTTATAATAATATTTTTACTTTTACTTATATGCTCTCATTTGTGTTATCTATCCCTTGGCTGGATATATATTGGCGGAGTGATTTTATATGTTTTTGTTATACATATATATATATTTATATATATATATTTATATATATATATATATATATATATATATATATATATATATATATATATATATATATATAGATATATATATATAGATATATATATATATATCTATATATATATATATATATATAGATATATATATATATATATCTATATATATATATCTATATATAGATATATATATATATATATATAAATATATATATATAAATATATATATATGTATAACAAAAACATATAAAATCACTCCGCCAATATTTAATGATGGATAAAGGTATGTACTAACTTCATAAGAAAGTGTTCCTTCTTAGCATAGATAGATCGTTCTCCATGTCATTTATTAATATCATGAACCTAAATATGTCTTCTATTAATCCTTTCCATTTTGATGTATATATTCCATCAGTGTTTTTTTCGTTTAAATTTAAATGTATGCATATTATTGTCTTCTATACACATATATACTATTCATTTACTATGTTAATTGTGTTGTATATTGCTTCATTTAAGTCAAATAGAGATTTTTTTGTATATGTTTTAATTGTCTTTTCTTTTCCTTTTTCATATAGCAATCAATTGTGATTAATGTAAAATTGATTTCTCAAGTAAATTCTATCAAGAAACAATCTATTTGATACAGTGTTCATATGGTTAACTTTAATTATTTGAAAACAATCATCTTTATCTTACTTATATGTTTACATCATCATATCTATACTATCCGAAAAAGCCTATCTTATAATGATGCAATAATATTACATTATATGCATCCAAACTAAAAGTAAATATTTTCAACATTATTTTAATAATTTTCAATGTCTCTGTCATTTTATTAATTTTAGACAATACATTTAAAATTTATTGCCACATAATCATGTAACTGCAATTATCTATTAATCAATGAAGGATAAAAATCTAATATAAATAAAGCAACTTCTAAAAATAAGTAGACACCGTTTATATATTTGCAGTTACATGCTTACAATTGTGAAACCAATGTATGTCTGTATATTGATTTATATTTCATCTCATTTATATTATTGTGTTTTATATAGTATATTAGTCATTATGTATAAAGTAGTTGATATTACAACTTAATATTGTTAGCACAGATGACCTAATTTAGGGTAATATTGGGCGTATTTTTCTCGAATTTTGTAATTGGATAGAAACTCCTTTAAATAATAGCCCAATAAGAATGCACGTTATCCCCTGATGAAATCTGTCAATCGGAAGAAACGCGTAGGGAACGTGGATTCAAGGAGCTATGTTGGTGGAATAGCTCGTGCGTCTGATGCCAAGAGAGAGAGGACGTTCCCTAAGCCACACACAGCATCTAACACCAACTGCTGGGAACAACAGACTGTGTACCTGAATTTCCGGAGGGACATCTGATCATGATGCACCGGTAGCAGTGAGGTCTGATGTACTGAAGCAAACATTCGGCGAGCAGTTACTTGTTGGCGCATGGGTTTACCCATACAATGCTTATTTTGCATTGACAAATTGTGAGTGTGCATTTGTCTTGTGATTTTTATTAAAATTTTGTTACCAGATTTTACACATGGATCGGACGCTTTTTCTCTTGTTTCTCTAATATATATATATATATATATATATATATATATATATATATATATATATATATATATATATAAATATATATATAAATATATATATATATATAACAAAAACATATAAAATCACTGCGCCAATATTTAATGATGGATATAGGTATGTACTAACTTCATAAGAGAGAAGTACTGTACGTGGCTAATATTCAATTTTGTATGGCAATAATAACAAAACAAACACACAACAAACAACATATACGACAAGGAATGAGGTAAAAAAAAGCAGCAAGCACTCCAATGTAGATATCCAGAAAGGCCTGGTGCTAGTCCCATAAATAATGTAAAGAGTACGTTACCATGCAGCAGGGCAGTAGAACAGCAAAGAGAGACAGCACTCAGAGGTAAGTCAGCAAAATAATGTATTGAAACAGACACAAAAATCCGACGTTTCGAACCCCAGAGGGATCTTCTTCCTGGGGGTGTGCTGTCTCTCTTTGCTGTTCTGCTGCCCTGCTGGATGGTAACGTACTCTTGACAAGGAATGAGGACATAGGAAAGGGAATGGGAAACACAAAGAAAAAACTTGAGGAAGGAAAGCCAATTGAAAAAATAATAATAAATAAAAAACCTGAAATAAAAATAAAACACTGGAACACCCGAACAGCTATCCCACAGGAACAACCACCTTCCTCAAAATTTCTATAAAACAAAAAGGGACAGCGCGGGCTCCATAGTGTAAATAGTAAAGGTTTAATATACACGAGCTAAAAAATATTCACTTTCAACAATGAGGTAGGACATGCACATCGGATAAAGCTACTTTAACCCATTCTTCATCTGTTGTTATGAATTTGTAGTCTCGTGGCTGCAATCAAACTATTCTTTTCATGCAGCCGGGCACCTCCGTGATGTGCGTCCACTTATCGGCCCCCTGGCTGAACGGTACACACTCACTCAGATCCGCAGCACAACAACTCCCCTCCAATACAGCAAAGGTACAACAGAAAGGCTCCTGGTGCTGCTAATAGCACTAACACCCTTACGCGTTTTGTCTCAAGTAAAACGGTGACTTCAGCAGAGGCTCTGATGAAGTCACCATTTTACTTGCGACGAAACACGTAAGGGTATTAGCGCTACATATTGTTTTCCCTAGTGCACCTGTCTATTTTCCTGACCTTTGGACATTGTACAGTAGGTTGAGCGGGTTCTTCTTTCGTGTGCTCTCAGTTGCCTTTGGGATGCCTAGAGTATCTATTCTTTGAACCCTGCCTCCTATCCCGAGCGATTATGACAGGGTTTCTCTCTAACAAAATTAATTTTGACGTTTGGCAGACTGAAGCCAGTAACATGTTCTAAACTGCTAGTATTATAGAATCCACAAAAATACCAGACAGCAGGAATTTCTTTGAATCACTGGATTCTTTATAGAGCACAGTCAAAATCGTGGTGGGAAATTACTAGTTTGGACCATTATATCGATCTGAATCTGGTCCCACGGGGCCTGAGAAAAAATCTCGGCCCATCACATCTCATCAGATACAGAACACAGTGCAAGCATATCCTACATGGCCGGTTTTGTTTATCTTTAGAGATTTAACGATTCTCTCTCACTCCCTTGTATGTTAGGGCTATGCAATTCTGAGGGAAAGTGCTTGCTCTGACCTAGCCACTATGGTTTAGGGTTTTGTCTTGCAACCATTCTGTTAAAAGATACAGGGGCTTATGCAGACAGGAACGTTATCTACTTGTAAAACGGCTATAAAATAGCCACAGAATTGCCGTTAGTTAAGGTATAATCCAGAGAACGTCGTTACCTGTTTTTGCACATTTCGGCGAGTTCAGATTTGCCTGCAACTCGCCATACCGTTGCGCGAGCTAGATAGCCAACATGTTTTTGTGCTGGTCTGACGGGAGCGGGAGCCTTTGAGTGACAGTTTTTCAGGTAGCTCAGCAAGAGGGAACACTCGTTTTGCGCGCTCAGCGTTTCTGTTCCTCCACAGTGAACCATCTCCCGTGACATTTTGCAGTAACCCTGTGCAAACTTACAGTGTTGTGTGTGTGTGAATATTAGATAATATTGTACAAATAAACAAAAGGCATGTTGTGAGAATACATAATTTATTAACATTGTGGAACTTTGATAACAATATTGAGTAACGCACACAGACACACGCACGCTCACACGCATACACATACACACAGACACACACACACAAAAACTGAAAGGCCCACACACACATGCATACACACACACAAACACACACACAATGCACACACACATGCACACACACACATGCACACATGCACACACATACACATACGGCCACGCACACACACACATGCATACACATACACATGCATACACAAACGCACACACACACACACACACAGAAAGGCACACACACACATGCATACACACAGAGACACACAGAAACACACAGAAAGCCCCACACACACATGCATACACATACACACACACAATGCACACACACACTGCACACACACATGCACACACATAGACATATACCCACACACACACACACACACACACACACATACACACACAGAGGATACATGGATCGGGGCAGAAGGGGGGACAGAGCTTAAGGGGGCGGACCGGGGCCGGCCGCGTCATTGGCCGGGGGCGGCCCAGTGACGTATCGGAGCTGGTTCGCCCTAATTGGGCAAACGGCTCACGTGACCGGCCTGTGTCGCCGGTAAGCGGGGGAATTTAAAATTCCCCCAAGTACCCGCGCCACCCGGAACGGAATACCCCCAGATACCCGCGCCACCCGGCATGGAATACCCCCAAGTACCCGCGCCACCCAACACAGCATGTGGGGGTATACCACAAGGATCGTATGTACCCCCAGATACCCTCCCTACCCCTCTGCACAGCACACTATGCTCCATACTCCTCTCCTGTCTCATTTGGGGAAGTAGCCCCACAGACCCTATTCCGTATTGGGATCATTTTGGTAACCCCCACCCCATCCATCTATCTCCCCCCCCATCTCGCACTCTCTCCCCCCCCCCATCTCGCCCTCTCTCCCCCCCCCCATCTCGCCCTCTCTCCCCCCCCATCTTGCCCTCTCTCCCCCCCCATCTCGCCCTCTCTCCCCCCGCCCCATCTCACCCTCTCTCCCCCCCCATCTCACCTTCTCTCCCCCCCCATCTCGCCCTCTCTCCTCCCACCCTGCACGGATCCACCCCCCTGTCAAGGTAACAACCCTGTGTAATCCAATTAACGAGACTCGATGGTCTCTCCGCGTTTGCGGGGCAGGGTGGATAACACGCGTGCCGTGCCGAAAAGTGTTTTGTTACAAATGCCGCGGGCAAGTGCCACAGCCTGTGCTTTGCCTGGCATGGATATCTCCACCGGCCAAGAGCTGCCCCCCCTGGAATATTCTGCCCCCCCTGGAATATTCTGTCCCCCGTGGAATAAACTGCCCCCCTGGAATTAACCGCCCCCCCCCTGGAATAAGCTCCCCCCCCTGGAATAAGATGCCCCCCTGGAATAAACCCCCCCCCTGTAATAAGCTGCCCCCCTGGAATAAGCTCCCCCCCCCCTGGAATAAGATGCCCCCCCTGGAATATGCTGCCCCCCTTGGAATAAACTGTGGAGACACCACAAAGCATTTACAAAAGCAACGTTTATGAAAGTCATGATGGGGATGAGTAAACATCAGAACGGCGAAAAACTGCAACTTGCCATCTTTTCCTGGAAACCTGAAACTCGCCATACTATGGCACATATTGGCGCGTTCATGCGATTCGGAGCTTCTGGAATACCACGCTATATTAGCATGGCGAGTTCCAGGTTCTCGCCACGAGTTTGGCGACTTTTACACCTCTGAAAACTTTTCTGGCTGGTTTTAAAAATAGCGCCATTTTCTCACGAGTTAAAGGTTTTGTGGCTAGTTTTTTCACCAGAAGATGGCGCTATTTCCATATCTATGCTCTCTGCATAAGCCCCACAGTGTTGGTATATGCTACTGTATACCACTTTGTTTTACCATTATGTGCCACACGCGGTTTTGCACACATTAGTGCTCTAGGTCACCTTATTGCTACTACTGACCCATCTGAGTCCTACACTTATCATTTATACGGCTGCTACTTGCTGCTCTCTGCCACTAAGGGTTATTGTACCTGAAGCCATTTAGGCTCAACAAACCATTATAATAGTCACTATTTGCCTTAAGGGTCACTGTACCCACAGCCAGGAACTATTATTACGGCTGCTGTTTGACTTCTCAGGGATATTGCACCCGCAGCAACTAAGCTAGCATGACTTACCTTACAGAGGTACCTGCAGGTATTGATTGACCAACAACTCCTATGCTGGTTATCTTCTGCCTTTCTAGAATTTAAGCCAAGCGTGCTTTTATACGACATAGTTTTTATTGTCCTCAGACCATACAATAGAGTCTGGTCCTCACTTTTTTTTAATGTTAACCAATTAAATCATATTTTTCATTTACTCATTAAACATTACACATTGGACCAGCACTGCTGATATTTATTCACTTACTGTGTATGTGATAGGTTAGGTGCGAGATGACTTTCCCACCAATATACATTGAGTACACAGTGAAGGGACTTATCCGTTTTGGAAGTGTCTGTGCTCCATCGCTGTTCTTCTTCGGTTGTCTGTAAATTGTAGCATGCACAACTTTCTGTTTGGAGTGTTAAGCTATTATTTAGCTATATTGGATTTAATACCAGACACTAAACATACCATTAATTGATAGACCATTACTAAAGCGTCACAATGGTAGTTTGTAACTGCCACTAGGGGATTATATTGCACTGTAAATATTTATCACATATGTCGTTTTTACATCTCGTGAAAAAATCTGTGACATATTCAGGATCTCATGAAAATATATTACTATTGTATTTTCTTTAATGCAATACACCCCTTTAATAAAACCTTGGAATGTGTACACATTGGAAAGAAAGCTTTCACAATTTTCTTATCTGTCATTACATGTACACATACCTTTCCTTTATTTAGAAAAGTAACAAGATCGTGAAATGTTTTGACTGTCTGAATGCGACCTGAACGTGAAGTATGATTATGAAAACATCAACGATAAATAGTTTTAGCTTGGTGTGGTAAACCAATTATTTTAGAATTAATAAGTAAATAAGCAGATAGATCCACTTGCTGTAGTGTCATAAATACTGTACAACCAGGATATTGAAGATTATAATATAATAATTGGTTATTGCTAATACAGTAGGCATTCCTAATACTGTCATAGGAAGTACAACATTATTTAGTACTATGGGTAATAAAGAAGCATTTGAACGGTCCCAACCAATTATTTACCCATAAATATGTGTGATTTAGAGCAAGTACGAATTTTTCTGGCATACTTCATTAGATCCCAAAAGGTGTAGTACCAGCTTTCAAAGCCTGCACCATTACTTTAAATTCAGTGGAATATTCAATCGGTATCTCCAAGCACGCTCTGGCTACTTGAGTTATTTCTTCACTGTTTATAAGATTTTAATTTAATTTAGAACCTTAATTAATTGTTCCTGAATTTTTTAATTCGGTGAAGCTGCTTTATCAAGATATTTTTTTCATATTAGTTCCATTTCCTCTGCTATACCAATGTCTAGATCTCCACTAGTATTTTGAATGTATGAAGCAGTAGCCTTCTCTATTTTTCCTGCACACACATATTTTGTTATATGCTTCACCTTGTTGTTCTAGATCATGTATGTGGTGATTTAAAATGTCAGTTTGAACATTTATCTGTATTTGTGGAAACAACATGCAAATTCTCATCTTTGAAAACTATTAAATGAAACACTTTTATAATTTTCATCACATTTCTCAGTTTTTAATTTTCTTTATATATGGGCAATAATTTCTTATCAATCAGTTGATTTTCTTTGAGAACCTGGTCCCACAATGAATTCCATAGATGAATATATGAATGTGTGATATTACTAGCATCTGCAAATGTATTAATAAATTCTATACTCACTTTTCACTTTGTATTTCTTCTTAAACCTTTGCCGTTTAAGTTCGTTGGCCTCTTGCAAACATACTGTCCTGTTCAACCGCATGAGGGACTGGTGATGGTAAAAATAACTTTTCTGATTCACTGTTTTTCTTTCTGAAGCCTTGGATGCGTTCTTTTACTGCAATTCACACCTCTGATCCAAGATGAAGAAATTCTGAATTCTGGCTGTAGCTCACCAATGTTAAATGTCAAATCTCATTGATCTTCTTCTGAGATAATAGATTTCAGCATTCAAGTTTTAGCAGATAAAGAAATATGTATTTTTCAAGTTACTTACAGACATCTGGAATTCAAATCAAAATGGTAACTGGTGATTCCTCCTTTCTGACAAATCCCTTCTTCTAAACCAACCTTGTTCTGTGCTAGTCTTTCTTATACTCAGAATAGGAAATGCTTGTGTATGTATTATTTTAAGTGTATCTTTGTACAGAGGCTTTAGATGTTTTTGTCTATCTGACATGTTATATGAATAGCATCTTTGATATGAAGAAGTCAACCTTGTCTAACTTCATATATTTACAATCAAACTCCTAAACTTTCAGAGATCTTTACTTAACAACAGCTGTCAGTATAACCTTTTCAACCATACCCTACCTTTAGCAAGGCGAGAGGGAGAAGAGAGTATAGAGTTTCTTACAGATAAGTTGAGACAGATTTAAGAGAGGGAGAATTGATTCTAGCAGCAGAAGTGAGAGTTATTTTTTAACCGAGACCTAATAAGGTGAATTAGAGAGAATGTGCAGAGAGAGAAGAGGAAATGATTCCTGGATAGTCCCCTGCAGTACGCCCACAGAGAGATCAACAAAGGAAGAAGTAGTATTAGCAAAAGAGACACTGAAAGTCTGATGGGAAAGATAATAGGAATTCCAATATAGAACTTTGTTATGGAAACCAAGAGCATGGAGAATGTCAAAGAGAAGAGAGTAGTCCACAGCATTAAAAGCCACAGGGAGCATGAGTAATTTACAGGTATAGCCAGAGTTAATGGTCTCATTGCTGGTGGAACCAATGGGATCCAGACAATGGCATATTGTGAATAAACAAGGAAACTGTCCTGCGCTCCGGTGTACAGCCACAGCACCCATAGGTGTCAGTATAAGCCACTGGGGAGCGGAGTAAGAGGGGAAAATGCAGACCACTATGCTGGATCGTGGCGGGGAGGAAAATCCCTTACCTCTAGATGCTCTCCGATCTGTGTCCTGCTCTCTTCTTTCCTCCACTCCTCCTGCGTACGACCCTGAAGATTGTAGAGTAGATTTGGGAGAAGGTCTGGCACTACTGCAAGCGGCAAAGATCCAGGCAACTTCCAGTTTGTAAGAGAAAACTTTATTCCGACATCACACACACAAAGAACCAGGCTACACCTTGAGATCGTCCTTAATGTTTTTTGCCTTCCTATAAACAATAGATGCTTCTCAGGAAGAATATTACCTAAATGTGGATCACACTTCAAGATATTCCAATGGATATTGAGAATACCCTGAATGGATCTATGTGATTGGTTGAAAGTAGTTATAAACCTACTGTAGGACCCCCATCAGCATTAGCTGTTTTGTTCATAGGTACACTACAGTATAACCTGTACGTGTATTATTAGAATTTTTTTATTTCTTGAGCAATGTAGATCTCTCAGAGGCTCTAACGTTGCTGAAAGAGTCCTCAACAAGATCAGGATCATAACCTTTAAACAAAAATGTATTGCTCAGTTCTTTCGATTGTATTGCTCAGTTCTTTCGCTTTCCTTGGAGCAGTTCCTTTTTAGAAGGTAGAACTGTCCCAAAGGGATATTTTCCAGCCATTGGGCATGATGGTTGCTGGATGCATGTACTGTACATAGTTATTCACAGAAACAGATTTGAAGTGGGTGGTAGTAACAATTTTACCCACTGGATCTGAAGTTAAAGTCAGATCCAGAAACACCACAGAAATAGGATTAATATCAAACCTAAACTTCAAACCCATTTCGTTCTGATCAAAAGAACTCAGGACATCAGAAAAAACTGTGATATCACCTTCCCAAATAATAATAATATCATCGATGAAACGGCCATAGTATACGAGGCCCGCCCCCAGCTCCAAATTTTGCCAGACAGATGTTTCTTCCCAATATCCCATGAAGAGATTGGCATAGCTGGGGGCAAACCTCGTACCCATGGCCGTTCCACAGGTCTGTAAATAAAATAAATTCTCAAAAGAAAAATAATTGTGAGTCAAAATAAAAGTGATACTATCCAATATAAAATTCTTGTGTAAAGTGGGGATGGAAGGATCTGTGTTGAGCCAGAAGGTGATGGCCCTGATCCCCCTGGAATGATCGATACATGTGTACAAAGATGACACGTCACACGTAGTCCAAAGGTAACTTGGCTTCCATTTAATCTCAGAGATCGAGTCGATGACATGTAGCGTATCCCAAATATGTGACCTGAGCTTAGCTACAGGGTTTGAAGATAGTAATCAACATACTGGAATAGGCCCGAGGTCATTGACTCCACCCCCGAGTAACAAATATTATTGCCCCTGCTGGTGCGCTCCTGTGGATGAAATTGCAAGGTATTCCCATTCCCTACTTGCACATGGTTGATTCAAAATGCTTGCCATATCTCCAGCTGTTGGATTGCACATGTCCTGCTGCGGCATGTCAGTTGCACAACGTTAGGGATAATTTTCCAATTTCTGTTTGTACCATGCCCAATTTTGGGCTGTCAGTTATTCCGGAATACATGTGTGTGGGGGTAAGGTCTTTTGGGTTAAGGGAATGGAGATGGGTGTTGGGTAAGTGTGCCCTCCCAAGGGGATGGTGGTACGGTTTAACTCCTTGTTTGGCAAACTATTCCTTATAAGTAATGTGAAAAATGTTCAGCAAAGTTCATGAACCATGCAAAATGTACCCCTTTTATTAACCAAATTAAACTGTGTGCAGTTTTAAAAGATCGCAAGCAGCTTACCCAGTAAAAGACAAACTCAATTCCATACAGTAGCATGAAATATGCTTTTTGTGTGTGAGAGAAAGCCCTCTTTAAGTGTGTACTGTAGATGTTGTTTGAATATAAACTACTGTAAATTTGCCATAATATTCACTAATTTCACTGAAACTCACAGTAGACATGTTTCAGAGAAATGTTTACAACATTTTGGAAAAAATAGTTTGTGGGAAGATTTTGTGAATTTTAGATAGTTTTGAAAATGTTGAGTGATACAGGGTCTTTGGTATGCAAGAGGGTTTTTAATAGTGTTAAGAATAAATGAAGCCCTACAGTATGTAAACCTTAGTGGAAAGCTAATCATGCATTGCCTGTGACATTATTTGAAAGTTATTGAAAGTGTACTAAATGTCTTCACGGAGTCCACTCGACCATCGTTTCTGACAGGGGTTCCCAGTTTGTTTCTAAATTTTGGCGGGCTTTTTCAAGAAAGTTGGGCATTTCCTTGCATTTCTCATCTGGGTACCACCACCAAACTAATGGTCAAACAGAGAAGACCAACCAGTTGTTAGAGCAGTACCTGCGCTGCTTCGTCACGGATACCCAGGACGACTGGACAGACCTTCTTCCCTGGGCGGAATTTGCCCACAATTCCTTACGGAATGAATCCACACAGGCCTCTCCTTTCTACGTGAAATATGGATTTCATCCTGCACGGCTACCCATCACCCCTTCCTCTTCAGGGGTTCTGGCAGCAGACAAACAGATTCATGGATCAAGATTCAGGAAAATTTGAGAAAAGCTTCCTCTAGACAAAAGTTACAAGCAGACCGCCACCGCCGAGAAACTCCAGAGCTATGGCCCGGAGACAAGGTAGGGCTGTCTTCAAAAAACATACATTTAAAGGTTCCCACTCTCAAACTAGCACCAAGGTTTTTGGTCCCATTCCAAATCTTGGAGAGATTCAACCCGGTGGCTTACCGCCTATAACTCCCTTCCTCGATGAAGATACCATCAGTTTTCCACATACCCTTGTTGAAACCCGCCTACCGCAGCCCCCATTTTCCAGATTTCTCTCCCGCACCACACGGTCCTCAACTCATGCAGGGGCAGCAGGAGTATGAAGTCCAGGCAATCATCGATTCCAGGATCTCAAGGAGAACAATCCAGTATCTTATCCACTGGAAAGGATATGGTCAAGAGGAGCGTTCTTGGATTCCTCACCACCAAGTTCACGCACCGAGCTCATCAGGAGGTTCCACCAGAAATACCCCCTTAGACCCTGCTGGAATAGCCCAGAGGTCTCTCTTGAAGAGGGGGGTACTGTGAGGACTTGGGAGTCGCGTGGCCCTCCATGTGCTCCCGCAAGATGCCGACGCACACGCAGCCTCTCACCCTCTGCTCCGGCACCCGTTGCTGCTCCCCCGGAATCCCGCGCTCTCACTCGCGCCTCCTCACGCATGCGCAGGACTTCCCCCGCTGGAACGGCGCCCTCTACCCGCACGGCGCGCATGCGCGTTGGATTGGTTCCTGGTCGCGTCGCACATCATGGGTGAGCGACGGACTCGCGATGCTCCCAAGCGACGTGTCAAGCAAAATCAGCTTTTTACAGCCTCACCTGCCATAGCATCTTCCCAGCCTATCGCTGCCCTTGCGGAGGCCGCGCCTCCGCTCCACCCGCTTTGGCGATTGGTTCCTTCTGCTTATATATGCTCAGCTGTGCCACTGGCACTTTGGCTTAGCATAGATTCATGTTCCCTGTGCTTACCTCTCCTGTCTGCTAGATCCCTGCCCTGCCTTGTGATTTCCCGTGTAACGATCCGGCTTGCTTTTGGACTACCACTTCTCTGGACTACAAATCACAGCTTTCCTCGACCATCTGTCACTCTCCTACCCTGACCTTGGCTTACCTCCATCTACAGTATGACCCGGACCTCTCCTACACCGATCTCGGCTATACCTCCATCTACGATCCGGACCTCTCCTGCACTGACCTAGTATACGACAACTCTGATCTCTCCTACCCCAACCTGGCTGCCAAGACCACTCTACATTCCGGACGCGACCCCTTTGTCTGTGGCTGGTGTTTGCCCATTCCCATCTCAGTACCGGGGTCTCGTCTAGTCTGTGGTGAGCACGGCGTAACAGCATCCATGTATTTTCATATAACTTTCCTGAGTACATATAATCAGATTACAAAGTAAGTTCTGGTTACAAGAATTATACACTTCACTTACTTGGACGGGTTTCCTCCCAAATCCTAGGCAACAAATAATTTCCGCACCCTGAAGGGTTAAACTGTGAGATATCACCATGGTTACTAGAATACTATTTAAACCCTCGCCCTGGGTGGCCAGACTTACCCTGGAAGAAGCATCTATACTCTAAACGCACATTGGGTACTTAGTTGACATCATATCACATCCTATGTGACAGCTGTCGAGTAGGGAGGTCGAGTAGTGAGTGTTGCCATGAACGTAGCAGGTGTGGGGTGGAGAAAACTCCGAAACTGGTGCTACAAAATGACAAGCAGTTGCCATGAATGTATGTGGTGTTCACTTTTCCCTCCTCTCTTACACAGTTCCAATCATAAACTAAAGAATACTGTAATTAGACAGATAGCAGTTTATTTTAGTTAATGTGAATGTAGAATGAACTGGAACCATCTAAACCTTTAAGATTTCCCCATACTTGGGTTATATTGTAGTCTGAAAGATTTAGACTGAGTTGTGAGGGGCAACTACTGGTTATGACCAACTTATTTCCAAGTAGAAGGCTCCTTACATCAACCACAATTAGCTACAGTATGTATCTGAATACAGATTCCACATTACCCCAATTTGTAGAAGATTAGAGAACTGTAAGGACTGCCCGCTCGCAGCCCTTTCCTCCCATGGCTCTCCACTTCTGCAGGGACTCACGTGCACCCGCTCCTCCCATCGGAGGCACGCGCAGACTCAGGGCGCATGCCGCCACTGCTCCTGGACCGGCGGGGGAACGCACATGCTTGCACCACCGCGACAGACCTCTGCGAGTGCCAGCAAGTCAGCTGGTAAGCACAGGCGCCGCTGCGTGTCCCCGTTGAGGTCGAGCATCTCGCGCGCATCAACACACCCGACCCCTGCAATTACAATGATTCTTGTACACCTGCCCTTCATCCTGCATCCTCCTACCGGTGCGCGACTTACCTCTGACCTCACTCCTGGGTAAGGTCTCCCCTTGGATCCCTCTAGTACAGTATACAGTATAGCATCAATCAGCACTGGGTTGATTGCTGAGCATATTTTGTGTTTGCCGTGCTTGCTACAAGCTGCCTTGCTTTGTCCTCTTGTTCTTTGTATCTTGACCCCCAGTCTTGTACCGGACTCCTGATCTCTGGCATCCCTGGACCTCATCTTCGGAATTCGACTACTCTGCTCTCTCCTGTCCTCGACCTTGGCTCCAGAATTCGACTACTCTCCACTCTCCATTGCTTACTATGGCAACTACCTTCTACGATCCTACACTCTCCTGTCCTGACCCGGCAAACCCACGACAATGAGCTGCACAACCCGAACTCCTGATCTGGACCTGGCTTTGCGGCCTAGGTTGGTGTTTTCACATCCCCACCTCAGCCCCGCGGTCCGGCCCTGATTTGTGGCGAGCACCCGTGACAAGAACATTAACGCTGCTTATTAACATAAAATAGAGTGAATTCTGTCTAGAATTTAACTAAGAAACTCACGCTAACAAAGGGGAACAAACAGGCACAGTTTCCTCTTTCTGAAATATAATTACTAACTAGATTGTTTTTTTTACCCCCTCTGCCTGTTCCCTCTTCTGTTTCTACTGCTGCGACACACTTTATTCGAACAAATACCCAGTATGTACCTGGCAGATACCTGGAATGCGCCGCTCCTCACCTCAGACAAGCCCCGTTGCGTTTGCCTTCCCAGCCATGGTTCATGCCTGGCTGACGGGCGGCTGATCTGTTAAATGATAATGATTAGGATTTAATAGGCTGCAATGCTTCGCGTGTCTACCAGATGGCATAAATTCATGAATTGTAATGCAGTATATATATATACTGTGCAGTATTGCAGCCAGCGGGAATAAAATGCTTCAATCCCTGCCTGGAAAATAACGCAATGCACTCGGGCAGAAAACAGTCACAAACCTCAATACACCCGAGTATACCCGAATTCGTGGGACTAGCCGAGCTCGAATAAAGTGTGTCGCCAGTGTATCTTAATTTACATAAAATGGTGAATTTTGAAACAAACTTTGCATGAATTAAAAAATCTATATAATGTTGTCTTCACTTATTTTTTCATACATCAAAAGTACAAAACACTATCAGTTTTATAATTTTCTACTATTCAATAAAATTGGCACTCTTCTCAGTCTAGACCAGTGTGAAAACATTTCAAACAGACTGAGAAACACGGAAAGTCATATAGAAGCAAACATACTGTTACCATTAGGAAATACAATACAAAACACTCAGAGAAGAGCAAGGTTATTCCTCCTCTTTATCTTTACAGCAGTTACAGATGTAGCAAGACTTACTGTCCCCAGTGCCATGGAAGAAACAAGCAAAAATACACGGCACCGTGGACAATGTATACAGTAGTAGCGAGGGAGCTGCGGGGGGTCCAAGCTTCTGTATAGGACCCTCCGCAGTGTAAATCCTTTCATGCTGCGGTCACGTGACCGTGCGTGGCAGAGGCACAGAAAGCACTTAGGCTTCCTATATCCGTAGTTGGATAAATTTCAATGAGGCTAACCAGCTATTGAAAATAAAGTATAATCAATACTGAATAATTTGGGGGAAATTAAAATGCTACTGTTTCATGAGTACTATAAATACAGAATAAAATAATAGGGTTATTGCTTTACTGGAAGACTACCCCTCACTTCTCTGTTTAAAACAGCCCAACACCAACATTTCGACTACATATTCAATGAGAATTGCATCTTTGTTGTGTTGTATTATACGGGTAAAGTGACAGGTTCAGGTACATGCCTACTTTTGACCCCTTGCTATTGTCACCAACCAATCAAAAACTTGGCCCCACCCAACACCGAAAGCTGCCACTGTGATGTCAGCGGGACTCTACATAAATTCTCACAGAAAATGCATTGCCATACTCACTGATCTTGATCAGAACTACTGTAACGTTGTACTCTTGTGCATTCAGATATATTGTGCTTGAACGATGGATCGATCCAACTTCTATGGATACAAAAAACCTGCTTACTCCTGCTGTTCCAGCAAACAGCCTAAGAAAGCAAAGGATGCCAGCTGACCCAACTCTACTTGAGACATTAAAAAAAAAGACTAAGAAAGTCTATTCTAGTAGCTTTCATAATCCACTTATTGAGGCTTTTTAGCTGCTATCGGCCAAAAATGCCTACAGTAAGCCTCGATAAATTGGCGGCTAAAGCATTAGTCGCCACTGCTATGGTAGTGAAGGGGTTAACTCCTCCTGCAACCTTCCCAGCAGGCCTAACACCCACCCTGGGGCTACTGCCCATTTCATCCACCCCCTCGGCCCCCAATAAACAGGCTATTGCATTTAAACCCCTTCATTGCCTTATCGGCAAGCTGCTACAGTAATTAAGCTGTTTTAATAAAATTTTATTACTAGTGTATGTGAGCAGGGGTTCTTTGGGGCAGAACCGCATTTATTTCAGATCCGGGGACCCTCTGCTTCCTGAAATACAGGCCCCATTATGTGGTGCTTGTTTCGCCTATTCATTGAAATGTCTTGTGTCACGTGACCGGGACAGTTAAATGCATAGGAGATACCGGCAACCCGTAATGTTGCCTGTATCTTGGGAAGCAGGGGGTCCCCGGACTGAAATCAATGTGGTTCTGCTCCGGAGACACCCTGCTCACGTACACTTATATTAAAAGTGTTTTTAAAACCCTGCGATCGCTGGCGAGATATGCGCATGGAGAGGTGGCTCTCTCTGTGCAGCTCTCTATGCTTGCCCACCATATCGCTGCAGATCCACGGGCAAGACCTTTTCAGAGAGGCAGATATTACATCGCTGCTCCTTGCCAATTTTGGTCAATTAGCTATCGCAGGTCTTCAGAATCTTTCTGAATATCGTGATTACTACACTGACAAAACTGGTTACGTAACAGGCCCAGTGAGACATTTTATGAAGGCCACTAGCATAGGCCCCTGTTATGGGGAAAGAGAAAAAAGCAGCACTCAAAACTCCTAAGGTGAAGAATCCGGGAATGGCATGGTGAAAGAAAAAGATTTCCAAAACCCTTGCCATTCAAGTATTTGAACCCAGCAAACCTTCTTCTGCACAATCCCCATTGCTCCCTGCACCAAATCCAGCTCAACTTTCCCCCGGATCCTGCTCTGCTCAACTTGGCCCTGACTCACATTGCCCAATACTCAACACTGTCCAACTTGGTCATGGCTCACTGTGATGGTGAGGGGTAACCAGGCCATCAATAAAGGTATTATGCCCGGCAGGTTACCTCTGATCCATATTTGGGGGTTTAGAGTATCATCTCTTGAACCTGTTTGTTGTACATTCAATGTATGTAATTGTGCGACAATAAATAATTTTCTGTGTTTTACTTTTCCAGGTGTGCCAACAAGCAGAGATTGCTAGGCTATGGGTTTCAAGGGGGTGTTTATGGAGAATGTTGTGTCAGAATGTGTCTAGGTAGCAGGGTTCCAGAGTAGGGTTCCAGAGTGGCTGGATACCCCAAAAATGTACCCGGGAATCAGGTCGGATTCTCAGATACATTGAGACACATTGCTCTGGCAAAATCTCCCCTTGAAAACACTTGCGCGACTCATCAATTGTCACTTTTCTTTTCTTGCTCTATGAATCATGAATAAAGCTTTCTTCCAAGACAACATTGTGCCCGAGATAGTGCAATACATCACACGCGACTTCACCAATGGTCACCGCTTCTACCAGGACAACGATCCCAAGCACACCGCGTCAACGGCGCATATTCTTGAGCGCGGCATCAACTGGGTGAAGATGCCAGCGGAGTAAGTGCAGTAGACCGTGTCCCATTTTTGTTCCCCACTGTTTTTAGCTCTTAAACCAATTGTCCTTTCTTTCCAATGACAGGTCGCCAGACTTCAATCCGATCGAAATGGTCTGGCATCAGCTGAAGGACCATATCCGTTGTTGAAAGGCATAATGAGATTTTGGAACGATGTACTCACCGTGGAACGCTGCAATAAATATATAGACCATATTGCCACTGTGTTGCCCATTGTCATCGCGCGTAATGGGCAAGCATCAGGAAAGTAGTACTGTGCTGTAGTATTGTAAGTACAGTATGTTACAGGTAAGTATGGCACATATTTTTTCTTTCCAGATAGTAAGAGTATACAGTAGTTAGTTCCAGTACAGTTTACAGTAGACTAGTTTGACAGTACAACAGTAACTGCCTACTAACTGCTCCATTTTTTTCTTTCCAGAGAAAGCTGCACCAGCCACCTACAGTAGTTCTGCCATAATACAGTACACTACGCACATACAGTACAGTACAGTACAGTAACTGCACTAATTTTTGGTTTTCTTGTCGTTCCAGGAAAAAGGGTGGCATAGGTGGGAGATGGGGGCGTTGTGTCCAGTCAAATCTGCATGTACAGTGAAAATGTACAGTATATAAACAGCAGGAATGATGTACACAAAACCTCTCCTCTCTCAATGAACTACTGTACTGCAGACAGAATGAGGAAAAGATAAAGACTAAAGAAAATATAATTTTACTATACAGTATATAGTATATACAGTATATTATACAGTATATTACAGTACTGTACTGTGTATAGTATTAAATAATATTCTTATAAATGTGCATTACTTATGTTTCCCCATGTTTTACAAAGGTTTTCCAAATGGTTATCCAATTTCAAGCTGCCAAAATAACTTAATAAAGACTGCATTATGTATTATTCCTGATTATTTTTATATTTGTATTTTTTGCTTGCTGATAAAATAAAATAAATATTTATTCACTTTCATGCGATCCACAGAACGGGTTATGTTACATTATACTTACTGTATATACAGGATTTATATATTTTTATTTTAAAGATATTAAAGAATGTACTGTATTATATTTAAAACATGTGACTGTAAACCATAGTGACTGACAAATATTTTCACACCCTGATGAAATACAGTATCAGTGTACTCTCAATTCTCACAGTGATGTGCACATCAGATTTACATTTCAAATTTGAGAGGGGATTTTCCAAAGCATTACCGTTCAAACAACAGGCCTCTAAGGGTTGGGGGAGGGGGATGGTGTGATTAGACGCAGGTGTGCTGAGTGTTTGTAGCTCGGATATGGGCGGGTTAAGAACACAATGGCAATATGCAGAAGATCAACGACCCAGTGGAGAGAGGGGGATGGAAGGCTAGGGTGACTCAGCCGATTGACGCTTGGCTAGGGAGGGATTAAAAACTCTGGAGGTGTGTGGCTGAAATAGTTAACAGCACTGTAATTTCAAAAGGCAGTTCATCATAATAATTTGATGAATAAACCCCCAAAGACAACCCCCAAATACAGTACATAAAAAGCAAGTCACTTTAACTCCTTGTGCCCATTGCACCAAAAATGTTTTGTGGCAGAAGAATTTAATAAAGGCTGCAGTATGTATTATTGTATGTTGATGGTTAGAATTGCTGTGCACTTTAAATGTTACAACATTGTACAGTATTTGTAAATAAATGTTTTTGTACTGACTCCACCAATAAAAGAACATGTTGAATTGCCTCACATTGTTTCCATTTGCTCCTTTGACAGTGTAACAAATGTAGAGGCTTGCTGCACTGTTTTTTAACTGCCTGGTCGCGCAATTGGTGTAGGAACTACGGCAATTGGCGTGGGAACTAGGTCAATTGGCGTGGGAACTTCTGTTCTAGGGCACCTAGAAATAAAATTCATTTTGCCCCTAGATGTTAGGAACCCCCTCACTTCACCCCAACAGGGTCCGAGCAGTAATGGCACCGAGAAAGGGTCACGCCGGCGAGGAGGGTCCTACCATTGAGCGTAATGGCGGAGAAATCTTTGAAACGGCTAAATCAGACTGAGCAGAAACCTGGAAACCACAACTCCGGTTCTGTTCGGCCTAGAGGGCTCAGATTCGGTCACCATGTAGTCCTAGTTGCAGCAGGTTTGCATGGCAAATTGCGACCCTCTCGTGGCAACAGAACGGAGTCAGGGTGATGTTAAAGTTCAGGTTTCTGCCATTGACTTGCATGGCAGAAAAAAAAGCCACTTTGGTAATGTGCTTTTAAACTGTCTTTTGGTACCTCCGGTTCCGGGGGTCGTGCAAGGCTGATATTTTGCCACTATGGGAAGGGTCCTCCCGCGTGAGGACCAGGAAAATTTCAACCTGCTCAGACCCACAGAACGGGTTATTTTACATTATATTCGCGGCAATTGGCGTGGGAACTACTTAGGGCCGCGGTCAAGTTCACGGGCAATTGGCGTGGGAACTTCTGTTCTAGGGCACCTAGGATTAAAATTATTTTCCCCCATAGATGTTAGGCACTGTATACCACTGTACAGTATACTGTAGAAGACACATAATGACACGATACTGAACATGTAGAATAAATGCATAGTTTTATTTATTCGGGTTTATTACACAGTATACTGTACGGCCGGAAAACATCAGCATACAGTACAATATTATCCATCGAAATCCCCCCATTAGCCAGTTTCTTTTCTGATGAAAAACAAAAAGAAAAGTTTTAATGTACAGTACAGTAATGGTCATCCCCCTAAAGAAGTACCCAGCCAGCCCCACCAAAATAATACGCCAACTCACCATTGAATTTCCCATTCAGCTGGCGCCGGCGCCGGTCCACTGCCAGTCCAGCTTTCTTCATCATCCACGTCGACAGTTTGCAGCGGGACTAGTCCACCTCTAGTCAGCTGGTGAGGCTGGAAATCGCTTAGGTACATGCAAGCTTCATCAAAACTGCACGCCAAATCTGACTCAGGCTCAGGGTTGTCACTGACAGTGGGACCGTCATTGGAAGTCGGTGCTGGTGCTGGTGCTGGTGCATTGCTTGGCAGCGACTGTCGCTTCTTAGTTGGTTTTAACATGACCCTTCGCCTTTTGCCGCCTCCATGATCATAGATACGGGAAAAATCCGGTGACACACACCAATACCCCCCAACAAATTGGGGCTCAATACGGTGAAAACAGGGGTCGCTACATAACCTTTTCCTTACTGCACGCTTCCACGTATGAGGAGTTGGCGAAAATTTGTAAAAGTCATAGTTTTCGATAAAATACTGATACATTTGAGCAACTGTTGCCATCTTATCATCTGTTGCATTAATAGCGGCCCATATCAAATACGCGTAACTTCTGTCAGGTTTTTGGAAAGCGGGCTGCACTTGAACACTCATGGTGGGTCTCTGCAGAATAGTGTAACTCAAACTGAAACTGGTCTTTGTCTTTCTTTAATAGGAAAAGCCTAAATTGATACATTTTGGCAATTCTTCCTTCAGTCTCAAGGCCAAGGCCAAGTTACAATGGCACACTGTGGTACAGTATCTTTTTTAAATGAAACACCTGCAAGCCGACACATTACTGATTCGGCGCATTACAATTCATGAATTTCTGCCATCTGGTGGACACGCGAAGCATTGCAGCCTATTTAAATCCGAACCATTATCAATAAACCCATCAACCGCGCGTCAGCCGGGCATGACCCCTGGCTGGGAAGGCAAAAGGAGCGCGGAATGCTCCAGGTGAACAGCGTGGCATTCCAGGAACAAGCCAGGTAAAAGCCGGTGATTTGTAAGAATAAAAGCTGCCGCAACAGTCAATGGGGCATAGGGATGTGTGGTATTCCAGAAATGGGGTCCCTAGTATAAGTGGGGATGCTCAGTTAATGCCCTGATTACCCAGAACCTGGTATAGGGGTTTTGGGGGTACTCCAACCATATATAAGGTTGCAAGGGTTTTTTTGAAACCTAAATCCGGTTTTCAAGAAGGGACTGAGATACAGCCCTGAGAATGAAACTAAGCATTTTTTCATTCTACTTTGGGACTTAGAAAAAATATGGGAAAAAATATTTTGTTTCATAATATTTTAATAGAACAGTGTGTGAGGGATATGGCTAGTGGGAATAAAAGTAAAGAGTCTCATTAGATCTCTCATAACCAGAAGACTTAGGCTGCGCTTATAGTGCCGGTGACAGCGACGCGACGTTGCGGCAAAACAAATGCTTTGCCGCTGTCGCATGCGCTTATAGTAAGCGTGATACGACGGAGCGACAGAGCGATGGATTGGTCGTGATCTCTGGAAATCATCTCTATTTGATTTTACAGCGACCATCGCCTGATCGTCGCCGGCACTATAAGCATAGCCTTAGACAGAATAAAAGTGTAAAATATATTTTATTAAACACGTATGTTTAAAATGTATTATGCTTGTGCACTATAATATAAGCTGGGATTTCCAAAGCCGGTATTCTGAGTGAGCCAGGGGGCTACCAAACTGTGGTGCCACTGTGTCTACTCGAGGCCCAAACTTGAAAGCCACAGATGCTGCCAGATGTGTGAACAATTTGGGCAGGATGGCTACAGTAGGTGAAGTACTCACCTCCTTGGGATCAACGCAAGCCGTTCTATCTAGCATTTGCCTTCCCAGACCTGAAGGCACCTACACCCATGGGTGGCTTCTGCATAGCAAGTGGCTGTTAAGGTCCCTTCAATCGAGGGTCTCTACTGCTCAGATGTGGGCTCCAAATTATGTAACTTAGAGTCTGGGTGCGCACCCTGGATCCCAATAATGACACAGAGTCACGTATTAGTTTCCTCAGACAAGTAGTCAAGACAAGACTGCCGAGTTTTTGTATTACAATCTATTTATATCAAAGTAGGCTAACACTAGCCAATCATTCAATGTCACTCAATGCCATTCAATGCCACACCTATTATGCGGCAAAGCTTATCCAATTATTACATTAGTTAGTAGAAAAAAGGCTCGATGGGGGCGGGAATCTTGTTTCACAGAAATGCCGTGTGTCCTTGCTTTGTGAAGTTATGTTTCGTTTTCTCTGTAATCAGTCGGCTTTAGGTCACAGTTACCTCGGATAGAAAACAGTATTAGTAAAAAAGCACAGCAAACAGATATAATATGGAGACGAGTGGTTTCTATAAAGCATAGAGATATGATCTCCATATTTTATCCTTCACAGTCCCCCCTAGAAACCACGAGACAAACATAATCTTATAAAAGTATTAAAAAACTAAACCAAAAAGGATATACTTTCCCTATGACTAATCTTAACCTTAGAAAAACTACCTGAGGGTGTTGGTCGGCTATTCATGAGCTTCTCTCATCCCCGACAACTGCTTGCTCGCTAAACTCGAAGACCTACAGAACATACACAAGGAGTCCCTTCCCTACCGACAAACAAACTAGGGTCTGGGAACTTGATTGGTCACCCCTGTCACTCCAGAGTACTATAGTGGACTGGTCTTATGTTCTCTCGTTTTTGTAATGGCATATTTTCATAACATTGGCACATTGCTCTTGTTCTCAAGGTTTTTGGCTTAGCTGAACCACTCAATATCAATTGGAACTTCAGAAGAAAAAATGTATTTTAAACTAACATTCATTCCAACTTTCATACAGACAATAGACAATATCAGGCACCTAAGATGGATGCTGACTCAAAATGGTTGCTTAGATCCCAGTGCTGTTATGTCAGACCCCCCTCCCTTACGTCATATTCTCACTTTGTCACTCCCTCCTTTTTATTCTTAAAACATAGCTTTTGAGAATAAAGTTCATGATGATAGTCCAGGGATAACTCAGAGGACAAGGGTGCGTGCCCTTCACTGTCATAGTCTCGTAAGGCGCTGCGGCCAATATGTCTTTTGATGAATTGAATAACTGTGGTCGGCATCTTCTTTCTTCACGGTACTGCTGTTTTCTGGCATCTGTAAAGAGTGGCATCCGAATGGGGGAGGGGGTCGCACACCTGTGGATCATACCTTTGCAACACGGGACACCCACATATATGACAACAAGTAACACTCCCAAACACATCAAAACATTCAAAAAAAAATTTCTCCAAGTGATCTAAGCCATTCAGCTAACCCCAAGGGTGATAATCTGTCACTTCCCTTTGTAACCCTCTTTTGAATCTTTTGTATTTAATCAAGTTCATGCTGCACATTGCTACACTGATCTGAAATTAAAACACAACATTGTCTTTAACCAAACACATAACCCTCCTTTTGAAGCTAAAACATAGTCTAAAGCAATTCTGTTTTGTAAGGCCATAAGCCTAATCTGAACCTGTTCTTGGATTTTCAGAATCATCACAACATTCTATTACTGAGAATTGAGGGGGTTTGGTATCTGTGGAAGCTAATGCATGATCCTCACCCTGCACGCATTGTATACATCATTCACTCAGAATATCAGAACAGACGATGTCTGCGATGGTCAACATGGCTGACTTATGATCCTTTCCTTGTGGCTGACACACGCCCCTGGGTGACCCCCTCCTTTCGGTGGAGGTGCAACACACTTCTGGATCAAAGTTTTGCTGCACATGACACATACATAGAGAGTGAAGAGTACTGCCAAAACACATACAAGAGCTTTCACAAGCCACGCTTCCAGGAAACCAATCCTCCCATCAAGGCTCAATTCTACATACACCTTAAATTTCTAACTTAACACACTCTAAAGAATAAAAATATTGAGTCTCTGAAAAAATGAAATGTTCTGATAAAACCTGGCCTTAGCCTGGTGTCTTATTTTCCTCGTTGGTTAACGGTTAGAGTTTTGACTCGGCAAGACGTTAACTTGATGCGGCTGTGCTTTAGGTGACTCTGGTCTTTGGTGGAGCTGGAACATTTGGTGGAGCTGGAACGAGCTTTTATGTACTTTGGGTCCAGGAAAATGACTCTGCCGCTTTAATTGCTGTATTGGTGATTACTTTAGGCCTTTTCACCTGAGATGAAAAGCATGCTTGCGCAGGAAATATGTGACTATTAACCCCATCTCGAGTAGGTGCACTTTCACCGTTGCCTAGAGAGACTCAAAAAATGTATTAGTTGCATACAACTTATTGTTTTATTACCAATAACATGGTCCTTAATTCGTTCCTTTGAACTGCTGATAGTCATAAGTCATCCCATATGTGTCTCATAGGGAGATAATTTATACCTAGGAATCAATTCTTGTATCAATGTGTTTACTCCTGTCTTAGCATCCACATATAGACAGAGGTATTCCCTATTAATGTTCCTAATTCATTCCTCAAATTAAAACTAAGTAGCCAATGTGAACCTGACTTTGATACAATCTAAGTTCCTGAAACTTTAGGGCCTCATCCCTTGCTAACCACTTGTTTCCATAATTAATTCTATCCTGTCTGCAGGCCATATCCCTAAGACCTGGGAAACTACCAGAGTTTGTCCCAATCTTAAAAAGTGGGGACAAAAAACACTGTCTCAAACTACAGGCCAATATCCCTTTTCCCAATACTATCCACTGTTATGGAAAAATATTCCCTCCCAATTTAAGCAATTATTTTACCCCTACAAATTTCCCTAGCCAATCCCTATCTGGCTTTTACCCCGAACACTCCACTGTAACTATTCTGCTAAGAAATTTGAAATGCCTTGTATATAATGCATACCTTATTCACTTATGTAACTGCTTTTGCAACTATGTATCCCCTGTATTTAACCCTATACACAAGACACACCCACAAATGAGAGGTGACTCCCAAATTCACCCCTTTCTGGCAAACCCATTCTAGATTACACAGCAATTTTTACAATAACCACTGCTTACGGACACCTTTGGAAAAAATAAATGGTTAATTCGTTATAACATACATAACATATTCAGTTAATAGACAAATGATTTTGTATAAGACTTCACACTAATGTCTTGCTTTATATAATCTCTTTGCACAGTGCTGAGCACATGGTCAGCTTTATAATTTTAAAGACACTCTGCATATTCATCTGACTAAAGAAAAAATAATTCTATAAGACTTGTTTCCGGGCAAAGAGCCATTTTGTTTCTGGGCGTTTCGCCAATTGACCCTGAAAAGATAAGATAAAGATACACTACGGCTGCTTCCTGAAAAATAATAATTATTGGATTGGAACTTTTGCTTAAAGTTTAAATACATGGAGCTTTATCCAGAGCCCTAAGAACTACATTTTTTATGACCTTTCAAAAATTAACCAACAGGCTCTTATATAGCTGAGGTTCATATAACATCTTAACACACAAATATCGCCACACGCTCATGCTATTTCCCTACACTCAGTTTTTTTTAATGCTTTCTGTTTTGCACCTTTATAGTTTCACTGACTTCATTCACTACAAATTTATGCTATCTTGTTGCAATTCTGTCCTTTCTCAAGCTACACACACCTATTTCTCTCCATTAGTCAACACTCACAAGTCTAACCCTCATTAACTCTTCCTTCATCTCACCTCAGGACTTTTCTGACTATTTTGAGGATATGGTGGGGGAGGGTCAACTTTAGGGGTAGAAGGTGTAGTTTTGTCACTTTCGGGTACTTTCATACAGTATAACAGTAACTTTTCTTATCTTTCCCTCCACATTCTATTTCGGTGAAACCTTCCTTTGGAAGCTCAATAGCCACACTCAAAAATTTCTCAGCATTCTCCCACAATCCTCCATCTTTCAACATTCCTTTACATGCCTGGATTCTATCTTTCAACATTTTTGGTTGCAACCTTCCCGTAGAGGGTAAATCCAATACTTTAAACAACAATTTACATTTCTTGGTATACTTCTTTCCCTCCCGCTCTGTCACAAGAGTTACGGAATCCCGTGCACCAGAAGGCAAATCCTTCTTTAAAAACTGCGAGAACATTGTCTATTTTAAAAACAACCTCGGACATGTGTGCCAATTACCGGCGGTACCTGGACTCTTGAGCTTCAGCGATAAATTGACCTAGACGGGGAGGCGCGCAGACACTCCCCGGACCGTCACCTGTATGGACGATCCTCCTATTATCTAACAATAGATATTCTTACACACTCGTCCCCTTATTACTTATTTTATAGTTATTCCGTAACCCTTATGACATATGAACATAAACCACACATCTGGCAGGCACAAGACCTTACCAACTATATAAATCCTTGGCGGGAACCACCGGACTCTATGGTCTTGTATAGATTAACAATACTTAGCCCATCAACCAAGTGTCGCCAACCTGAACAGACTGACAGGAGTTCGGTGAAAATATATTCTGAATATATCTTACCTTGTCCTTAGAGGTTGATCAGACCCCCAGATCAGTCCGGACAGGGGACGTCCTCCTTGGATGGAGATGGGTTCAGGATTGTTCCGATGTCCCTTCACAAGGATCCTGCCGACTACGCCAACTGTTAAGGTCCCTTCAATCGAGGGTCTCTACTGCTCAGATGTGGGCTCCAAATTATGTAACTTAGAGTCTGGGTGCGCACCCTGGATCCCAATAATGACACAGAGTCACGTATTAGTTTCCTCAGACAAGTAGTCAAGACAAGACTGCCGAGTTTTTGTATTACAATCTATTTATATCAAAGTAGGCTAACACTAGCCAATCATTCAATGTCACTCAATGCCATTCAAAGCCACACCTATTATGCGGCAAAGCTTATCCAATTATTACATTAGTTAGTAGAAAAAAGGCACGATGGGGGCGGGGGTCTTGTCGGCTGATGCAAGTTTCACAGAAATGCCGTGTGTCCTTGCTTTCTGAAGTTATGTTTCGTTTTCTCTGTAATCAGTCGGCTTTAGGTCACAGTTACCTCGGATAGAAAACAGTATTAGTAAAAAAGCACAGCAAACAGATATAATATGGTGACGAGTGGTTTCTATAAAGCATAGAGATATGATCTCCATATTTTATCCTTCACAGTCCCCCCTAAAGTGGCAAACTCGCGCATACCTTTGTTTCATTCAGAAGATCTGTTGCCTGGCTGCAGAAGACTGAAAAATCTGATGGCTGGTTGGAAAGTTCCCACGCTGGGATTGGCTGTAGTGTTTTGTGAATAAACTCCAAAATACTGTAAGAATACCACAGGTATTTTGGGCTTTCTGCATACCGTGATAGCAACGCTGTAAAAACTGGCAATTTAAACCGCCCGGCAAATTTTTTTTCTGGCGCTTAGTGCATAGGCCCTACTGTAGGGTAATATAATGCAATTCATGCATCTCTCTCTTTAATGTACTGTTTGCGTTCCATTCAATTGTCAAACCTGTACTACACATGCACAGAAATTCAATGCCACACATACAATACAGTACAATATCTATTGTACACTTGTGCGCAGAAATTGAATGACACGTACTGTACGTGTTCCATACAAGTTTATCGGTAGTACATGTAATTCGTACATCTATTTCTTCTTGATTCTTAATACATAATATTCTCACAATTATTTTACAGGTTACACTGCACAAGAGCCAGTCCGAAGAGGATGTTGCTTGAAGAAGATTGAAAAATATTGGATTATTTCACAAAGTGTTTGATAGTTATCTCTAAACTGTCATTTACTGTAATTTAAAAAAAAACATTTAGTATTTTAAAAATACTCTTTAGATATCTGAAATTTTCAGGGAAATAAGTGGCGGTTTACATTTAAAAAATTGGAATATCATATCACATGAAATGAACGGGAATAAGGGAAGTGTTACATTACCTATAAATAAAAGACATACTAGCACATGAGAGCTGCAGAGTGTGGATAGGAGCACATTCATTCAGTATGCTCTGTATTATGTATTAAATTGTGGTGTATATATATGTAGGTATCATGGTGGGTGTATAAATCTGGATATGCTTTTTAACTCTAAATTCAAATTGTAACGACCTTTATGATTGATGATGTCAAAACAGTGGGATAACATTTAGGGTGGATGCCATAAACACAAGTTAACACATGAAAGCCTACGTTAATCAATAGAAAGGAAAGATACAATAAAGTTAACACATTGAAAGCCTTGGTTGATCAATAGAAAGGAAAGATACAATAAAACTCAAATTAACACATGACAGCCTTGTTAAAGAAAAGCAGTAAATAGAAAATATCAGAAAAACAAGTTGAGTCTTGGGAATGATTACAGTATGTGGAATGGTTAATCTATATAGAATGGTCAGTCTGTAAACAACGTATAAATGATATGTTTGTTAGTGACTTGAGAGTGAAGATATAACAGTTTCCATCCTGCTTGTATCTCTGTGCTTAAAGTACACAAATAAAGTTCTTCAAATGCTGCAAATCTACTTTGTTTTTGTTTTTCCCCCAGAGCCTTTACTCATTGTACAATCTCTACTTTACCCCTAGTTGATTAGTGAATATGTCAGCATTCAAGGAAGCAACATATTAATAATTATTAATAAGCAAATATGCATCTCCATCATATTGTATCTCCGACATTGAGTACTACTACTGATGCTAAAACTCTATGTTTTTTGCGGTCGCCGCTCACCCGTCAGTCAGTTGTGCTAACTTCACATAATGTAAATAATTGCCACCGTCTTTGATACACCTCATGGTGCCCACGACCACAGTAAATCGTGCTACATTTATACCTAAAAAATGGAATATCCTACAAAGTGATGATAAATTGAAAAACTTCCTTGCCCAAAATCCTCAGATCATTTTCAGAAGGATCACAATTTGAAACAGTCCCTAGCCCCGAGCTGCTTGAAAAAGAGAAATCAGGGACAGAGTTGGTTGAATAACTTTAAAGGTTACGTCACATATGCAAAGGATGCAAACAAAGGAATAATAACACAGAATACAATATCAAAACATTTATCAACTGTAGTAGTTGTTTTGTTGTGTATCTGTTAGAATATCCATGCAGGCGCCAATATATTGGAAAGGCAAGCAGACCAATCAAAAGAAGGCTAGCAGAAAACATTTACAATATTAAGAGGGGACTTACAGCACACAGTGTACAGTATCTAACCATTTCAGATTAGGGCATGGTCTCAAATGTTTCGGAATTGAGAGCCCCAAAGCTCACTGGTGATGAGGTGTTAGGATGACATACATTTCTAGAATTGAGACTTACTTGATATACCAGTTAAAGAAGCTATTGTATCACCTTAAGGTATTAACATGGATTTTGATTGAAGCTCTTTCCTTCATCAATATGGGAATGGTGTCATTAATTCATGGCACTATTCACACAAATAGATATTCTATTCTTTTTTTCATGCATATACACACTGTTTATCAATTCACAGTGCATCAATTTCAAATCTTAGTTTTTTAAATTAACTTTTCTGAATCATTTAATATAATATAGATACATTCAATGATAATTGATTAATTCTGTCTGTTTTTCAATAGATTAATGGATGATCCGGTGGATTAGAATTGAATTCTTTAATAAGCAAATTTTGATTCTACCATCATATCTCTGTTATATTTTGTTAAATTGCTAATTTGTTTTTAATTTAATATATATATAATATTATTTTTCCTTGGCACGCAACGGGATAAAATCGGATTAATTATGGATATTATTAAAGGGAGCATAGATTCCCTTTAACTGAATATCCCTTATGAAGCAACCAAAATCATTGTGAAACCTATAGGGTTACAATTTGAGCCTGACTGAGACCACAGTACACAGAGACGCTAGCCTGAGTATAAGCTGAGTGCTGTGATGAAATTACTGATGATCTTGTGGGAGGCATGGCCTGGACACAATGGGAGACACCAGCATCTACTGAGTGGAAGACCAGCACGAGAGACACCAGCAGACTTCAGCTGACTCAGCCCTGACTGCTTCGAGATCTACAGCTGTTTTACTACTGTACATGCTTTAAAGACCAGGGTATCCATGCGTTTTATTCCTCTTGTCTATTTTATATGTATTAAATAATTTTTTATCAGTATCACACTAAATGTTCTCTTTCTTCATATTCACATGTATGGAGAATCTCTCTGATTAATTCCCACATCTGAGAGCAGACAATTAACCACTCATGATCATCGGATCACACATCACTATTTCAAGATTGTGAGTGTCCTCATATTAATTTAGCCGTATCTAGTCCTATTGGTATAATTTCATTGTATAATTTACCTATTTCCTTTTTGTTTATTTGTTTTTTATTCTATTTCATATTTTGGACATTTTGTCCTGAGGATCTGCGCCAAAGCGAACTATCTTTCAAACATCTTTGTTGTGGATCTGGATAATCCGTGGGTTTAACAACTCAAAAATAACCCTGCTACAGCTTAAATTCATAATAGTGTGGTGCTCACTCGGTATAACTACACGAATACAGGAAACAGGAAACCTAGCTATGAGCCCTCAATCACTGATATGGTAAGTGAAGTTATTAAAAATAATTTATTGTCAACAACAAATGAATTAAAATAAATGGTATTAAAATCAACACGGTGTGTAGTGACTATGATCGTTATGTTAGCACTGTGTGAATGCTCACGACCAAGTGTAAGTGTATACCAGATGGCTTCAATAAGTCATCATACGGGTACTATGAATATAGAAGGTCACCAAAGGAAGTCTAAAAGGGGAGGAATAAATATCTCTGTAACTCCTGAGAAGAGTGCAAGGATAATATAGATACCCGGTTGGATCACTGTGTGTAATATCTCATAATTCTGCACTCATAATAGTAGCGGCAGCAAACTGATGTTGTTATATTGTCAAATGCACTCCTGCATCTTAACTGATTGAATGAGTTTGTCAGTGCAGATGTCCATTGGAAATGCATGGAATACCTTAATGGAATAAAAACTATAAACTAATATCCGAAAATAATCCAGTTGCTATTGTGAGTAATGGCACACTCCTACATCTACGCTGATCCTGTAAACCTTATCAGCACGGATGTCTGCAGAGAAGTGCTATTCAGAATGAGACATGCTCCAAGGTAAAAAAAAAAGGTTTTAAAACAGGTTTAAAAACACAGGATTGATAAGCAGTGCATTGCTGCAGCTATACTGATCGTGCAGTGAAATCGTTACCGATGTCTGCGCAACATATCAATTAAGCTGCACGTAGCAGCTAAAAATCAGAGAGAGCTACAATTAGTATTAGTACTGACCACAGATCATTTCAGTATAATATAACCACTTCTGTGTCCGCATCGATCATATAGACCATATCAATGCGGATGTCAATTTAGAAGTACTGCACAGTAGCAAGTAGGAATCCAGTGAGTATCTTAAGAGTAGCTTGATTGGTGGCACACTCCTGCACTTGTGCTGATCGTTTTGACCATATCAGCGCTAGTGTCAGTGGAGAAATGCTAATACCACAAAAATTATTTTCAATGTTGCAAATCGAGATAACACTAGTACACACAAGTTTCAGTAAAACCTAGCAAGATACCCCTGCATCTGCACTGATCATGTGTTCATATCAGTGCGGATATCAATTAGGGGTATCAATAGCAATTGAAGATCAAAGTGGGAACCTAAATTGGAATTTAACCAGTTGCATGCTCCTGCATCTGTGAAGATTGTAGAGATTATATCAGCACTGATGTCCATGGAGATATGCCTATAACTTGCACAGACAGCCGTCAATGACTGGAACAGAGAAATGTACTAAAGATCATTAACTTGAAATGTGCCACTTGCATCAGGGTCAGAGGAACGGTAAATCCTTCCTTGTGAGCGCGCTACTCATGGTAGTATCTTCCACAAGCACACTACAATTATGTAACAATGTACTAAAGTGCAGGACCCCGCTACAAAGTTACCATTTCACCAAATGCTGCGGTCAGAATGTATACTGCTGCGGCAGCTTTTATTCTAACAAATCACCGTTTTTTCCCTGGCTTGTTCCTGGAATGCGACGCTGTTCACCTGGCACATGCCGCGTTCATCTTGCGTTCCCAGCCACAGGTCATGCCCGGCTGATACACGGTTGATGCGTTTATTGATAATGGTTCGGATTTTAATAGGCTGCAATGCTTCGCGTGTCCGCCAGATGGCAGATATTCATGAATTGTAATGCGCATGCGCTTCAGTAATGTGTCGGCTTGCAGGTGTTTCGTTTAAAAAAGATACTGTACCACAGTGTGCCATTGTAACTTGGCCTTGAGACTGAAGAAAGAGGTTGCAAAAATGTATCAATTTAGGATTTTCATATTAAAGAAAGACAAAGACCAGTTTCAGTTACAGTATTCTCCAGAGACCCGCCCGCCATGAGTGTTCAAGTGCTGCCCGCTTTCCAAAAACCCGACAGAAGTTACGCGTATTTGATATGGGCCGCGATTAATGCAACAGAGGATAAGATGGCAACAGTTGCTAAAATTTATCAGTATTTTATCGAAAACTATGACTTTTACAAATTTTCGCCAACTCCTCATACGTGGAAGCGTGCAGTAAGGAAAAGGTTATATAGCGATCCCTGTTTTCATCGTATTGAGCCACAATTTGTTGGAGGGTATTGGTATGTATCACCGGATTTTTCCGGTATCTATGATCATGAAGGCAGCAAAAGGCGTGTTAAAACCAACTAAGAAGCATCAGCACCGGCTTCCAATAACGGTCCCACCGTCAGTGACAACCCTGAGCCTGAGCCTGAGGCTGAGCCGGATTTCACGTGCAGTTTTGATGAAGCTTGCATGTACAAAAGCAATTTCCAGCCTCACCAACTTACTACAGGTGGACTAGTCCCGCTGCAAACTATCGACGTGGATGATCAAGAAAGCTGGACTGGCAATGGACCGGCGCCGGCGCCAGCTGAATGGGAAATTCTATGGTGAGTACTGTATTGTTGCCGTATTATTTTCTGTGTTTTTTTATTTTGACAATACTGTATAAATATCGGTGCGATTCAAAAGTCAAGCGATTCTCCTGTAAGCAATATCATTGGCTGAGCGGCTTCTACAGTACTGTACTGCAGATACTGAACTATTGTTGGAACGCTAGGCGCATGCGCATATGAACAGGAGATAATTATTGGTGGGGCTGGCTGGGTACTTCTTTAGGGGGCTGACCATTACTGTACATTAAAACTTTTCTTTTTGTTTTTCCTCAGAAAAGAAAACGGCTAATGGGGGGATTTCGATGGATAATATTGTACTGTATGCTGATGTTTTCCGGCCGAACAGTATAATGTGAAATAAACCCGAAAAAATAAAACTATGCATTTATTCTACATGTTCAGTATTATTTACATTATGTGTGTTCTACAGTATACAGTGCCAGGTTCCTAACATCTATGGGCAAAATGAATTTTATTTCTAGGTGCCCTAGAACAGAAGTTCCCACGCCAATTGGCCGTGAACTTGACCGAGGCCCTAGTTCCCACGCCAATTCCGCGATTACCCTGACTCCGTTCTGTTGCCACGAGAGGGTCGCTATTTGCCATGCAATACTGTCTGAACTAGGACTACATGGTGACCGAATTTGAGCCCTCTAGGTTGAACAGAACCGGAGTTATGGGTTCCAGGTTTCTGCTCATTCTGACAGCCGTTTCAAAGCAGCGCGGCTTTCTCCGCCATTACGCTAAATGATAGGACCCTCCTCGCTGGCGTGACCCTTTCTCGCCGCCATTACTGGTCGGACCCTGTTGGGGTCAAGTGAGAGGGTTCCTAACATCTAGGGGCAAAATTTTATTTCTAGGTGCCCTAGAACAGAAGTTCCCACGCCAATTGCCCTAGTTCCCACGCCAATTGCGCGATCATTGCTCTTTTTTTTACAATATTGCCGATCTTGCAGCTTTGCGGTTTGGCAGTAAAAAAACAGTGCAGCAAGACTCGACATTTGCTACACTGTCAGAGGAGCAAATCGAAACAATGTAAGACAAATCAACATATTCTTTTATTGGTGGAGTAAGTACAAAAACATTTATTTACAAATACAGTATAATGTTGAAACATTTTAAGTGCACAGCAATTCAAAACATCAACAGGTGTATGGTTTACTGCTACAGTACAGTACAGTACATGTGTGAAAACACTTGTCAGTCAGTATGGTTTACAGTCAAATGTTTTAAATACAATACAGTACATTCTTTAATATCTTTAAAATATAAATATATAAATATATAAATATAATTTAAAATAATCCCATCTGTGGGTCTAAGGGTTGGGGGGGGTGGTGTGATAACACGCAGGCGCACTGAGGCTGTGTAGCTCGGCAATGGACGGATTAAGAACACAATGGCAATATTCACAAGATTAACGACTCTGTGGAGAGAGGGGGTTGGTAGGGTAGGGTGACTCATGCGCTGTAAGCTGCAAGAACCCATCTCTAAAAGGATTAGGGTACACGCAGGCGAAGTCAGCCGATTGAAGCTTGGCTAGGGACGGATTAAAAACACAATGACTAAAGTAACTGCAGAAAATGAATGACTCTGGAGGTGTGTGGCTGAAATAGTTAACAGTACTGTAATTTCAAAAGGCAGTTCATCATAATAATTTGATGAATAAACCCCCAAATACAACCCCCAAATACAGTACATAAAAAGCAAGTCACTTTAACTCCCTGTGCCTCAGGCACCATAAACAAACAGTAGATTTTCTATATACTGTATATATACTGCTGCGGCAGACTTTATTCTAACAAATCACTGGTTTGTCCCTGGCTTGTTCCTGGAATGCGACGCTGTTCACCCGGAGCATGCCGCGTTCCCAGCCACGGGTCATGCCTGGCTGACGCGCGGTTGATGTGTTAATTGATAATCGTTCAGGATTTAATAGGCTGCAATGCATCGCGTGTCCGCCAGATGGCACAATTTCATGAATTGTAATGCAGTATATATACAGTATATATACTGTATAACAACAACCCCTATAACTCCTAACATACTGTTCACATACAGTACAGTATATGCACATCAATGATACTATAGGCCGGCGGGGGCGAGATGTGTTTGCAGTAGAGAGAGATCCGCTGCTCTCTCTGCGCAAACATCGGCACATTAAAAATTATTTAAAATACATTTTTATTCATAGTGTAGATGTGCAGGAGGTCTCCGGAGCTGAACCGCATTGGTTTCAGGTCCAGGGACCCCCTGCTTCCCGAGATACAGGCCCCTTTATGGGGTGCCGGTATCCCTCTGCATTTAAAGGTCCCGATCACGTGACCGTGGAATGTAAACAAAGCAGAGGAATACCGGCACCCCATAAAGGGGCCTGTATCTCGAGAAGCAGGGGGTCCCCGGACCTAAAACCAAAGCGGTTCCGTTCCGTAGACCCTCTGCACATCTACAGTATGAATAAAACACCCAAATCAATAAACACTCGTTCCTTACCTTTGCGGCTATGTGCTACGGTAACGAAGCAGCATGAATGAATTTTTAATAATATTGTACAGTGAGCAGGACGTTCCCTGAGCCACAAATCAAAGCTTAAGGGACCCCCTGCTCCTGCACAATAATATTAAAATACAGAAATGCTGCTTCAATACCATAGCTGATAGCCGCTAAGGCAATGAAGGGGTTAACCCACCGTGCCGGCCGCTTTATTGTGGGTAGCGGGGGTGGGTGAAGGGGGTATTTGGCCCTGGGTGTGAGTTTAGGACTTGCGGGGGGGTTGCGGGTGCACTTAAACCCTTCAGTTAATACCGCTACGGTCATGAAGGGGTTAACCCCTCCCGCTACCCCCCCGCAAGCCCTAAACAACCACCGTTGGGGCTAATACCCCCTTCACCCACCCCGCTACCCACAATAAAAAAAATTCACACACAGCAGCCCCACAATAAATAAATAAATCTAAATAAATAAATAAATCATGAATATAAATATATATATATATATATATATATATATATATATATATATATATATATATATATATTCATGATTTATTTATTTATTTAGATTTATTTATCTAAATAAATAAATAAATCATGAATATAAATATATATATATATATATATATACAGTGTATATATATTTATATTCATGATTTATTTATTTATTTAGATTTATTTATTTATTGTGGGGCTGCTGTGTGTATATATATATATATATATATATATATATATATATATATATATATATATATATATATATATATATATATATATATATATATATATATATATATATATATAAACAACAACCCCTGTAACCCCTAACATAATACACTTACTGTATATGCACATCATTGATACTATAGGCATGAATGTATTTATAAATGACTGAGAAAAAAGGGGTGGTGTGAATAGCGCTAAACAATATATATATACAATACAAACACAGTGTGAAAAATTTAAGAACGGCTGCCAGGAAAAAACTAACCCAAACACAGTTAGTGAAAACACACAGAGATAACAATACAGACCGGCGCCTCAATGTCCAAACTGAATGAGTCCAGAGATGTGCTGCAATGTCCAAAAATACTGATCCGGCAGAAGGACTGCAGACTCCGCAACAGCACACGTGGTTTCATGCAAGGGAGATAAAAAGAAAAATCATAGCGTGACACTGCAAAACTATAAACATATAACTCATACAGACATGACATACATGACAAACAACACTAACAGAAAGGCTGACAATGATACAGAGATTTATTTAAACAATACTAAAAACAAGAGAGCTTGGGAGCGGGTCGAGGATCCAGTGTGGTAAAACTGGAATCCTACTTACAGCAAGCCAGAGGGGTACAAGCGGTGTGTATACTATGTATACTGTGCAGTTCTTTAGTCAGCTTCGGCGCGTGGTGCTGGTGTAATGGCCGCCGGCGCTTCCTCCAGTTGTTCCTGGTCTCAGCGTCCCTGCAGGCCAAACCTCGCGAGATTCCCGTCAGCCGTGACGTCACTCGCTAGGTGGAGCTACTCGCCGCCGCTTCCTCCTGTACCGCACGTCGTTCGCTCGAGCTGTAACTGGGTGCTGTGACCTGCTCCTTGGATAGTCTCTTGTGAACAATCTCTAAAACACCCAACGCGTTTCGTGCGCATGCGCACTTCTTCAGGGGATGATTAGCACAGTCCATGGTTGCCTTTTGTAATGGCAAGTGCAGTCCAATTGGTGGAAATAAAATGTCTTTACACATTCTTTGTCTGCAGTAGTGATTGGCTAATTAACCTGTCAGTCATGGTTGTGCTAAACTATGGCAGCCTAACATACACAAACAACATACACAACATTAAACAAAAATCTTATAAACAAAAACTAATCAATCATGTTGTCCTGATTTATAGAGTATATATTTAATATAGATGACTCCAGATAGTCTATTATCCCACATATATGTTCAAAAGCCTGCACCGGAAAATATATATATTTAAAATCCAAGATGCAGTATAAGGTGTCTTATACAAATATAAAATTAAAATGACATTTAAAAATTCAATTGATTGAACCACTTATTAATTAATCAATCTCTCGAATTCCAAGGTTAATAAAAACTTAAATAAATACTTATAAATTTAAAAAACCTTGATATTATATTTAAAATTGTTATTTAAGAAAGACACCTAGATCAAAGTCTATATTTAGTCCATTTGGGGACTGGGTTTTCAGCTCATAGATCCAGTAGGCTTCACGCCTACTGATCTGTTGTAGCTGATCTCCCCCTCTCCAATGCACTTGTGCGTTTTCTATTGCCTGACATTTCAGCCCAGCAGGATTTTTATTATGGTGCACACTGAAATGGTGCGAAACACTGTGTGTGGCTAATCCTCGTCTAATATTATAGATGTGCTCATAAACTCTTCGTTGATAGCACCTGCCAGTCCTGCCCACATATTGTAGGCCACACGGGCACTGCAATAGATAGATCACAAATGTGGAGTGGCAGTTCATAAATGTTTTTATATTGTAAATTTTATCTGTTACATTAGACTTAAATGTTTTCATGCTGTTGCTAAAAGTACAGGCTGTACAGCTCGCACATGTATAAAAGCCCTTATTTTTACTAGTTCTCATTATTTTATTGTTGTCAAGAGGGCAACTTGGGGCTAGACGGGTTTTTAAATTTGCTGCTTTGGTAAAAATAATTTTGGGTTTCTCTGGGAGGCATTTAGATAATACATCGTCACAAAGGAGTAGCGGCCAATGTTTATTAAAAATGGATCTAATTTTTGGCGCCATCTCATTATACTGAGTGACGAAGGCCACTTCATTGGTGGATTCCAATGGTTTCTTATTTTTGTACTCTAATAGTGTATTACGTTCAATTTTATCTACTTGTACAGACGCTTCTTCTAAAAGTTTATCCGGATATATACACACCGCTTGTACCCCTCTGGCTTGCTGTAAGTAGGATTCCAGTTTTACCACACTGGATCCTCGACCCGCTCCCAAGCTCTCTTGTTTTTAGTATTGTTTAAATAAATCTCTGTATCATTGTCAGCCTTTCTGTTAGTGTTGTTTGTCATGTATGTCATGTCTGTATGAGTTATATGTTTATAGTTTTGCAGTGTCACGCTATGATTTTTCTTTTTATCTCCCTTGCATGAAACCACGTGTGCTGTTGCGGAGTCTGCAGTCCTTCTGCCGGATCAGTATTTTTGGACATTGCAGCACATCTCTGGACTCATTCAGTTTGGACATTGAGGCGCCGGTCTGTATTGTTATCTATGAATGTATTTATAATAATATTGTACAGTGAGCAGGGGGTTCCCTGAGCCACAAATCAATGTGGTTCAGCTCAGGGTACCCCTGCTCCTCCACAATATTATTAAAATACAGAAATGCTGCTTCATTACCATAGCTGATAGCCGCTAAGGCAATGAAGGGTTAAGGCAGAATAGCATGTTTATTGGGGACATACAGTACACCCCCTGTGTATTTAAAATACATAAACAACAATAAATAAAATAAATACATATTTTTAATGTGTCTGTTAAACCTCCCTGCCTTGACTGTAATCTGTGTAAGGCCCTTCCCCCTAATGTGTCTGTTAAATCTCCCTGCCTATATTCCTGTGTTCCTGTGAGTGCAGTTTATGTAAATGTGGGGAGGGGGAGGGGGATCCCGATGTCCATACAGTATAATGCAGCGCCTCACTGCCAATGGCCCACCCCGTGAGGCCTAACCACCCTCACCCACTACCCACAAGGGAGGCCTACCCACATACCGTTGCCCCCCCTCGACCCCCCCATCCTGCCCATGGCCCCTCCGCTTCTGTAAAACAGAGAGAAAAATTAAAACATCCAAAGTAATGCCCCTAACCCCTTAATTACCATAGCGGTTATTAACCGCTACAGTCATTAAGGGGTTAACCCACCCTCACCCACCTCTCGGGACGCCTACATACCTTCCCACACTAAACCCCCACCCCGTGAGGCTTAACCACCCTCACCCACTACCCACAAGGGAGGTCTACCCACATACCATTGGGGAAAATACCCCCCCCCCCACCCCCAGTACCCACAATAAAAACAATACACAGCCCCACAATAAGCATCATTATATTTATTAAATACATTACCCACCCCCTGTGCCCCCCCATAAATACAAGATTTATCCTTTTACAAACAGGGTTCATAATGCAGCCCCACGCGAGTCCCCGGTGGGCTGGCGGGGCACCTGACAGACCTACAGGGTACCAGCAGCCCTTTTCAAACAGGTTCTGGAGGCCTGCTGGTGGGTCCCACCAGCACCATGGCCCCCAGGTGGTCTCCTTGGGTCACCGTGGGCCACAATTGGGTCCCCACGGTAGGCCCGCGGATGTCTGGGAGCCCCGGGTCAGAACCACAGGTGTCTGCGGGGCCTCGGGTGGTTCCCTCGGGGGTCTGGGGAACTCAGGGGTGCTCTCTACGGGTCGGCGGTGCCCCCACAGAAGTGGGACCACACATCGTCATCCCCGCAGACTACAGGTCCGCGGTGCCCCCACAGAAGTGGGACCACACATCATCATCCCTGCATGTGTCACCCGTGGAACCACCAGCCTGATACCCTTGGGATACCCGAGGATACCCACAGGTGGTCTCCAGAGGCCCCACGCAAAACCACGGAATCAAACCCTGAATGTAAAAAAAATAAACCTGGCCTATACATTCAATACATACACCCTCCCCCCCAACACCTACAGTACAATAATGTGCAAAATAACTATTATCCAGATATGGATAATAGATTAATTGCCCATTATTTAAAACATTAACTAGCATATTCAAACAAATAAAGTACTACTGACCTCATCAATAAGAAGTCTCCGTCGCCAGCGACATCCTTGTCTTGCCCACAAAATACATAGCAAATACAAAGCCAATACATTGCAAGTACATTCAGATATCAATTAACCCCTTAAATACATTATCAGATAATAACCGCAAAGGTAATTACAGGGTTAAGCCACACTGGCCCGATACCCACCCTTCACCCATTTCACCCAGGAACTCCATCCCTACTCTGATTGGTTCTAGTATACCATGTGACAGAGGCTTGGGAGAGAAAGGATGTGACGTCATTGAAAGCTTGTCACATTGTACTAGAGCCAATCAGAGCGTGGGAACTCCATCCCTACTCTGATTGGCTGTAGTACCCTGTGACAGGCTTTCAATGACGTCACATCCTTTCTCACCCAAGCCTCTGTCACATGGTATACTAGAGCCAATCAGTGTAGGGATGGAGTTCCCACGCTCTGATTGGCTCTAGTATACCATGTGACAGAGGCTTGGGGGAGAAAGGATGTGATGTCATTGAAAGCCTGTCACAGGGTACTACAGCCAATCAGAGTAGGGATGGAGTTCCCACGCTCTGATTGGCTACCGTACCATGTGAGGCCGGCCATGTTTCTTTTAATGACGTCATCTTAAAGGCAATTGAAGCAATCCATTCTGATTGGCTGTGCTTTCATTGCCTTTAAGTGACGTTATCATTTTTATTTTTATCGGCCAAAACACATGGTTTTCACGGCCCAATCAGGGCCGTGGGAACGATATGATGAAAATGTGACGTCATAGGCTTTTAAAAGCCTATGTTGTCTCATTTTCAAGCCAGACGCCGAGGAGGAAGGACCTCCTACAGAAGAAGAAGGCCAGGGCGTGGCCAAAGATGGAAAGAAGACCCCGCCCGGAAGAAGATAGAAGAAAGAAGAATACAAATGAAGATGGATTACAAATAGAAGACCCGTGGATTGATTTGGATTTTTAGTGTAATGTTTATTTTTTTATGGTTTATTATTTTATGGGTTCCTGTGCCTGGTGGATTGGTTCGTGAGTAAGGTGTTCAACGGGAGTCGGTGGGGCCAAGTAATGGTAAGTGAACTAAAGAAATGTATTTAATTGTGCTTGTAAATTTTTTGAAAGTTTTTTTTAACATGTGTATTTATTTATTTGTGGTATATCATTTTTTGCCACTGTATGTATGTATGTATGTATGTATATATGTCTAGAGAGATATATACATAAAGGGTAAGAAATGATGTTAATTTAAAAGCTTGATTTGATGTGTTTTAAATTAATTTGGCTATGCTGCTATGCTTCAATGTGTGTATAATGTTTTTTTACAATTAGATAGATGTAATCCTTGGTATTGTATTGTGTTCAGGGTTTGCCTTGGTTTTAATGTTTGTATTCTGGTTGGTACTTATATTGTTTCACATGCTAAATTGTTCTGCTCCAGGCTTGGATCAGTTAATTGTTTAATTGTTCGGGATGGACTGTCAATTGTTTAAGGATGTAAATAATGAATGCAAATTGATTTTTGTTTACTTGATTGGTTAAAATAGTTTACTTGTTTGGAGGTATTTGTATTTTGCTTGCAATGATATTGTTAACATTCATTTGCTGAATGTATATGGTGCATAGATTTTATGCATCATTTATACAATGTATATGCAAAGTATTGATTGGAATGTGAGGTTTTTCATTGGCATTTGATGATTTAGATTGTAAGATCAGTTAGGATTATTATAGGAAATTAATTTTAATGTAGTGTGTCTGTATGTAGAAGTGTTATTTGTAGGACAGTATGGTTTTGATAACCCTTCTACATTTATTTGTATATTGGTTCATCATGTGTGTGTATATACTGTTTATATATATATCTCTCTCTCTCTCTCTGTGTGTATATATATATATACATATATATATATATATATATAGCAACTGTAAATATTCCTGTGTATTCATTTGCATGTCTTAGACAGGTCTGCAACCCTGTCTTTCACTATTATCACCCAGCAAACAGCACTTCCACTGCAGCAAGGGATTCTGAGAAATTACATGCAAATGAGCACACAGTGCCACTTTTTATCTCTTGCTCACATTACATGAGCAACCCTTAGTCAATGCATGCTGCTTTAAACACAGCTTTTAAGCAAGGACTTGGGAGATGCAAAGTCAGTTAACCCACTCACAGACATGTTTCAACCTTGATGGGTCTCATCAGTGTGAGGTTGGCTTACTGACATTTGCTCAAATGAGATAAGAGTAGGTAATCACCACGACTATTAAGGTTATGGTGGGTAAAAAAAGTGACTAAAACCCTCCACAGTAAAGCATAAAGCAACTGTAAATATTCCTGTATATTCATTTGCATGTCTTAGACAGGTCTGCAACCCTGTCTTTCACCATTATCACCCAGCAAACAGCACTTCCACTGCAGCAAGGGATTCTGGGAAATGACATGCAAATGAGCACACAGTGCCACTTTTTATCTCATGCTCACATTACATGAGCAACCCTTAGTCAATGCATGCTGCTTTAAACACAGCTTTTAAGCAAGGACTTGGGAGATGCAAAGTCAGTTAACCCACTCACAGACATGTTTCAACCTTGATGGGTCTCATCAGTTTGAGGTTGCCTTACTGACATTTGCTCAAATGAGATAAGAGTAGGTAATCACCACGACTATTAAGGTTATGGTGGGTAAAAAAAGTGACTAAAACCCTCCACAGTAAAGCATAAAGCAACTGTAAATATTCCTGTATATTCATTTGCATGTCTTAGACAGGTCTGCAACCCTGTCTTTCACCATTATCACCCAGCAAACAGCACTTCCACTGCAGCAAGGGATTCTGGGAAATGACATGCAAATGAGCACACAGTGCCACTTTTTATCTCATGCTCACATTACATGAGCAACCCTTAGTCAATGCATGCTGCTTTAAACACAGCTTTTAAGCAAGGACTTGGGAGATGCAAAGTCAGTTAATCCACTCACAGACATGTTTCAACCTTGATGGGTCTCATCAGTGTGAGGTTGGCTTACTATATATATAAATATATATATATATATATACTGCTGCGGCACAGTTTATTCGAGCATTTGCCCGTTCTGTGCCGCAGCAGTAGCCTGGCGCGCGCCCGAGAGTGACGGGCGCGCGCCGAAGCAGCGGAAGAGCGCCCTCCGATCGGGGCGCTCTCCCTACCGCTGCCGGGTCCGCCGGGTCCCCCGGAACCCCCTGCCGCTGTCCCGCGATCACGGGACACCAGGGCTCCCTCGGGGAGCCCCTGGACGTGCGTGCAGGGGGCGCACGCTCCCGAAGACGCGTGACCGCGCGTCTATGATGCGCGGCACGCCGAGGGGCGGCCACTAGCAAGCCGGGAAATCTCCCGGCTTGTGGATCTGGCCGCAGTGTGATAAACTGTGTCGCCAGTGTATATATATAAATATATATATATATATATATATATATATATATATATGCAAATACAACTGCATATTTGCTTTCCTGTGGAGGGTTTTTGTCACTTTTTTTACTCACCATAACTTAACTCAGTATTATGGTAAATATATATATACTGTATATATAGTTGCATGATGAAGCCACTGTACAAATTCATGGGTGAAAGGTGGGTATCGGGCCAGTGTGGCTTAACCCCTTAATTACCTTTGCGGTTATTATCTGATAAGGTGATTAAGGGGTTAATTGATATCTGAATGTACTTGCAATGTATTGGCGTTGTATTTGCTATGTTTTTGTGGGCAAGACAAGGATGTCGCTGGCGACGGAGACTTCTTATTGATGAGGTCAGTAGTACTTTATTTTTTTGAATATGCTAGTGAATTTTTTTTATATTGGGCAATTAATCTATTATCCATATGTGGATAATAGTTATTTTGCACATTATTGTACTGTAGGTGTTGGGGGGGGGGGTGAGTATGTATTGAATGTATAGGCCAGGTTTATTTTTTTTACTTTCAGGGTTTGTTCCGTGGTTCTGCGAGGGAGCTCTGGAGACCACCTGCGGGTCTCCTCGGGTATCTCATTGGTATCAGGCTGGTGGTTCCACGGGTGACACATGCGGGGATGAAGCGGTGGCCTCACATCTGTGGGGGCACCACGGACCCGTAGTCTGCGGGGATGAAGCGGTGGCCTCACATCTGTGGGGGCACCGCCGACCCATAGGTGCGGGGATGAAGATGTGTGGTCCCACTTCTGTGGGGGCACCGCGGACCCGTAGTGAGCACTCGTGAGTTCCCCAGACCCCCGTGGGAAACAACCCGAGGCCCCGCAGACACCTGTGGGTCTGACCCGGGGCTCCCAGACATCCGCGGGCACACCGTGGGGACCCAATTGTGGCCCATGGTGACCCAAGGAGACCACCTGGGGGCCATGGTGCTGGTGGGACCCACCAGCAGGCCTCCAGAACCTGTCTGAAAAGGGCTGCTGGTACCCTGTAGGTCTGTCAGGTGCCCCGCCAGCCCACCGGGGACTCGCGTGGGGCTGCATTATGAACCCTGTTTGTAAAAGGATAAATCTTGTATTTATGGGGGGGCACAGGGGGTGGGTAATGTATTTAATAAATATAATGATGCTTATTGTGGGGCTGTGTATTGTTTTTATTGTGGGTACTGGGGGTGGGGGGGGGGTATTTTCCCCAATGGTATGTGGGTAGACCTCCCTTGTGGGTAGTGGGTGAGGGTGGTTAAGCCTCACGGGGTGGGGGTTTAGTGTGGGAAGGTATGTAGGCGTCCCGAGTGGTGGGTGAGGGTGGGTTAACCCCTTAATGACTGTAGCGGTTAATAACCGCTATGGTGATTAAGGGGTTAGGGGCATTACTTTGGATGTTTTAATTTTTCTCTCTGTTTTACAGAAGCGGAGGGGCCATGGGCAGGATGGGGGGGTCGAGGGGGGGCAACGGTATGTGGGTAGGCCTCCCTTGTGGGTAGTGGGTGAGGGTGGTTAGGCCTCACGGGGTGGGCCATTGGCAGTGAGGCGCTGCATTATACTGTATGGACATCGGGATCCCCCTCCCCCTCCCCACATTTACATACATTGCACTCACAGGTACACAGGAACACAGGCAGGGAGATTTAACAGACACATTAGGGGGAGGGGGCCTTACACAGATTACAGTCAAGGCAGGGAAGTTTAACAGACACATTAGGGGGAGGGGGCCTTACACAGATTACAGTCAAGGCAGGGAGGTTTAACAGACACATTAAAAATATGTATTTAATGTATTTATTGTTGTTTATGTATTTTAAAAACACAGGGGGTGTACTGTATGTTGTTTATTGCAATGTTTATTGGGGGCAAATGTCCCCAATAAACATGCTATTCTGACTTAACCCTTCATTGCCTTAGCGGCTATCAACTATGGTATTGAAGCAGCATTTCTGTATTTTAATAATATTGCGCAGGAGCAGGGGGTCCCCTGAGCTGAACCGCATTGATTTGTGGCTCAGGGAACCCCCTGCTCACTGTACAATATTATTAAAAATACATTCATGCCTATAGTATCATTGATGTGCATATACAGTAAGTGTATTATGTTAGGGATTACAGGGGTTGTTGTTATATACTGCACCGACACACTTTATTCGAGCAAATACCCAGTATGTATCTGGCAGATACCTGGAATGCGCCGCTCCTCACCTCTGACAAGCCCCGTTGCATTTGCCTTACCAGCCTGGGTTCATGCCTGGCTGACGGGCGGCTGATCTGTTAAATGATAATGATTAGGATTTAATAGGCTGCAATGCTTCGCGTGTCTACCAGATGGCATAAATTCATGAATTGTAATGCAGTATATATATATATACTGTGCAGTATTGCAGCCAGCGGGAATAAAATGCTTCAATCCCTGCCTGGAAAATACCTCAATGCACTCGGGCAGAAAACAGTCACAAACCTCAATACACCCGGGTATACCCGAATTCGTGGGACTAGCCGAGCTCGAATAAAGTGTGTCGCCAGTGTATATATATATATTTATATTCATTTATTTATTTATTTAGATTTATTTATTTATTTATTGTGGGGCTGCTGTGTGTGTATTTTTTTTATTGTGGGTAGTGGGGTGGGTGATGGGGGTATTAGCCCCAACGGTGGTTGTTTAGGGCTTGCGGGGGGGTAGCGGGAGGGGTTAACCCCTTCATGACCGTAGCGGTATTAACTTCTACGGTCGTGAAGGGGTTAAGTGCACCCGCAACCCCCCCACAAGTCCCAAACTCACACCAAGGGCCAAAAAACCCCTTCACCCATCCCCGCTACCCACAATAAAGCGGGCACGGTGGGTTAACCCCTTCATTGCCTTAGCAGCTATCAGCTATGGTAATGAAGCAGCATTTCTGTATTTTAATAATATTGTGCAGGAGTAGGGGGTCCCTTGAGCTTTGATTTGTGGCTCAGGGAACCCCCTGCTCACTCTACAATATTATTAAAAATACATTCATGCTGCTTCGTTACCGTAGCACATAGCCGCAAAGGTAAGGAACGAGTGTTTATTGATATGGGTGTTTTATTCATACTGTAGATGTGCAGAGGGTCTCCGGAGCGGAACCTCTTTGGTTTTAGGTCCGGGGACCCCCTGCTTCCCGAGATACAGGCCCATTTATGGGGTGCCGGTATCCCTCTGCTTTGTTTTCATTCCGCGGTCACGTGATCGGGACCTTTAAATGCAGAGGGATACCGGCACCTCATAAACGGGCCTGTATCTCGGGAAGCAGGGGGTCCCCGGACCTTATACCAATGCGGTTCAACTCCGGAGACCCCCTGCACATCTACACTATGAATAAAAATGTATTTTAAATCATTTTTAATGTGCCGATGTTTGCGCAGAGAGAGCAGCGGATCTCTCTCTGCTGCAAACACATCTCGCCCCCGCCGGCCTATACTGTAGTATCATTGATGTGCATATACTGTACTGTATGTGTACAGTATGTTAGGGTTTATAGGGGACAGCTTCAAGGACAACAGCTCGCAAACGCCCCCATGAGTTTTTACACGACATTGCAGTATTGCAGACAGCGGGAATAAAATGCTTAAATCACAGCCGCGAAAATAACGCAATACACTCCGGGCGAAAACGATACAAAACCGCACATAACCGGGATACTCTGAAATTCGCGGAACTGGCCGAGTTAGAATAAAGTTGGTCGCCACTGTATTATTAATTAATATTTATACAGTATAAATGTCCATTTTTCATGTATCTCCATGTTTTACAAATGTTTTGTAAATGTTTCTCCGATTTCAATCTGCCAGAAGAATTTAATAAAGGCTGCAGTATGTATTATTCATAATTATTTTTATCTTTGTATTTTTTTTTCCCTGATGAAATATAATAAATATTTATTCACATTCCTGGTTATCGTAATCATTGACAACAACCACCCACCTCCGACAGTATAGTGTAAGAATGAATAAAAAAACAACATGAATCAGTTAATGTTTTTTTTACTCTCACAAAGCTGTGCACATCAGATTTACATTTCAAATTCGAGAGGGGATTTTCCAAAGCGTTACCGTAAACAAAGCCTCTAAGGGTTGGGGGGGGGGGGAATAGTGTGATAACACGCAGGCGCACTGAGGCTGTGTAGCTCGGCTATGGACGGATTAAGAACACAATAGGAAATATTCACAAGATTAACGACTCTGTGGAGAGAGGGGGTTGGTAGGGTAGGGTGACTCATGCGCTGTAAGCAGCAAGCTCCCATCTGTAAAAGGATTAGAGTACACGCAGGCGCAGTCAGCCGATTGACGCTTGGCTAGGGACGGATTAAAAACACAATGACTACAGTAACTGCAGAAAATGAGCAAAGCGTTGTTGTGTGTTTTTTACACCGGACATGCACGACTCCAGTCCCTGAGGGCCGCAAACAGGCACGGTTTTCAAGGTTGCCCTGAAAACCTGTCCTGTTTTCTGCCCTCTAGGACTGTACTGGTGCAATTTCAACCCGCTCAGACACACAGAACGGATTATTTTAAATTATATTTATATATTTATATTTTAAAGATATTAAATAATGTACTGTATTGTATTTAAAACATGTGACTGTAAACCATACTGACTGACAAGTGTTTTCACACATGTACTGTACTGTACTGTACTGTACTGCAGCAGTAAACAATACACCTGTCGATGTTTTGAATTGCTGTGCACTTAAAATGTTTCTACATTGTACAGTATTTGTAAATAAATATTTTTGTACTGACTCCACCAATAAAAGAACATGTTGATTTGTCTTACTGTACATTGTTTCCATTTGCTCCTTTGACAGTGTAGCAAATGTCGAGGCTTGCTGCACTGTTTTTTACTGCCAGACCGCAAAGCCGCAAGATCGGCAACATTGTAAAAAAAGAGCAATGATCGCGCAATTGGCGTGGGAACTAGGGCAATTGGCGTGGGAACTTCTGTTCTAGGGCACCTAGAAATAAAATTAATTTTGCCCCTAGATGTTAGGAACCCTCTCACTTGACCCCAACAGGGTCCGACCAGTAATGGCGGCGAGAAAGGGTCACGCCAGCGAGGAGGGTCCTATCATTTAGCGTAATGGCGGAGAAAGCCGCGCTGCTTTGAAACGGCTAAGTCAGAATGAGCAGAAACCTGGAACCCATAACTCCGGTTCTGTTCAACCTAGAGGGCTCAGATTCGGTCACCATGTAGTCCTGGTTCAGACAGGATTGCATGGCAAATAGTGACCCTCTCGTGGCAACAGAACGGAGTCAGGGTAATCGCGCAATTGGTGTGGGAACTAGGGCCTCGGTCAAGTTCAAGGCCAATTGGGGCCAATTGGCGTGGGAACTTCTGTTCTAGGGCACCTAGAAATAAAATTCATTTTGCCCCTAGATGTTAGGAACCCTCTCACTTGACCCCAACAGGGTCCGACCAGTAATGGCGACGGGAAAGGGTCACGCCGGCGAGGAAGGTCCTATCATTGACCGTAATGGCGGAGAAATCCGTTTCAAACCAGCGCGGCTAAGTCAAAATGAGCAGAAACCTGGAACCCAAATCCTATGTTAGCGGCGAATTAAAAATAAGGTGGAGGAAGGGTAGAAGGGTAGACCAAAAAGGAGTATGTATCCCAAATAAATTCTAGGCTACTGTAGCTCTATCCCTCTAACAGGGCAGGTACTGTAAGTACAGTATATGGAATGATACAGTGTATGGTTTCTAAATGTTTCTAAATGTTTGATACAGTGTGTAGCACTGACATGTGAAAGGAGATACAATATTGCCAAAAGGGCTACTCAAACAATGTCAGTAGCGAGGGTTCCCTTTACACTCCTACAGTACTTTACACGCCTATGCTTTTCAACAATTTTCAAATGAGACATACAGAGGCGGCACGTTTTATTTGAGTGCGGCTAGCTCCGCAAGCCTGAGGATGCCCCGGCATGCTAGCCGCACTCCCTCGGCGTGCCGCGCATCATCTACGCGCGGTCACGCGTCATCAGGTGCCTGCGCCCCCTGCACGCGCGTCCAGGGATCGCCGAGGGAGCCCTGGTGTCCCGCGATGTGGGGGACGGTGGCAGGGGGTTCCGGGGGACCCGGCGGACCCGGCAGCAGGAGGGAGAAAGCCCCGATCGGAGGGCGCTCCTCCATGTCTTCAGCGTGCGCCCGGCACCCTCTGGTGCGCGCCAGGTTACTGCTGCGGCCGAGAACGGGCAAATGCTCGAATAAACTCGGCCGCAGCAGTACAGTACAGTACCGTACAGCAGCAAAGCACGCAAATGCATGTACTTTAAATATGCAATTTTACTATTACTGCGTGCGCGCGCACAGACTGTGTACTGACGTAGGTTGAACCGCGAAGGTACTGTATTAGACTTAAAAGACAACAGCTCGCAAACGCCCCCATGAGTTTCTACACGGCATTGCAGTATTGCAGACAGCGAGAATATAATGCTTAAATCACGGGCGCGAAAATAACGCAATACACTCCGGGCGAAAACGACACAAAACCGCACATAACCAGGATAATCTGAAATTCGCGGAGCTAGCCGAGTTAGAATAAAGGCTGTCGCCACTGTACGTTCTCCGTGTGCATATGAGGGGTTGCCAACACGCGCGCTTCACGTAGAACACTTCATCAGGGCAAGTGTCTCAAGGGGGAGGTCCAATAGGATAGAGGAAGGTTTATATAGTCACTCAAATAGCTGTTGATGAGGTTAACCCCCTGTGTGCCAGATATAGACAGACTAATTAGTCCAACTTGGCTACTTCTACTATTGTAGCCACAATTATAGCACTCACACTCCAGACTAATGCTTGCTGTCGAGAATACAGATGTTTAACCACTCACAGCACAGCAACATAAGTATCTATGGAGGTAAAGACAAAGGTAATTTACTGAGACCATACTGTTGGTAGCTCAACATAATTGGGGATATTACCTTTGTCTTTACCTCCATAGTGCTGGGGTGAGTTGTTAGGCCTCCGGGTGGGTAGCGGGGGAGAGTGGGAGTGGGTTAACCCCTTAATTAATATAGCGGTTGTTAACCGCCAAGATGATTAAGGGGTTTGGGGCCATTAGATTATATTATTTCTTGCTGTGTTCCTGCAAACGGAGGACATGGACACAGACCATGGTGATGAGTATGCCCTTCACCCTGGCAGGGGTAAATAGAATTTGTATTTACTTTATGCTGCTGTATATTGTTTTATTTATTTATTTATTTATTTATCCAGAAATTATTTAAAAATCAATATCCATGAGTGAAAAGTATGAGATTTGACTAGCAATGACTTCAACTAAGAGTTTCCTGTAACTGCTGGTCAGTCTCTCACATTGGTTTTGAGGCATTTTGGCCAATTCCTTATTACAGAACGGCTTTTACTAAGTGACATTTGAAGGTTTCCATACATGAATAGCTCGCTTCAGGTCCTGCCACAATATTTCAATGAGGTTTAGGTCCAGACCTTGACTAGGCCATTCTAAAAGGTGAAATGTCTTGTTCTACGGCCATTATTTTGAAGGTCTGCTTGTATGTTTAAGATCATTGTCTTGCTGCATGACCTACTATCGAATCAGCTTCAGCTGAATCTTCTGATACAATGCATAATTCATGGTTGTGTCAATGATGGCAAGCCGTCCAGGTCCTTAGGCAGCAAAGCAGCCCTAATCAATCACATTCCCACCACCATACTTGACGGTTGGGGTGAGGTTCTTCTGTTCAAATGGAGTGTTTGGTTTTTGCTAAACATAACGTTTCTCATTGAGGACAAAAAGTTCTACCTTTGACACGTATATCGAGAGAACATTGTTCCAGAAGACTTGTGGATTATCAATGTGCTCTTTGGCGAAATTCAGATAGGCAGCAATGTTCTTTTTAGAGATCAGTGGTTTCCTCCTTGCTACTGTATACTTCCATGAACACCATTCTTGTTCAGTCTTTTCTGGTAGTTGAGTCATGAACAGTCCCATTAGCAAAAGGGAGAGTGACCTGCAGATCCCTGGATGTTACTCTGGGGTTCTTTGTGACTTCCTTAATAATTTGTCGGTTTGTTCTTGGAGAGATTTTGGTAGGACGACCACTCCTGAGTAGAGTGACTGTGGTCTTGAACTGTCTCCATTTGTAGACCATCTGTCTGACAGTGGATTGGTGAGTCCTAAATCCTTTTCTGAGGTCCACAGAGATTTATTTTAATCTTGGCATGACGTGTTTGCCCACACCTGAATTGTGAAGACCAAACTCACAAAGTTTCTGATCTTTAAATTGGATGGGCCTCCTAAACTCACACCTTAAAATCTACCTAATTATTTAAACACCTGATTCTAATCATCCCTTTTAAGGTAGCTGATAAAACCACGTTTTCACTTACTTTTGCACATATAGTACATTGATTCTTAATTAGTTATTGTTTGTCCTATTCATGCATCTTTGTGTTGCAGAAGACACAGAATTGGTTCATATAAACCTTTTTGGAGATTTGCAAAAAGACTGGTTTGATTCAAGAAGGTTATCATGGGAAAACTATGGAATTTCCATAATTATCATTGGGATTCACAAACTTTTACTCGCGACTGTATACATTTTAGACTTTTGTCTGTTACCATTGGTCTTTATTGTCTTAATAAATTATTTTTTTATTCTTGGCAATTACCATGAATGCACCCTTTCCTTTGAGATTCTGGTGCCTCATCTTTTGGGTTCCCCGCTCTCTTTTTTTGGTTACATGCCTTGTTCTCAAAGGGCTGCACTGCCTATGTATTTACTGCCAGGTTGATTGCTATCTACTCTGATTATTATCTGAGGGTAGCAGTGCACATCCGCCATTTTTTCTGTTCAGATGTCCACCTCTTGTCTAACTCCTACATAACTCTATCAGTCTCTTATAACTGTTCCCTTTGAAATGTGCCCACTTTAAATGCTGTGCTAACACCTAGCTGTGCTCCCCCATACTAGTTACAGATTTAGACTGCTGACCAGTCTCATGACCACACATTAAACAGCCTTATTGCATTACAGACAGAACATTTAGCAGAAAATGTAACAGAACATCACACAAACCCACGACATCTAACATATACAGTAAATGAAAGAATAGACATTTCAGGAAGGAAGTTGATCTTTGTCAGAGGGGCTCTCAAGTGAATCAGATAATCATATTTTTTAAAGTCTTTGAAGTATATACATATCAGATCGTTAACTTCTGTATATTCACCACAGTATACGTGTTAATCATTTTATTCTTTTTGTCAATCCCAATTGACTAAAAACAGATGTCTTTTTAGACAACCATCATAATACTGTGCTAATCATATTAAAATCCTTGTAGCAAATAAAGGAAACAAATTACTGAAGAATGAAGAGATATGTTCCAACTCTAGTGCGTGCATACTGTGAAAGTATTGAACTACATAAATACTCTCTGGTAACTAAATAAGGAAAATCATATGAGAGTTAGCAAGTCTTGTTCCTCACTGCATTTCTTCATAGTTCAACATTATCTTTCCATTTGTTGTTAATTAAATATAATTCACCCGTCACCAGCTCTTCCAATTTTCACAAAGTAATGGCCATTCCATGCGGTGCACCTCACTGGGACACTAATCCTGCTTGCCTCCATAAACCCCATTCAGACGCACATTTCACCACCCTTTTCATCATGTGGTTTAAAGGAATGGACACTTAAGCTATCTCCTTAATACTCCTTCCTAGTAAACTCCGTACAATTAGTAAAAAGGGACCAATATTCTTACAACTAACAATCTACAAATAAAATTAAGCAGAAAAGAAAAAAAGAAAACACAGTATATACAATACAAAAAAATCTAGCAATTAAACTAAAAAAAATCATGTATAATTAAAACTTTTATTTAATCTTTTCGGCTGCATACAGTACTTTGGAAAGTGAAAATCCATCTTCTCTTTTTACATTGCAACAATTTATCCAGGTTGCACCCTTTTCATTTTCACTATGTCGATGCACATTACCTTAGTTCCCTTAGGAATAAACTTGTGTTTAAGTAAATAATTATTAGCTATACTGGCTAGTTTTTTCCTCTTTCTCTGTACACGGCAACACAGTAGATACGTTCCATATTTCAGTGTCTTACTGGTCCTACTTCAATAATGTATACCACACAGAAAAGTAAGGCAGTATACAGTATACTACTTGATGATTTTTTCAGTTTATAATTGGTTTAATACCAATAACATTTTTTTTTTATTATTCTATTTCTAAAAAGATTACATTTTGGGAATATAGTTATATAATCTGTGTAAGAAATCCAGTTCAATGATATTATTATATTGTAATATGTACAGATGCAGCGGCCATTATTTTAACAAATACCAAATCCTTCTATTCACGCCGCATTCCCACGTTCACGCCGCCTTCACACCACCAGGCACACACGTTTTACCGCGGTTGAACATGATTTAATTTAATGGTTTCGGATTTCTTTGGGTGAAATTCTTAGCATATCCGCCAGGTGGCAGAAATTAATGAATTGTAATGTGTACAGTTCTGTCTGTGCTGCTGTGTCAATTTCCAGGTGTTTAAAAACCAGATAAAAAACAAGTCTACAGTACCAGAGTGGTCCATTGTGCTTCAACCTTGAAGACGTTATCAAATTTAGGCGCTTCATAATAAAAAATGATAAAACTCAAAGCTGTGTGCTTTTTTCTACATTCCTACAGTATCATTGCACAACTGCTGACTGGACTGTACATCATGTGTACACCGTAAATTTATAAAAAAAAACCTGACTGTAGTTATGCATTTTTAATATTTTCTGCAATTAATTCTGCAGCAGATAACATGGCGACTGTAGCAGAAATATATGAATTTTTCATTTCGAACTACAATTTTTAAAATATTTCACCTGCCGTTCTTATTTGGAAGCGTTCCATAAGAAAAACCTTAAGTAGCGATCAGTCTTTCTTTTGCATTGCCCCTCCTGCCGGAGATACAAGAGGGTATTGGTGTGTGGTCCCTGATTTTTACAGAATGTTTGATCATGGCAACTTCAAAAGGAGAAAGGTCGGGTTTAATTCATATAAAATTTGTCAATCCCAATCCAGCAATCTAACAGTGCCGGCAACACCGCCAGCACCGGCTCCGGCTTACAATACAGACCGTCAGTGAAAACGTGGTGAACGGCAATCCTTGCTACCTTTCCCCACCGGAATACCTGCAAAATTTACAGCCAGAGCATGATTTCATGTACAGGTACCAGCAAGCTTGCATGTACCAAAAATATTTCCAGCTTCATCAGCTGTCAACTACAGGTGTAGCAGGCCAGCTATCACCTGTCAACTATAATGCAGACTACGGGAGTGCCAGTGGCTCATCTCCACGCGTTTGGCAAAGTTTATAATGAAGGTAAATACAATGTACAGTACAGTATTAAGGTTAAAGCTGCAGTTCAAGCGGCCATTTAAAAGAAAATATTCTGTATTTAGAAAAACAATACATTACAGTAGTGTATGTGCATCAATACAATATGCACACATACATGTGTTTAGCTACAGTAAGCTGCAGATCGGTCCGTTCTCTTGTAATCAATAACTTTGCTCAGGGTTATTTAATTTAATTCAATTCTTACACAATTATTGAAAATGTAGTCCTGCAATATGATTGACTGAGCAGTTACTACAGTAGAAAAAATTGGTGGACAACTAGGGAGAGGGTGGGGTTCAAGAGCCAGAGCCTATCAGAAGTTTGTTCTCATCATACAAACACACATGTACTGTAGGATTATACTTGAATTGCTGCTTTAATTCCCAATGACGAGACTTGACGCATGCGCAATACCGGAAATAATAGCATAATTTTTTTCCCCAGAAAAGAAACTTTGACATCAAGCTGAAAAAGGCAAAAGGAGGGATTTCGATGGACATTTAATATCGCTTTTTTTAAAACGTTGCTTGAGCACTGTTAATCTGATTTAAATATTCAATTAGGCAAAACATTTAGAGTGACAGTGCAATTTTTATTTAGGGTAGATTTTAAACTAGGATGGAGGGGGGAGGGGAATGAAACAGATAATGAACTAAATGGAATAGATGAGGATACAAGGTGGTATGGAGGTAGAATGGCGGCAAGTGCAAGTTTGACAAGCAGTGAGACACCCATAGTAAATAAAGATAATTCTAAAAAACTTCTAAAGACTAAACAAAGAGGGCGCAGAAAGGAAGGAACAGATAAGATAATAGTACAGGCTGAAAAAAAACTGAAATGCATGCTTGCTAATGCAAGAAGCCTGACAGATAAAATGGGGGAGCTTGAATTAATAGCTGCAAAGGATGAAGCTCATGACTGGGCAGTTAATTTATAGGGTTATTCTCTTTTTCAGAAGAATCGAACAAATAGAAGGAGAGGTGGAGTATGTTTATATGTTAAACCGGATCTAAAACCTATTATAAGGGATGATGTCTATGAAGGGAATGTTGAAAATGTAGAGAATATGTGGATGGAAATTAGCAGTGGAGGTAAAAGTATAAAGAAAATGTTTGTGGGAATATGCTATAAACCACTAAATATCTGTGAGATTGAGGAAGCTAAAATACTTTTGCAAATGGAGAAGGCATCAAAACTGGGTCATGTTTGCATAATGGGGGATTTTAATTATCCAGACATAGACTGGGGCAATGAGATTAGCATTATAACAAAAGGGAACAGGTTTTTGGGGGTGCTTAAAGACACTTATATGACCCAAATTATTGAGGAACCAACCAGGAGAGGGGTAGTTCTGGATTTGGTCATATCAAACAATGTAGAAGTAATAACAAATATTCAAGTCCTGGAAAATTTGGTTAACAGTGATCATAACATGGTCTCATTTGAAATAAATTATCAAAAAACAGATTGCTTGGGTTCAACAAAGACCTTCAACTTTGGAAAGGCAGATTTTAATAAACTGAGGTCTAATCTAGTAGTAATACAATGGGATGATGTTTTTGCAGGGAAAAATGTAGAAGATAAATGCTCAGTCTTTAAAACATTGTTAGAAAAGCACACTTATCAGTGTATACCCTTGGGTAATAAGTATAAAAGAAATAAGTCAAAACCAATGTGGCTAAATAAACAGGTGGGGGAGGACAAGAAGAGGAAGGCGTTTAGATTCTTTAAGTCAGAGGGGACAGAGACATCGTATCAGAATTATAAGGAATTGCAAAAGGGCAATCAAATTAGCAAAAATGGATAATGAAAAAAGGATTGCAATAGAAAGTAAGGTCAACCCTAAAAAATTCTTTAAGTACCTTAATAACAAAAAAATGAGAAAAGAAAATATAGCACTCTTTCAGTGTGAGATGGGTAGACAGATTATTGGAGATAAGGAAAAAGCTGAGGTATTAAACAAATTATTTGCCTGTGTGTTTACCAGGGAAGGATCAAGTTCAATAGTAGTGCCGCAGGAGGAAGCCACAACCTCCATATTAATGAACAATTGGTTAACTGAGGAAGAAGTTCATAAGCGACTTGAAAAAATTAAAGTTAATAAGGCACTTGGCCCCGATGGTATACATCCAAGTGTTCTCAAGGAGTTAAGCTCAGTAATAGAAAAACCATTATATTTAATATTCAAGGACTCCATTTCCACAGGCTCAGTACCACAAGATTGGTGTAAAGCAGATGTGGTGTCTATATTTAAAAAGGGAGCTAGATCACAACCGGGAAATTACAGACCTGTAAGCCTGACTTCAATAGTAGGGAAACTACTTGAAGGTTTAATACGGGATAATATTCAGGAATACCTAATGGAAAACAAAATTATTAGTAATAGTCAGCATGGATTTATGAAGGATAGATCTTGCCAAACTAACCTTATTTGTTTCATTGAGGTGGTAAGTAGGAATTTAGACCAGGGTAATGCCGTTGATGTAGTCTACTTAGATTTTGCAAAGGCTTTTGATACGGTTTCACACAAGAGGTTGGTGTACAAAATAAAGAAAGTTGGACTCAGTAATAATATATGCACCTGGATTGAAAACTGGTTAAAGGACAGACAACAGAGGGTTGTTATAAATGGAACTTTTTCAGGTTGGGCTAAAGTCATGAGTGGAGTACCTCAGGGATCGGTACTGGGACCCCTGCTTTCTAACTTGTTTATTAATGACCTTGAGGGTTTGATCGAGAGCAAAGTCTCCATCTTTGCTGATGATACTAAATTGTGTAAGGTAATAGAATCAGAGCAGGATGTAATTTCTCTTCAGAAGGACTTGGAGAGACTGGAAATGTGGGCAGGTAAATAGTAGATGAGGTTTAATACAGATAAATGTAAGGTTATGCATTTGGGATACAAGAATAAACAGGCGACTTACAAATTAAATGGAGATATATTGGGGGAATCCTTGATGGAGAAGGATTTAGGAGTGCTTGTAGACAGCAGGCTTAGCAATAGTGCCCAATGTCATGCAGTAGCTGCAAAGGCAAACAAGATCTTATCTTGCATCAAACGGGCAATGGATGGAAGGGAAGTAAACATAATTATGCCCCTTTACAAAGCATTAGTAAGACCACACCTTGAATATGGAGTAAAATTTTGGGCGCCAATCCTAAGAAAAACATTATGGAACTAGAGAGAGTGCAGAGAAGAGCCACCAAATTAATAAAGGGGATGGACATTCTAACTTATGAGGAGAGGCTAGCTAAATTAGATTTATTTACATTAGAAAAGAGGCGTCTAAGAGGGGATATGATAACTATATACAAATATATTCAGAGACAATACAAGGAGCTTTCAAAAGAACTATTCATCCCACGGGCAGTACAAAGGACTCGGGGCCATCCCTTAAGGTTGGAGGAAAGGAAATTTCACCAGCAACAATGGAAAGGGTTCTTTACAGTAAGGGCAGTTAAAATGTGGAATTCATTACCCATGGAGACTGTGATGGCAGATACAATAGATTTGTTCAAAAAAAGGTTGGACATCTTTTTAGTTGGGAAATGTATACAGGGATATACCAAATAAGTATACATGGGAAGGATCTTGATCCAAAGATTAATCCGATTGCCAATTCTTGGAGTCAGGAAGGAATTCATTTTTCCCCTTAATGGGTTTTTTTGTTTGCCTTCCTCTGGATCAATAAGTATAGATATAGGATAAAGTATCTGTTGTCTAAATTTAGCATAGGTTGAACTTGATGGACGGAAGTCTTTTTTCAACCTCATCTACTATGTAACTATGTAACTATATAATTGTGAGCTTTATAGAAAACCTTATACAGTATGCTGCTATGTTTTCATATTCAATATTTTTTTTTACATTGTACTGTTTCTTTGTTATAAAAGGTATCATTTGGGATCTAGGCATTAAGGCACGTACACTTGACAAAGACCATTCTGGTCGAAACGTTGTGTCAGCTTTAATTAAATTATTTTGTTATTTTCAAATCCGTGTGCCCTGTATTCTATTTTTAAAATCCATGTGCCCTGTCTTCTATCCTTCATTTATTTATATAGTGCAATTAATGTACATAGAGCTTCACAGTAGCAATACACGTGACATTCATATACATAATAGAAAAATACAACTAACAGATTATGGGAATAAATGCTTCAGACATAAAAGTAACATTTAGGAAAAGTCAGTAACATTCTGTTGTTGGCTGTAAAGTCCTTCGGTTCCCAAGAAGTTCCTCTGTGCAATTACTGTCCTGTTTCCTTTCAGGCTTCTCTGTCATGCAGGGTTTTTGAGTCCCTGATCCCAGGTAAATCTCTCTGGGATCAAGAAGATATGTTTCCTGTAGGCTTGGAGATTGATTTGACTCCCAGCAGGACCCATGCAATCCTCCCGTGACCCTTCTCTTTTGCTTGTTCAGGAACACTGAAAGTCAGTAATTTCCTGTCTTTTAAACCCTGCTCAATCAGTATTTTATTTAAAACACCATAGCGGACCTGCCAGCCAGGTTCTGGTCTCCTGAACCTAGCAGGGTGAGGAATTGAACTCTTCAAACTCACACAGTGTCCCAGAGGTGTGCACCACATGGACAGCCATTACTGCTGTGAAAATCGGAAAGAGGTGAGTTACACTGCCGACACAGTTTATCCGAGTGCGGCTCATTCCGCAAGCCGGGAAATGTCCCGGCTTGCGAGCCGCACTCCCTCAGCGTGCCGCGCATCACTGATGCGCGGTCACGCATCATCGGGTGCCAGCGCCCCCTGCACGCGCGTCCAGGGCTCCCCGCGGGACGGCGGCAGGGGGTTCCGGGGGACCAGGCGGACCCGGCAGCGGTAGGGAGAGCGCCCCAATCGGAGGGCGCTCTTCCGCTGCTTCGGCGCGCGCCCGTCACCCTGCGGCACGCGCCAGGATACTGCTGCGGCCAAGAACGGGCAAATGCTCGAATAAACTTGGCCGCAGCAGTATACAGTATATGAATAACAACAAATGAAAAGATAATTTTGAACTATAAAGAAAAGTATTGATGATAAGCACAGGCGCAACAGGGCTTAAATATTCGGTGGAATGAGGCTTGCTAACTGTGATACTGGAAATACCCGCATCGCACTAGTATCACTTGTACTTTACATTCGGTATACATGTGTTTATGTGTGTGTGTATGTATGTGTGTATACAGGCATACCCCGGTTAAAGGACACTCACTTTAAGTACACTCGCGAGTAAGGACATATCGCCCAATAGGCAAATGGCAGCTCACACATGCGCCTGTCAGCACGTCCTGAACTGTAATACCGGCTCCCTACCTGTACCGAAACTGTGCGCAAGTGGGGCCTGTTACAAAAGCATTATTTACATCAGTTATGCACATATATGACGTTTGCAGTACAGTACATGCATCGATAAGTGGTAAAAGGGTAGTGCTTCACTTTAAGTATATTTTCGCTTTACATACATGGTCCGGTCCCATTGTGTACGTTAATGTGGGGTATACCTGTATATATATAGTATATATATATATATATATATATATATATATATATATATATATATATATATATATATATACACACATGTCTTCTCAAACACACCTTCAGACAAAACATGGTGAGACGTCTATGCACCAAAAATGGTGACAACAAAGATACCTACGAAATATGCTAATTGGAGAAATTTGCAAATCCTCAATGAGTTCTTTAAAGGTCTCTCTCTCAAAACATATATTTCAGGGTCTGGGTAAATTGAATATGTGGATGGTGCATATATTCACACACATTTTTAACAAACACTTTGCAGGCTAGTATTCATCAGCAAAGTCATGAATAGATATGGGTCATGGATATGTCTCCACTTTTAGTTCCCAAATCCATTTGATAAAGAATTGCTCGGTACTGCAGCATGCTGGATTACTCAGCTTCTAAAGCCAAACATCAATTAAATAAATGCAATGCCAACAAACACCCTGCCATAGAGCAGGTTCATCTTTGTGGATTTAGCATGAGAGAGATTGATTGTTCTGTACAGTATTTTGAATCTGTCGCAGGCTATAAACCTAAAAGCAAAGATATGTATGTCTACTGTATATCTACCTGATGTTTTAGCACTAATACTACCCAGCTACTATAAATTTGTATGCAGGGAACTGATACTGTTTATTTGACATTTATGTATTTATATATATATATATTTAATATACAAGCAAGAATGATAACATATATTCTACTGTATATACACCTACAATTAAATATCAATGATTATTTTTCTGTGTAGACATTTTTATAACACCACAGAAGGAGCATTCACAGAAAATATCAAAGGCGATTAAATATGTAATTTGAACAGTATTGTTGGGAATATCATAGTATGATTCATGGGAAAGTTTGGAAATTATTTTTTTAAGTTGCATGAAAAAGCTTAATTGAATATTAATGCAAACTAAATTAATGTTTGGCTACAGTATTTCTGCTGAAATATACCCAGAAGTGTTTCTAGATTCTTTCTTCTAGAATACTTAATACATTTGCACTTTGTACAATTTACAGTACCATTGTTGTAATACATTGCGTTATTGTTTCAACAAATATAAGTATGTTTGCAAGTAAGGCATTAGAAATAATGTTATAGACTAAAAATTATTGTTTTTGTATTTTTGGGCAAATAAAGTACATTCTGACAAATGTATACATTATTTTTTCTTGAGTTTTACTTTTAGGTTCATGCAATCTTAAGAGAAGCTGAGAAAAGAGAACCAGTTTTTACAAAGTGCAATCCAATATTGCTAAAAAATGTGGCAAAAGCAGATTTTGAGAGATTTAAAAGGATGATCAGCAGGCGCATGTCCTGTTTATTTAAAATATAAAATGCATGAAGGTTTAAATAATTAGATATATTCATTCTTTTTTTTTATGTTTAAAAAGTAGCCAATTAAACCAAAGCAAAAATCTGTAAGAAATATTCAATTTCCTTGACATTCTATAGTCTGTTGGTAAGGTATCACAGCAAAGCCATATCCTCTTCAAATGGTACATTACTGCTTCATTTCTGTCTCTTTTTCTTACACCACATCCCCTCTTATTGTATTATATTCTACATCTGTCAGATTAAATTGATGTGGATCTTGTTAGGCACCGATTTAGGATATGCTCCACCCAAAACAGTTAATTTCCTCTAGAGACGGGTGAAACATTTGTCAAAATTCAAATCCGATTCAAATTTTCAAGTTCCTTTCAGCTGCAGGTTTCCACAGATCTGTCTAAAAAATGCCAATTCAATTTTAAATACGTTTGCGGATTTGATATTATCCAAAAACTAATAGAAGTTCCAGATGAGAGAGATATTTTAGTAGTGTCCCAAGAGCTATACAGTAGTTACATCTAAATATCCCCTCAAACAACATGTGTGTGATGGTGAAGGGGTAACCAGGCTCTTAATAAAGGTCAAGCCCTGGTTACCCCTGATCCGAAAAAAAGGGACTATCAGAGTCCAGTCTAAGTCCAGTAGATAGTGTGTGGAGAGTAAGGGCTGATAGAAACAAAAGTGCATCTTTCTATTCTATCCCCCATACGCCGAGACTTAAACAGGTACTGCTGCGGTCGAGTTTATTCGAGCATTTGCCCGTTCTCGGCCGCAGCAGTAACCTGGCGCGCGCCGGAGGGTGCCGGGCGCGCGCCGAAGCAGCGGAGGAGCGCCCTCCGATCGGGGCACTCTCCCTCCCGCTGCCGGGTCCGCCGGGTCCCCCGGAACCCCCTGCCGCCGTCCCCCACATCGCGGGACACCAGGGCTCCCTCGGGGAGCCCTGGATGCGCGTGCAGGGGGCGCAGGCACCCGATGACGCGTGACCGCGCATCGGTGATGTGCGGCACGCTGAGGGAGTGCGGCTAGCACGCCGGGGCATCCCCCGGCTTGCGGTGCTAGCCGTGCTGCAATAAAGTGTGTCGGTAGTGTATATCTCTCTCTAAATAGCTTCTGGGGATATCTCTCCCAATCCTGGTCCCTGCCTTATTTCTACTTGCTCTCGTCCTCGCCTTCCACACGCAACTTCTACTCCTTCTGGTGTAAACCCCTCCAACCTCATACTCATCCCCTGCCACCCTCCCTCCTCTCTCCCTTTCTCCTGTGCCCTTTGGAATGCTCGCTCCCTCTCCAACAAGTTCCTCTCTGTGCATGACTTCTTTCTCTCTCACTCTCTGCTATTATTTGCTATAACTGAGACCTGGCTCACTCATGTGTCTGCTGGCTCACTCATGTGTCTGCTCTGGAAGCTGCCCTCTCTTATGGTGGCCTTTCCTTCTCCCACACTCCGTGCACTGATGGCAGGGGTGGAGGCGTAGGGCTCCTGCTCTCCTCTCTCTGCCGTTACCGAACCCTTCCTATTCCTCCCTCTCTTGCTTTTCCCTCCTTTGAGGTTCACACTGTCCAGATCTTCTCTCCTCTCCCTGTCCATGTGGCGGTCATCTATCGCCCACCTTCCTCTACTCATCCCTCTTCTGCCTTTCTCTTTCACTTTGAATCCTGGCTCTCTTTCTTTCTCTCCTCAGACTCCCCTGTTCTTCTCCTTGGGGACTTCAACTGCCACATTGATCACCCCTCTCTCCCTTGAGCTTCCCGCTTTCTCTCTCTAACCTCCTCTTTTGGCCTTCAACAGTGGACTGCAGCCAGTACCCACAAGGATGGCCACTACCTAGACCTGGTTTTCACAAAAACTTCTCTCTCTCTCCGATTTCTTCATTTCCCCTTTTCCTCTCTCTGACCATCACCTCATCTCATTATCTCTCTCTCGCTTCTCTCCATCTCCATCCCCACCTCGCCCTCGTTTTTGCAGAAACCTGCGCTCTATTAACCTACCAGCTCTTGATTCCACTTTACGCTCCTCCCTCAACTCTCAGTTCTGCTTCAGACCCTGACAACCTGGTCAGGAACTACAACTCTGCCTTATCTTCCTCTCTTGATCTTCATGCCCTGCTTTCTCTCTGCCATCCTCGCCCTTCTAACCCCAGACCCTAGCTAAACTCCCACACATGCATGCTGCGTTCCTCCACTCGTTCCTCTGAACACCTCTGGAGGAAATCTCATACGCTCGCAGATTTCATTCACTACAAATTTATGCTGTCCGGTTTCAACTCTGACCCCTCTCAGGTTAAACAAACCTTCTTTTCATCACTAATCAACACACACAAGTCTAACCCACGCCGACTCTTTTCTGTCTTTGACTCACTACTCAGACCACCCTCGGCTGCCTTCTCTTCTTCCTCCATCTCACCTCAGGACTTTGCTGGCTTTTTTAAGGAAAAGGTGGAATCCATACGTCAGAACATCCCATCTGTTGCCTCCTCCCATCCCACACTGCTTCCCAACTCTCCTCCTGCCTTTCTTGACTCTTCTTCTGCTATCTCGGAGGAGGATGTGTCACTGCTGATCTCTTCTTCTCACTCTACCACTTGCCCTCTTGATCCCATTCCCTCCCATCTCCTAAAACCTCTTGCTCCTTCTATAATCCCTATGCTCACACAGATCTTTAACTCTTCCCTCTACTCTGGTACCTTTCCATCCTCCTTCAAGCTTGCAACCGTTATACCATTACTCAAAAACAGCAAGCTTGACCCTACCTGTCCTTCTAACTATCGACCTGTCTCCCTCCTGCCTTTTGCCTCCAACTCCTTGAACATCTTGTATTTTCTCGATTGCTACACTTTCTCAGCACCTATTCTCTCCTAGACCCTCTACAATCTGGCTTCCGCACTGCTCAGTCCACGGAAACAGGCCTCACTAAATGTACTGTACTGTATATACTTTTGAATCTAATGTTTTTCTCCACCCAGCCATACAGTATGCCGGTGCATATGCACTTTTTAATCTTTATCATGTTACTACTTTTGTCTTTCATAATGAAACGATTCAGCTGGTGGATGAAATCAGCCGTGAAAATGATAAGCGAACTGCTGCAGAGGTCTCGGAGATTCTGCAGAAGAAGCATAAAGGTATAATTGAAACATTCAGTCACTATGTTTTTATTTCAAAGAAACTCCCACAGTATAAAAGTATAATAATCCGACATCACTGCAGCTACAATGTTTTTATTTAAAAGTATTAATGTACTGTATAATAATATATTTCTCTATGTGCCCACTACAACAAGATGGCAACAAGTCTCGCAATATCTGTATGTACTATGAACTTACTATGTATATCCTTTACTATGAAAGTAACATTGCAGATGTCTGTAGTTTCTCTCCCTGTTTTTTTCTAAGTCACCTATTGGTTGCAGCTAATGGCTGCATAAAATGGATTGCAGTGGCACCGATAGATGGTTGAGTAGTCTCTGGCTTATGACATATTAAGACCACGTTTTAACTAATTAATCCATTTCGGGTCAGAGCATCACAAGGCACAATGAGGACAACAGTGATACTGGCATATGGGATATGATATGATATTGCTCCCATCACTTTGGAGTCACCTAAAGATTTCAGATATTGGCTGTGTGATAAGGATAGAAATGGTTCTGTCAGAAGATTAATCGGTTCCTGTCATCCTGGGGTGATGACCAGGTGGATCACATAATATAAGAATGATTGAAAACTAAATTTTAACCAAGTAATGTACAGTGGATTATAGCATCACAAGGCACAATGTGGCACAATGACACCAGAATAACAGGAGACTTTATGGCAATGGTCATGGTTTGCAACTATGGCAATAAATGGGCAAGCTATAAAAAGCCACTAAATAAAACAATTACATAAAAAAAATAATCAATGGCAATAAACCATTTGATTGGCACAGTGGTACACCATGCCCATGTAATATGGGCATGCTTTGCCACCATGGCAGTCAAAGGGCAACCTAAAAAAACAATCATCACAAATACAAAACAATGAAATAAAACAAAGAACAAAATAAAAAACAATTAAATAAAAACAAGAACAACAAATCCAAAACAATAAAATAAAAACAAGAACCACAAATTCAAAACAATGAATACAAACAAGAACCACAAATCCAACGGAGGTAAGTTACATACTTTAAAAACATGGCTGCCATCACATTGTACTACAAACAATTGGATTGTGAGATTTACCATGTGTGGCATTACATGGTACATCTTTAATCCTAAAGAAACAACAAAGGGATAGGGAGTTATCACAGGACCATACTAATTGAATGAAGTAGTCAAATACATAAATGCTGGTAATCAAGTAATGGGTGCACACTGTGAACTGAAAAGTGAATCAGAAAAGGTGAAGGGAAACACAAAATGGATGTGCCCCCTAAAAGAATTCACTTAAATGCACACCATAACAGTGTAAAAATTAGCTTTTAATAAATTTACTTAAAACATATATTACCAAAGTAATGTGTAATATGAATTAAAAATATATTAAATCAACGCTATCAGGCAACCTTGTCGTCAGTTATAAGTTTATACTATCCCAGTTAACCACTTAATAATGGTGGGATATGGAGGACACAGATTGCTAGGAGTCAGGGTGTTAACCCCTCTGGAGCAACGGTGAGACCCAATAATGGAAGTGTATAGATGTACACAAGTGAGTGGCCAATGGGTTAAATGTCCAGCTACCTTGCTAGATCAGCTAGCACTGCGCACTATAATGGAGACTTTAGTGTGTTAAAATAAGAGTGTTAGAGTGATAAAGCTGGCAAATGCAGTGATAATGGTAGTACATACACTGCAGCATAGACCTGCCAGACACGGCAATGCTGTGCAAGGAAAGCAGGCACACTCACTATAAAATTAAAGGATTAAATAAATAACTAACTAATGGAATCAACACAGTTAGAGCCAGGAGACTGCTGACACTACATTAAAACAGCTCCAAGTAGGAGACTGACAACATTGCGCGTCCACTCACTTGTGTACATCTATACACTTCCATTATTGGGTCTCACCGTTGCTCCAGAGGGGTTAACACCCTGACTCCTAGCAATCTGTGTCCTCCATATCCCACCATTATTAAGTGGTTAACTGGGATAGTATGAACTTATAACTGACGACAAGGTTGCCTGATAGCGTTGATTTAATATATTTTTAATTCACATTACACATTACTTTGGTAATATATGTTTTAAGTAAATTTATTAAAAGCTAATTTTTACACTGTTATGGTGTGCATTTAAGTGAATTCTTTTAGGGGGCACATCCATTTTGTGTTTCCCTTCACCTTTTCTGATACATCTTTAATCCTATTGATTAAAGTACCATGTGACAGCTTCCATTTTTTTTAAAAGGATGTGACATCATCTTAAAGGGATGATGTGACATCCTTTAAAAAAAAAGGCTGCCATCACATGTTACTTCAACCAATCGGATTGTGAGATATACCATATGGCTGAAATCAATTCAGTTCAGGTCAAGAGACTCTCTACTCCTGCGCACTATTATTAAAATGAATATTTAAACTGTACGATCACCTGTAAGAGCCGTGCATGGAGACGCAGCGAGCTGCCACCATGCCAGTCCATATACAACCTGCCAATCACCAAAATAAGCCTCACATTAAAAACACATTCCATTTTAATCTTAAAAATGCCCTCAAAAATACATTGATTGGCACGGTGGCACACCTATGTCCCGTGGGCATGAGCTGCCAACATGCCAGTCTGTGGGTTATCCATTTTAGAAGCTCTTTAACCCCCTTTAGTCCTCGTATAGCTGTCATTGTGGTTCCCCTGGCTCGTGCACAACCAGGATGGAGCCTTTCAGCACTAGACTTTCCTGGAACTGGGTTTGAGCATGCACAGAATCGTCCGGGGAGGTCGGCAGCTGATTGGATAGTTGCTATCTTTGTGAATGACGGTGGCTTGTAGTTCTCAACATTCATCAGATGCATTTCGCTCAAAGCTTCCTCAGTGATCATTTGCCATTTACCTGCCCAGTCTATCCAAGTCCTTCTGGAGAGAAATTACAGATAAATTACTTTTTGCTCTGATTTTAATACCTTACACAATTTATTGTCATCAGTAAAGATGGAGACTTTGCTCTCTATGCCAACCTCAAGGTCCTTCATAAAAAAGTTAAAAAGCACGGGACCCAGTACCGATCCTTGAGGTACTTCACTCACAACCTTAGTCCAACCTGAAAAAGTTCAATTTATTACAACTCTCTGTTGTCTGTCCTTCAACCAGTTTTCAATCCAGGTGCAAATATTTTTACTGAGTCCAATTTGCATTATTTTGTCCACTAAACTCTTGTGTGGAAATGTATCAAAAGCCTTGGGAAAATCTAAGTACACCACATCAACTGCATTACCCTAGTCTACATTCCTACGTACCTCTTTAAAGAAACTAATACGGTTAGTTTGGCCTGACCTATCCTTTATAAATCCATTGTCAGCATGGATTTATTAAGGATAGGTCATGCCAAACTAACCTTATTAGTTTCTTTGAGGAGCTGGTTTAATTGTTGGAACAACCACAAACAGTCTGTATGCATTATATTGACATTATCATTTTACATACTATACACAGAGATAATACAATGTGAAGGAGAAACAAAGAGTCTCTTGGTTAATAAGTGTATGTATTCCCTTTTTCATTATATTTGAGGAGGTGTATAATGTGCTGCTGTATGCAAATTCAAAAGTAAAAAAATTATTGACATCCCAACTGGTTCCTCTATCATCTGAGTACTTGTGCCTTTGAGTAAATACACAGAGAGGAAATCCTCTCCGATCACTATATAAGTCTCAACTCTGAGGAAGCAAGAGGTGAAACACAATTGCTGGCGTTCTCTCCAGAAGTGTAAGAGAACATGTGACCAAGAGTTGTAAGAGAACATGTGACCAAGAGTATGAGAGATATACTTTATTAAAAGAGATCTGTAGTCTATTTTCTTTTTTTCCTGTACCTAATTATGGCTGAGGTTGCACCTCTGGCTTCACTATGTGCTCTAGACAAGAGATCTATTTACTATGTGCCTGTAGCAAATTAGATAAAAAATCTTGTTCATTCAGAAGAAGAGCAGCAAAGCCACCCATGGATTTTATGTCAGTTAATTGCTATAGTGTTTGGACTGAATCTTTAAACCTAATAGTTTTTTGGGATTATTTCCCTGTACGTTCATATATTTTTTTATGCTTATGTTGATTATGCTTTGGTATTGAGTAATGACTGTTTTGGAATTCAAGGTTTTGTTTTTTTTTTTACTTGGTTTGGCTGCGTTGTTTTTTGAACACCTTTACTGTATATGGCTTTTTACGCTGGTATCACAACACTAGCTACAAGAACAGCAAAAATTATATAATTTATTCTTCAATAAGGTTTTTTAAATTATGTTGTTAAGAAAAAAATGCAAGAGTTTGAAAATGTTTGGATATGAATGCAATTCATGTGGTAAGGTTTTGCATCTATTGTTTTATCAAAACAAATGTTAGGTTAAAGCTTGAATTATTCTTGAAAATAATGTAATGTAGTTTTATTATGCCATATGTTTAACAAACATAAATACCCCAAAATGCACAAAAAGTGGCTTAGCAAGAAATGTTAAACCATGACAGAATGCATTTCATAGTGATTCATTACATGGTAACCTTAAAATAGACTGATATCTTATTGCACTCTTTAAGCTTAGCTGTAAGCAATGTTTCTGTTAAAATTGGGCTTGAAAATAACGGATGAGAAGGAAGAATCTTGTTAGCTAGGATGACACGGTTAAAAGGATTGAAACTAAATTTGGAATTGACTGCATAGCTGGAGACCAGTGCATTACTGGAAACAAACCTTAGGCTAGGAAACAAAGCACTGTGTGAATTTAATCATGATTTTGCACCATCGACAGCAGCAGGATGCACATTAAATGAAAGAAAAAACAGAAATAATAATGCTAATCTTCACAAATGAAGGTCATCTTCATACCTGCAGTCTATATAATGATAACCCTTTCTGCTCTAGTTTGGTAATATGTTTAAAAAAAGAATAACTGACATTTACACTGCTATACCATATACAGTAGAGCACATTTTCTGTTGCGCATATAAAGGCACATCAGCTTTAACTAAGGAAGATCATATTAAATAAGTGTATAATAAAATACTGTATGGCCATGGAAGCGGCCAGACCTTATAGAAGTATTTTTTATTAAGAATAAAAAACTTGGTCAGATATTTACTTTCAGAAAAATATAAAATTGTTAAAATAGAGTACTTTAATATACATACAGTGTGTAGCAGTGATTATCTCCGATTCTAACGCAATGCGCTGTTTTAACATTGGTGCAATATTTAATGTGAGATTTAAAACAGCTCTATTAAAACAAATGGTAATTAATGAGATATTTCATTAACTTACAAAATATGTATTGTATTTTTTCTTATCACCTGCGTTTCAAAGCTCTGATGTGATTTATCTTGTGGAAATCCCAATGGGTCACGCTAGGCACAGTAAGCCTTGCTACATCTGCAGATATAGCACATCAAAAAGTCTTTGATGCCATTGCCAAGAGTGGTCCTGGCTTGGAAAGATGGGTCTCCTGTAGCTTCATTGTGGCAAACACTGCCATTGCCACAGACTTTTGCTTGTTCATCAGCAGTGATGAGGACATTAATTTCTGCTACATCTGTGTAAGCTCTGACACATTGACATCAGCACAAATGTCACTCAGGTATAAGGGAGTTAATTTCTTGTTGTATCCAAACATAAAAAGGAAGAGCACTGCAACACTGGTGATTACACAATGAAACTACAGTATATAAACATATTTGGTGGATTCCCCAAACACAAGTTTACTTTTTTATTTGGTGTCTCAGAGGTGGTGATGATTTTTTTTTAGGCGATATATGTTTTTATGTACCAGGGAGATGTATGTTTCCATGGTATGATTAGTCGGAGGGGAATTACTATGGAGACCGTGATGCCTGGGGTCTCCTCTCTTTGCCGACTGACGTGCCACGTGATGACTGACGAAAGTGGAGACAACCCTCCTCCTGCACAGAGACTCTTGGAGTCTTCTCTCTTTGCTGGCTGACGCGTCAGCCTTTGGCTTAGCCTTACAACTTTTTTCTCCACGTACATTTAGGCTTAAGTTTTATTCAGAACAGATTTTTTTTTGAGGTAGGTTATATTTAAAAGTGAGTCAAGGGAAGTACCTTAGATCCATCTGGGCTTTAGGAACAAGCCAGAAGAAGCATTTTATTCCCCAAAATGATGTCCCCCTTTTCTCCTTTCATTCTTCCCCTTGTTTTTTTCCTTCCATTCCGCTGTATTTTATTTTGTAACACATGGTTGCCACTTTTATTTTTTTTAAATTATCAGTGTATTTTTTTTTGTGCTATATTATCTCTCTAATTAATTATAAAGTATTTTGTTTTGCGTATTTTATATATATCTTTATATTCTTTGAGTGCTGGGAACTTCCCATTTTTTGGTATTTTACCACGGATTATAACATTTGATGCCTACATGATTTATGTCTTTTTTTCACCAAGATGTCACTGTGTTTTGAATAGGCAGAGACACATACGCCCCTTTTCTTGAGTTAGTCCCCTAACAATGTGGTTGGTTGGCAAAGGGTTATTCTCTATCCAAATTAAGTGGCTGTAATTTATATAAATAAATCAAGGATATTCCAATATCTTCAGATAATTTTTGTTCAAATCCTTTCAAAATTGTTTGAGGAGGAAAAGGTTAAAATGTGTGTCTATGTTAGGTAAGTGGAGTCCTCCTGCGGTCAATTTTAAGGCAGTGATTTGATGTAGAGGAAAACATACCGGTATGGATCATGTGTGTACAAAAGGGTAGTGAATACCATAGATCTTGGATAAAATATAAGGTCAGTAAAAATTGGGTTGTATGTCAGTGATTAGAGAAACCTGACAATTAAAAACTACCAGCGCCTCTAATGAAATAACCTGATGAATATGTGACAAGTACAGAGTCCAGTCATTGGAATCAAACAGTCCTGAGGGAGCTCTTGATTGAAGTCTCACAAAAAAGACAAACAAAAAAAAACGACAAGAAAAACAAGAAAGAAGATCATAGTGTAACCTAAAATATAACATAAAAATACAGACACATAAAAAGAATGGCTAAAAGGTTAATGCATTTAATAAAATAGCAAAAAATAATATAAAATGACAAACAATTGTCTGTGAAGCTTGGAACAGGAACATCCAGTAGGGGTAAAATTTAAATCCTACTTAAAGCAATGCTGATACATGAAAGCCCATAGAACAGATCTCTTGCAACTCAAGGTGGGGAAACTTAAACAAGGAACACCACACTAGACCTCTGGAGCTCTGTGCCACTGGGACAAACACTGCCACCATGATCGCAGACCCGCTGGTCACGCGGCGCGCTGATGACGTCACTGGCAGCGCTGATGCACAAAAAGGTCCTGGAAGCTGATTAGGCTCCTGGCGCTCGGAGGCAAAGGATCTAAGCTAGTACAGCTCTTGTTTTCTGTGTGTCAGACAGCGGCGATTTGGTGTTATTTTGAAACAAAGGCTCTTAACTACTGTATCCAAAGCCTACTACTTGGCTTGCCGTAGTTAAGAGCTTTTGTTTCAAAATAACACCAAATCGCCGCTGTCTGACACACAGAAAACAAGAGCTGTACTAGCTTAGACTCTTTGCCTCCGAGCGCCAGGAGCCGCGTGACCAGCGGGTCTGCGATCATGGCGGCGGTGTTTGTCCCAGTGGCACGGAGCTCCAGAGGTCTAGTGTGGCGTTCCTTGTGGAAGTTTCCCCATCTGCAGTTGCAAGAGATCTGTTCTATGGGCTTTCATGTATCAGCATTGCTTTAAGTAGGATTTTAATTTTACCGCTACTGGATGTTCCTGTTCCAAGCTTCATGGACAATTGTTTGTCCTTTTATATTATTTTTTGCTATTTTATTAAATGCATTAACCTTTTAGCCATTCTTTTTATGTGTCTGTATTTTTATGTTATATTTTAGGGTTACACTATGATCTTCTTTCTTGTTTTTCTTGTCGTTTTTGTTTGTTTGTCTTTTTTGTGAGACTTCAATCAAGAGCTCCCTCAGGACTGTTTGATTCCAATGACTGGACTCTGTACTTGGTCACATATTCACCAGGTTATTTCATTAGAGGCGCCGGTAGTGTTTGTTTGTTAGGTTTTTGTTGATTTGTGTTAGTCATTTTTTACCTAGGCTGCCTCACTTTACATGTAAAGTTTTTTAGTAATCACTGTCAGCAATAGAATTATTCACGTATTTAACTTTAGCATTAGCGCTGTTAACACTTTCTTTTTCTAGTTATTAGAGAAAGCTACATAATTTAACATTCTCATTCAGGCCCCAGGGTAAAAGTCTATTAAGGTCAAATTGCATTCTGTCATCTTATTACAATGGACATATGTCTTGATCATCTCCACATCATAATGTGTGCAATAGGCATACAGTAAATGATTGCCAACAATGTCCTCTCGACTGAATAAGTTATGCCACTGGTTGTGAAGTCATCAAAGTCAATGCTGCTCAGTACTTTCATGATAGAAAGGTGGTGAAAGATTGTCATCTCCTCCACAATTCTGGATGTTTTATGAATATAATACAGACCACAGAGACATTTGATAAAATAAAAAACATTTCTAGTTTTACAATTCATGTAGTCCTTGATTTCTATCTTATTGTCACTGAGAGGATTGTGTACTATGAGTGTCCCCTAATCTAATGTTAGCAGTTAATACATAATTTTAATTTATATCCTCCTTGAGGTGAACACCACTTGGGTTGGGTGGTACTGTATATTTATCTTTTAGATCAGTGTGAATCAAGAAGACAAGCAAGCTTCTCCAACATTTACAACACAAAGAAGTGGTGACTTTGAAAATAGATGGCCAATGTTTGTGTCCCTTACCAGAATGTGCCAGTTTTGTTAATACATTGTGTTTGATCAAATTGGAAGGATGGTAAAACTAAATTCAATATCCCTGATTAACGTAAGCATTTTAATAATGACTGTGATCTCACCCCTATCATTCAACATATTGCCTTTTAATTATTGGTGATCAAAAGGAGCGGGGGGGTAGGGCAGCTCCTTCAGGGGTATCGGGTGGTGACTGAAGGCAAGGAGTTTTTCTGTAAGCATCCATGCTATAGATTCTAGTGCCCAAGTTTGTATCCTTTATGTAGATTATCATATCAAGAAAATTGATTTGTATGTTACTGAACATAAGGAAGAACCTAATAGTGGGACTCACGGTATTGAGACCATCAAACTCATCCAGTGATGTGTTTGAACTCTGCCAATTGAGAACTATTTCATCTTTGTATCTTTTGTGGAATGAAACCAGAAAAATCTGGGTCTGCAAGAATGTGTACCTGTTCATTATGATCCATAAAAAGGTTGGCATAATGTATATTCTGGCCCTGTTTAGCATCATGGCAGTGTCTCTCAACTGTTGATTAGGAATGTTCTTACAGTAGCGACATCTTTTATTGCACTAAATGCCGGCAGCATGCCGGGATCTACCCCAGCTGCCGCCAGTAATAACCGCGCGCCGCCACGTTTCCCCCACGCACCCCCCCTCCACTTCGCGTGCAATTTACCCCCCCTTCCGGACCCCGAACCCGGCTTCTGCTCTGCCCCTCTGCTTCCCCGCACCCCCGCTTACCTTAATTTGATCTCCAGGGGTGTCGGGGAAGCCTGGGGAAGCCGGGGAAGACGGGGAAGCCGGGCGCGCATGTGACTGTGACGTCACAGTGCGCCGCCACGCGCCGCGGCTACCCGCTTGCCAGACGCATGCAGCCGGCGGCTTTTACTCGAATAAAAGCTGCCGCTGCTGTATTTGATAAGTTATTTTGAAGGCCAGTGTATTAAGTCAATGAGCAGTAGCATATATTCACAGGGGGGCCAACATAAGTTCTTTCTATCATGGTAGGAGTGTGTGTTGATTCCTTATCCAGTTCATGCGGTATAATGATGTATAAACTGGACAAATCAAGAGTCATAAACGATATATCATATGACATATAATCAATGTGTATGATGATGATGATTCGAGTATTTGATAACGCTGTTCATCCTTGCTTCCATGGGTTGTAGAAACAAAATCTACAAACTGAGATACAGGGTAGAACAAAGAGTCTCTGGCAGAAATTATTGGTCTTCCTGGAGGTGAAATAATAGATTTATTTATTTGTGGTAATGTTTATAAGGATGGGTTTTTGAGTCAGAAAATATTTGATTTCCTCATAGATCCAGCAAATATTTTAGACAAATCCATTACTCCATTGTTCTCTGCTTTTTATTTCTAGGTTGGATTTGCATCTATAATTTAAAGCAAGACAGGTCACTACAGATGAGCATGATTTATACCTCATTTGGCCATGGTAGGACTCACCTGATCCTCGGCCTTGTCATACACCTTGCTCTTCTGAGCCGCAGTAAGCCACTAATGAGAGCCTCTTGATCTTTATTTGTGGTCAGACAGAATTATTATGTGTTGTTGCGGTTCAGTGTGTGTCTGGCAGGTGGCTCACTGAATATCTTTGCCTATGATACCCTGGGGCCTCTTCTATACACTTCGATAACTAACTCATTGACGTTTTTGAGCAATTTCCAAACGATTTGGAAAGTTTGCTATTCAGAAAGCTCCGATACCCTGCCAAACTCTTTCAGGAACTGCATCTCCCCGAGCGGGCTCCTGCTGAAACACACCGAGCGGGATCTCAAAAAGAGTTCCAACTCGAATTTTTTTTCTAAAATCACCCTATGCTAGCAGCTATGAGAATCTAATTGAGGCTTTCAGCTAGCAGGCAACTCGCAAATTTCCTCTCGCCACCCCAAGGTATTTAAGCCGGGAAAGAGTTAAGTCCTCCCATTACCCACCCAGTAGCCATAAACACCCTCCAGAGCTGAACCGCATTGATTTCCGTTCCGGGGACCATACTTCCAGAGATACAGGCTCCGTTATGGGGTGCCGATATCCCCATGTTAAAATCATGTAGGTCACATGACCATGAGATCTAAACAAAGTAGAGGGATACCGACACCCCATACTGGGGCCTGTATCCCAGGAAGTAGGGGTCCGCGGTGGTGAAATTAACTTTGTTCAGCTCAGAAGACCCCCTGCTCCCACACTCTAGTATCCAACACCCCCTCCCCCCCACCCACTTAATAAATCCTTACCTTAGCGGATAGCTGTCTCGATGCAAATATCGCCAAACAGGGATACTCGATTTCTAGGCATGATACGTCAAAGAGAGGAGGAGGGGTGTTATTTTATATTCCAGACACCTTACAATTTACACTGGTACATTTCCCCCAAACTAGCTGTCTTTTGAAATCCTAGTTGGCAAAATCTGCCTCCCTTTTTCTAAGCCGTCTTGGTTGCTGGCATCTACCGCCCCCCTAAAACAGCTCTACAGTCCCTGACTGATATCACCCAGTTTCTTGGCTACATGTCCTCTCTGAATGAGAAGAGTGAGCTGCTAGTTCTTGGGGATTTCAATTACAATTGGCTCGACCTTAAAAAACACAAAATCCAGATACAACTCAAGTCACTTAACCTAACGCAACTCATTTCCTAACCCACACGGACAAACCTGAAATCTCACAACCATAACTTGCTAGACTGGATTCTCTCTCCAAATCCCACCAGAATCCAATCCTCTGGCATCCTTCCTGACATATTCAGTGACTATGCAATAGTGTACTGTGTAAGGAAAATTAAACCACCCCAATCAAGCCCTAAAGTTCTCCTCACTGGAACATTTAGAAACTTTAATCCACAACTGTTCCGGGCTGACCTTACCAACTGCCCTTGGTACAGAATTTACTTAATTCCAGACCCTGATTCTGTGCTCATCTATTTCCATTCTGCGTTCTTAAAACTCTGTGATACCCATGCTCCACTACGCAGAATAAGAGTACGGGGGGCCCAGCTTCCGTGGGTTACAATTGACATTATAGCACTCTACCAGCTCAGGGATGCCGTGTGGAAAACCTACAAAGTAACTGGCACTACCAAGAATCTTAATAACTACAGATGCCTGCGGAATATGTGCACAAGGCAAACAAGACATACAAAAGCAAAATATTAGTCTAACAATCTTAACCAGAATATTCAAACCCAGCTAACATCTGGAAGGTTATCAACAATATATTCCAGCCTTCTAGCCATCATCAACCAAGTAAGATCACTAAGGAGGATATTACTGTGACAAATCCCATTGGACATTGCAAATATGGAGTGTGCTACTAACTTATTAGCGAAACACAACCCAAGCCAAAAACATGTACCTCATTCTAAGAGTAAACCTATACCCCAACCCTCTCCCAACACTGCTCACAATTTTCAATTTGTCCCAGTATCTGAAGAGGAGATTACACAAGCAGTCAAATGAAAACGAAGCAGCCAATCTGGATCTGACTTACTGCAATCTAAATTCCCAAGACTTGGTGCCCCAGTCATTGCCAAACCAATTGCTTCCATAGTAAACTCTATTCTGTCTGTAGGCCATATCCCTAAGACCTGGAAAAGTGTCAGAGTGGTCCCAATCTTCAAAAGTGCGGACAAAAACACTGTCTCAATCTACAGGCAAATCTCTCTTCTCCTAATACTATCCAAAGTCATTGTAAAATTTGTTCACTCCCAATGAAGCGATTACTATACCAAGACAAATCTCCCTAGCCAATTCCAATCTGGCTTTCGCCCCAAACACTCCACGGTAACTACACTGCTAAAAGTTTGCAATGAGATCCAGTGTGGAATTGATCTGGGAAAACTCACTGATGCAATATTCCTAGATTTTGCAAAGGCTTTTGATACTGTTGTTATCACTTAACAAAATCCAGTGCTCTGGAATAGGAAGGCATGCTTTAAACTGGTTTCATTCCTACCCATCAAGTAGATCCCAACATATGTCTAACTCAGGGTCTTAATCCAACCCCTTCGATATTACCTGTGGTGACTCGCAAGGATCTGTTCTGGGGCCCCTACTCTTCTCAGTGTTCATCAATGATCTTCCTACAGCTTGTAATAGAGCTTCAATACACATGTATGCAGATGACACAATCTTATACTGTATGCACACAGGCCTAGTCTCTCCAACCGTGAAAACATACTTCAATCTGATTGTTTTGAGACTTGAAAATTGGATTTCCCAAAACAAACTGTTTTTAAACACCAACAAGACTGTAACAGTGGTATTTGGGACCAAGGCTACATTTTTAAAGCTTCCAATGACTGAGCACCAGATCAGAACCAACGCTAATACCACCCTAAATCCTGTTACTAGGTTTAAATACATGGGCATATGGTTTGACTCTCATTTAACATTTGGAATGAACATTGATACCCTGACATCCAAAACCTATGCCAAACTAGGTGAACTTTACAGTAACAAATCCTCCCTAATTCTGTTGGTCAGAAAGCATATCGCACAGCAGATGCTAATGCCAATTATTGACTATGTATTGTATTGTATGTCTTTATTTATATAACTCCATAAATGTTCAATATGCTTCACAGTAGTAATACATATCATATAAATAACAAATAATATAAATAACAGATCATGGGAATAAGTGCTTCAGACATACTGCAAAAGTAACATTAAGGAAGGAGTCCCTGCTCCGAGGAGCTTACAATCTAATTGGTAGGTAGGGAGAACATACAGAGACAGTAGGAGGGAATTCAAGTAAGTGCGTCTGCAGGGGGGCGAGGTTTATGTATCATGTGTCCATGATTATCCAGTGCTATTCATATGCTTCTTTAAGCAGATGTGTGTTAAGGTGAGTCTTAAAGGTGGATAGCGAGGGGGCTAGTTGGGTATTGAGGGGAAGGGCATTCCAGAGGTGTGGGGCAGAAAGGGAGAAAGGTTTAAGGCGGGAGAGAGCTTTAGATACAAAGGGGGTAGAAATAAGACATCCTTGAGAAGAGCGCAAGAGTCGGGATGGTGCATAGCGAGAAATTAGGGCTGAGATGTAAGGAGGGGCAGAAGAATGGAAAGCTTTAAAAGTGAGCAGGAGAATTGAGCGTGAGATACGGGATTTAATCGGAAGCCAGGAAAGGGATTTCAGGAGGGGAGATGCGGAGACAGATTTAGGAAAGAGTACAGTGATTCTGGCAGCAGCGTTTAGGATAGATTGTAGGGGAGACAGGTGAGAGGTAGGAAGGCCAGACTGCAGGAGGTTGCAGTAATCGAGACGTGAGAGAATGAGGGCCTGAGTCAGAGTTTTAGCAGTTGAGTAACAGAGGAAAGAGCGTATCTTTGTGATATTGCGGAGGAAAAAATGACAAGTTCTAGAAACGTTTTGAATATGAGAGGAGAATGAGAGAGAGGAATCAAGTGTAACCACTAGGCAGCATGCTTGGGCTACTGGGTGAATGATCGTATTTCCAATAGCAATGTGGAAGGAGGCAGTAGGGCCAGGTTTGGGAAGAAATATAAGGAGCTCTGTTTTTGACATGTTAAGTTTCAGTCGGCGGATGGCCATCCAGGATGATATTCCAGAGAGGCATTCAGAAACTTTGGTCTGTATAGCAGGTGTAAGGTCAGGGGTTGAAAGGTAAATTTGTGTGTCGTCAGCATAGAGGTGATATTTAAACCCAAAAGATGTGATTAGGTCACCTAGAGAGAGAGTATAAAGAGAAAAGAGAAGGGGTCCCAGGACAGAGCCCTGGGGTACCCCCACAGAGAGATCAATAGAGGAGGAGGAGGTGTTAGCAAAAGAGACACTGAAAGTAAGATGGGAGAGGTAAGAGGATATCCAGGATAAAGCTTTGTTCTGAATACCATGAGTATGGAGAATGTGAAGGAGAAGAGGGTGGTCCACGGTATCGAATGCTGCAGAGAGGTCGAGTAATATGAGCAGAGTGTAATGACCTCTGTCTTTGGCAGCATGGAGGTCGTCAGTTATTTTAGTGAGGGCTGTTTCAGTAGAGTGAGCAGTGCGGAAGCCAGATTGTTGTCAGGAATCGGCGTTCTCCTCGCTTCCCACACAAAGCACTCCCTCTCCGCAGGGAGCCCCTGCACACAATAAACAAGCCTGCCTTACCGGCCTCCACGGCTCCTCGCCCCTGCCGCCGTCGCGGGATCACTCCCCTCGGCGATTCCTCTACTCAGCGCCGGGCGCGTCCACGCCCTCCTACACGCACGCCAGCCTCAGATGTTATGTGCATGCATTCTCAGCTTACAGAGCACACGCCTAACAGAGCACTTTTAACCTCTGTTTCTGCAGTCAGGCGTCGCCCCCAAGCATCACACAGTTCAATGCAAAGCAATGATTACACTCAGCTGGGCTGTAACACCTCTCTCCTATCAGGGAGGACTCCTTGCAGTCCTCCAGGCCTGCCCCCTTTTCCCATTGGCCTGCCCAGCTTTATTATGCCTGTGCTTCCCATCACTCGTCGCTCGACATAGTTCTGTATGGAAGCATTTGACTATTCTCTCAGTGACTCCTCAGGTATTGACGCGGATTGGACGACTACCCCCTCTGGCTCTCGACTTTGGCTCTACTTGGACTTCGTGACTTCTGGCATCCCTGACCTTGGCAACGGCAATAACTACTCCTTCTCTACTACCGGTACCGGCAAGTATTGTCTTCACTACTATACCTGGCCTGGCAACAACAACACAACACTCCGGACACGCTCCCTTTGCTGCGGGTGCGTGTATCCCTACGTCCCACCTCAGCACAGGGGACGGGTCTGGTCTGCGGGCAGCACCGGCGTAACATTTGTAGAGGGAAATAGTATACGGCTCGGCACCCCAAATCCACCTTAGCAAACTTGATACCCTCTACATTGCAATATGCCGTTTTGTTCTCCACACATCACTGCGAGATGCTCAAAAAACTTGATTGGTCATCACTTGAGTCTAGGCACAAAGTTCATATTTTCTTTCTTGCCATCAAATACTTTCTGGACAAGCTACCCGTCTATCTGAACAAGCTCCTCACCCCTACCACATGCAGCACTTATCACCTGCGATCTGACTCCAAAAGACTGTTCATGGTCCCAAGGTTCAGCAAAGTATCCGGCCGCTCCTCCTTCTCTAACTGTGCACCCCACAATTGGAACAATCTACCGGAGACTCTCAGATCCACCGCCAGTCTAAGTTCTTTAAAAACTAAAGCTGTCTCACATTTTAATCTGGTCTGTAACTGTTACATACGAATACTGTACAATATATATTATCTCTAATTGTGCTTGCAATGTCTTGTATATAATGTATACCAGGTTCACTTATGTAACTGTATTTGTAACCATGCATTATTTGTCATCTTAACTCAATGACCAGGACATACTTGAAAACGAGAGGTAACTCTCAATTTATTACTTCCTGGTATAAATTTTATAAAAAAAATAAGGTAATGAAGCTGCTTACATTTTATTTTTATTCATAGTGTGCGTGAGCAAGGGGTCTCCTGAGCTGATAAAAGTTGATTTCAGCCTTTGGGAACCCTACTTCCCGAGATACAGGCCCCGGTATGGGGTACTGGTATCCCTCTGCTTTTTTTAAAATCCCACATTGATTTTAACATGGCGGTGATACCTGCACCTGCCTGTAAGTTGGGAAGTAGGGGGTCCCTGATGCTGAAATAAACATTGTTCAGCTCAGTAGAACCCCTGCTCACGCAAACTATAAATAAAATGTAACCAGCTTCATTAACTTAGTGGATAGCCCCTAAGGCTACATTACAATATGTACTACCCACCAATACACAACCTACCCACCCCCAGTGCCCCACACATAAAAACATTATTTTTTTTTTGCACAGGATTGATACTAGAAGCCGGCAGGGGTCCTCAGGTGGTCCCTGTGGGTGTCTGGGGGCCCCATGGGGGTTCTCAGGTGTTCCCTGTGGGTCTCTGGGGGTCCTTGGGATGTCCCCGCAGGTGTCTGGGGGCCTTCAGATGGTCCCTGTGGGTGTCTAAGAGGCCTCGGGGGGTTCCCACAGGTGTTCGTGGGCCTCCAGGTGGTTTCTGTGGGTGTCCGGTGGCCTCCAGGTTGTCCCAGCAGGTTTATGGGGGTCCAGATGGTTCTTACGGGTGTCCAGGGCCCTACAGGTTGTCCCCGCAGCTGTATTGGGGTCCTCTGTGTTTCCCGCAGTTGTCCATGGGCCTCCAGGTGGTCCCTGTGGGTGTCCGGAGGTCCACGTGTGGTTCCCGTGGGTTTCCACTGGCCTGCGGTATAAATCCTATGCATAAAAATAAAATGCAATGCATTCAAATAAATTATGCACTTTGATAAAGCCAATTCTTGGTGAAACATGTCAGTGTAATCCTCTTTTTTTTCACATTAAATCGTTTTTATTCTCTCCCTTTTGCTTTTTTGAATTTTGCGGTGCAGCGTTTTTTCAGGGCAATATGCCTTGTTTGTTCTATTAGTATCTCTCTCAACATTTTTGCACACAGAGGTATTTAGAGGATTCCAACTCCAAGGATATTTCACCCTGCAAGTGAAGAATGATCCTGCAAACTGAAGTTAAGAAAACTCCTATGGTTGTGCTTCTCACTAGGGAGTGACACAGAACATTTATTCAATCAACAGTCAGTATTACTCCAATTATTGCTGGATTTATATTGTGTACCGGATGTGTGATGTCTATGCGTTTGAATATATATATGGTCATTTGACCGCAGTTCAATGCTAAATCCTCTTAGAGTAAATTTATTCAGTCAAGTCTTGCATAAGGGTTTTCCTCAGCCTCTTTTTCCTATTGGATTGTATTATTGAAAGGTTTCTGAATTTTCAACTGTGAATTGCTTTCTTTTTTAGTGTAATCCCAACTATTTGAGCCCCAGCCACCTTCCCTATTGAGGGTAATCTCATACTAGAAGTCGGCTGGGGTCCTCAGGTGGTCCCTGCGGGTGTCTGGGGCCCCATGGGTGTCCTCAGCTGGTCCCCATGGGTCTATGGGGTCCTTGGGATGTCCCTGCAGGTGTCCAGGGGCCTTCAGATGGTCCCTGTGGGTGTCTAGGGGGCATCGGGGGGTTCCCACAGATGTTCCTGGGCCTCCAGGTTGTTCCCACGGGTGTCTGGGGGCCTCCAGGTTGTCCCAGTGGGTTTATGGGGGTCCAGATGGTTCGTACGGGTGTCCGGGGCCCTCCAGGTGGTCCCCACAGGTGTATGGGGCCCCACATGGTCTCTGGGTGGTCCCCACTGGTGTCTTGGGGGCCTCAAGGGGGTCTCTGTGGGTGTCCGGTGGTCAACGGGTGATTCCCGTGGGTGTCCGCTGGCCTGCGGTATAAGTCCTTTGCATAAAAATAAATTGCAATACATTCAAATAAATACATTCCCCCCTGCCAATACTTAGAGTACAGTAATGGGCAAAATTACTATTATCCAGCTATGGACAATAGTGCATTTGCTCATTTGAAATAAAACATAAATCAGCAGCATAAAGTTAATTAAATTGGCAATTTCCCCTGCCAGGATGCAGGCTGTGCTCATCATCATCACCGTCCATGTCCTCTGTGGGCAGCAACAGCACAATAAAAAAATACATTCAGATAACATAGCGGTTACTTACCGCTACAGTAATTAAGGGGTTAATCCAATGACCTCCACCCTACCCAGGGACACCATGCTTTAACACCACAGCAATACTTTAATCAGAAAGCTAAAAAAAAAAAAAAAAAAAACAGACCCAAATTTAAACACAGTATTACATAGAAAATAAAACCCCATAAAAAATGAAAAAAAAAAAAAAACATTGATTGGCATGGTGGCACTCCCATGCCCTGTGGGCATGATCTTCCACCATGCCTGGCAATATACAACATGCCAATCCCCAAAACAAGCCTAAAATAAAAAACACATTCAATTTTAATCTTAAAAATGCAAAAAAAAAATTGATTGGCACGGTGGTGCTCCCATGCCCTGTGGGCATGAGCTGTCAAAGTGCCAGGCAACATGCATCCTGCCAATCTTTAATACAACCTTCACATTTAAAACACATTCAATTTAAAACACCAAAAAGGCCAAAAAAAAAAATTATTGGCAAGGTTGAACACCCATGCCCTGTGAGCATGAGCTGCCACTATGCCATGCAATGGCAATCTGCAAAAAACAAAAACATGTATAAAACAAAAACCACATTGCATTGACAGAACTATAAAAATGCCAAAAAAAATTACATTAATAATGCCCAAAAAACTATTGATTGGCATGGTGTCTCACCATATGCCATTAGTCTGCCGCGGCAAATTGTGAAAGAATTTCAGGGAAATCTCGATAACCAATTCGGTAAATGATCGGATAACGGCTGCTGCATCTATATGTAACCCTTTTATCCCATCTGCCCCTAAGTGAGATGGGGGGTACTCTCTTTCTCGGGTTACTTCAGGTGTAATGGTGCTGTAACCTGCTGGTAACAGGAGGGCTGAGGGCTCCGCGGTGGTGTGGGGAGAGACAGGACAGTGACAGGATGGGGACAGATTACCTTTGTTTCTCCAGATGGTGCAGTGCCTTCATCCAGTAAGGATCCTCTGGGGTCTTCAGGGAATAGACCCTCACTGACACTCCTCATACCCAGAGACATGAATCCACACAGCAATGTCTTTTCTTGGTGGCTTTATTGCAGATAGCTCCAGCACAGAGAAACAGTCTTTCATGATCAGTCCTTTCTCAACCTAGCTCAGAGCCTTTTTTGTTTGCATAACCTTAAAATCCAACGCGTTTCGAACGCTGGTGCGTTCTTATCAAGGATAACATACACTGTTAAAACACCCATTTTTATATCCCTCTTACATGCGATCCTTTCGCGCCAAAACGGAGCACCCAATGACGTCATGACAGCCGCGCATGCTACTGCGCATGCACGAACCGCCCGAACGAATGGGCAGTCAGAAGGGCGGAAGTGAAGGCTGAGACAAGAGGGGCAGGGAATATACTAAGGGCACGATAATAAACAATGTTAAAATAACGGTGGCCCAAAAGGGGAAAAAAATGAAACCAGCAATAAGATGAAATGAACGAAGGTATCCAAATAATTAGCCCTAAGAATAGAAGAAAAGGAAAGGGAAGGGAAACGGAAAAGAAAGAAAAAATAAAGGGAAGAGAGAAAAGGGAGAAAAAAGGGAGAGAAAAGGAGCAAAAAAAGGGGAAGAAGAAAACAATAATAATTGAAGCAAAATTGAAATAAAAGAGCACAAACACCAAAAAATGAAAAAATAATTAAAAACAATATTGATAACTTGATAAGAAAATCGGGATACTGCAGAACTAAATATCTAATGAATATAGTGGCATATTATTGAACAACTCATAATATATAAAATGAATATAATAATCACAAGAACAAATGATGAAATGATGAGAAGAAACATGAACATAAGAAACATAACATCATATACATATAATAATAAGAAACCCATGCACATACAGTACTGTATATATATATATAAAATCAGAGCAAATAATGACATTTAAAGTAAGGAACAATAATCAAAGAAAATGACTCAAATGCCATTCAATGTTCAAACCGACAGGAGAACGTGTTCTAAGAATAAAAATCCAATAAGCCTCCCTTCGGTTTAATAAATTGATATGGTCAACACCCCTCACTTTATTACGAACCAATTCAATGCCCAAAAATGAGAAGTTGCCCACACCTCCTTGTCTACACTCCGAAAAGTGCTTGGAAACTGGATGATTCATATCATTCCTTCTAATTAATCTTAAATGCTCTAAAATTCTAATTTTGAGAGCCCTGATGTCCTACCCACGTTTCTTTTCCCACATCCACATGTAATCAGGTAAACAACAAATTTGGTATTACAATTTATGAAACCATTGATATAATATTTTTTAACAAAATTGTCAGCCCGTACATGTGGAAAAGTATCAAAAAAGGTCGTTGATGGTGTCATGTGTTTGCACACACTACAGGTACCACATTTAAAAGAACCTTTGGTGGTAAAAGTAATGTTGCTGGTATTGGGAACAGTGATGTCACTGGGGGAAATATAAGAACCCACTGTTCTCGCTCAACGATAAACAAATTTGGGACCAGATGTAATATACTGTACTTATGCAAGACTGGATCATGGATAGTACATTCCACTGTTTGGAGATAATAGATTTTATCTCCCTACTTTGTCTGTTGAACTGATAAATGAAAAGCGGACAATCATTCTCAAATTTATTTTGTCTTTTATTTGGTCTCTTATTTCTAACACCCATGGAATCCAATCCAGCATCAGCTACATTATGAGTAACTGATTGAGAATTTAAAACATCACAAGTGGGCAACAAAGATGATCTCTCAGTATTTAAAGCAGCTTCAAAAGCCTCAGTAATATTTTTTAAAAGATAGCCCCAATCCAGGAAATGTTGGACAAGTTTCTCAGACTGAGAAAGAAAACAATCTAAAGTAGAGCAATTCCTTCTCAGCCTGAGGAACTGTCCCCTGGGTATGGCCCTAATAACATGGGGAGGATGGCAATTGTCCGCCCTCAAAAAGGTGTTCCTCGAATTAGGCTTCCTATCAGTATCCGTTTGTATAATTTTGTTGTTGTCCACAAATAATTGAAGATCCAGAAATTCAATATGGTGCGTGTGAAAATTAAGAGTGAAATGAAGATTATAATTGTTATTATTAAGATAATCAACAAAAGAGTGTAATGTGATAACTTCCCCTTTCCAAATAATAATTAAATCATCGACAAACCTCTTGTAGAATATAATGTGATTACGAAAAGTGTTGGTGCAAGAAAAAATATACTGTGATTCCCACCACCCCATAAAAAGGTTTGCGTATGATGGAGCAAAACTAGTACCCATTGCAGTGCCAATTAATTGTAAAAAAAATTTGTGATCAAATGTGAAGAAATTATGTGTGAGTAAAAACAAAATTGCGTCCAAAATAAATGCAGATTGAAATATGGAAATTTCTGGAATCTCAATATAGTGGCGGACAGCCGCCATCCCCTGATCATGCTGAATAATTGAGTAGAGAGAGACTACATCAAGTGATACCCACAAGCAATGATTATCCCAAGTGACATGCTTAAGTTGACTCAAAAGGTCACCTGAATCCAAAATAAACGAGGGTGATTTCTTGACAAAAGGTTGAAGGAAATTATTAATATATCTAGAAAGATCATTTCCCAAAGATCCAATACTTGAGACTATTGGCCGACCAGGGGGGTCGACCAATGTCTTATGGATCTTTGGGAGATGGTGGAAGATAGGTACAATAGGATAGGATGGGATAATAAACTGAAGCTCGTTACTGGAGAGGACCTGCATCATAACACCTGAATCAACTAGCTCACCTAAGGCTTCTAAATAATGCGGTGTAGGATCGCAGGTAAGAGGGATATAAAAATGGGTGTTTTAACAGTGTATGTTATCCTTGATAAAGAACGCACCAGCGTTCGAAACGCGTTGGATTTTAAGGTTTTGACAGAATAAAGGTTATATATTTTTTTGCATTGGGTCCTCTCTTTGCTCCTGTTGGATCGTGCGCTCCTTTCTATTTTCTGTATCTGCTACTACTGGAAGCTGCACATCCTGCCAGCCCCTACCAAGAACTTGTGAGTACATTATTTGCTACAGGGTTGTTTTCCAATGAGACTGATCGTGGGGGGGTTACACCCACCCATTACCTGTCTGCAGGAGACTTTTTACCCAATATTGCTGGATGTTATTCTCACCTAATGTTATTGATTTTGGATCATTCTTGGGCTTTGGCATTGGCTATTAATGATTATTATACCTAGCATTTGAGCGCTTCTTCATCTCTATCTACACTGCCTGCATTAACAGGACTGACAGAGGAAAGGTGCAGAAGCAGAAGTAACTGCCGGGAGGCCATGTTACAATCTCCCCCTGGTAGAATCCAATGTCCCCACTTGGAACTACAGCAGGTATATCCTTACCTTGCTGTGCAACACCTGTAAATTTAACATGAGCTGAAATGCAACCACTTGTACACTTCAGCATAACAGGACCGGCATAAACACTGCATAGACACAGATACATGGCATATCATGGCAACACAGTGAATGAGTAGAACAGAACCATTTGCTACCACAGTAGTAATAGAAATACATTAGTAGTAATGAGCTGGGTCAGGCTTCCTGACCATTCTGCCCTGACTGTCAGGCACTCTTGTTGAATAACATCTTCTATGCCCAGAAGCAGGAATGCACTCTACCCTGTCCATGTAGACACTACGTCCACTTTCCAGTCCCTAAGCAGCCTTTCTATCTCTGCTTGTTCTGCAGCCTTGCGCTGACCCTTGTGGTGTTACCCGTACCATAGGTGTGACATGCATGACAGGTATATTAACACCATTACTCATGGGGGCATCAGGCATTACAGTTGACAAAGGCATAGGGGTCACAGAGTTAACACTAGGGCTGACAGCATCAGGGACTACTGGAACAGGGCAGGGCGGACGGGCACATTATAGTCACGTGAGCAGGAGACTAATGACCCTCCAGAAGCGGAGCCATAACAGTGTCCACAGTCCCGGTAAGGCTCTGTAGGCCAGAGCCTCTGGCATCACTCAATTCAGCCGCAACTGCATCTTGCAGCATCATGGGAGCTCCGTTCTTCTTTTATCCCCTGGCAGGGAAAAATAGTCTGAAGATTTAGTACTCACCGGGGAGGTAGCAGCAGAAGTCACACCCATCCGGCCGGACGGTTGTGCGGCCTTTCCTTCTCCCAGTGATGGAGCAGCAACAAGTACACTGGGGCTGGCATCCCGAGTAGCGCCGGCCGGCACTTCCGGAAGAACATCTCCCAGCAGCCCCAGCGCGTCGTAGTGGCATTCCGCCTCTCTCACATACGCGACTGCCCGTGCACGGGCCTTGCACATCTCTTGGCGGCGGAGGGTAAGTGATGTCACAGCGCGGACATCAGGATTGGTGCCAGCCTTAGGAACAGGCACTGGTAGAATGAGCGGCAACTCGGGAGCGTTGGAGGCCCCGACCAGTACCACAGGGGTTGTAGCACCTGCGCTGGCAGCGGTGATCTGTCGGAAGGCACCAGCAATGATTACTTGAACCGGCAGCTCCGCAGCATACTCGGGCACGGTGGAGGTAATGGCAGGGACCTCAGTGATGTCATCAGCATCCAACTCACAGATTTCTCCAACCTGGAGCAAGAGCAAAACAAAGCTGTATGGTGCTCTAACATAGACCTGACCAATATAGGTTGTAACAATATAATGAAAAAATCAATCCATTCCCAGAGATATCCCACACTATAATGGACCATCTATAATCTGAAACATCACATCCATTTGATCAATATACCAGAAGAGTAACACCTTTGTAATGATGGATACTCACACTTGCTTGTGTCTGGTCTGTAACATTGAAAAGGATTCCTGTGGTGTTAACTGGAGTAATTCACTCACTTTTTGCAGATGGGTCTTCAGTGGGTTCTTCATAGGTGTGTGCTGTCGGTTCTCCAGAGTAGTAGACAGGTTCAGCAGGGAGAGATGGAGCACTACCGGAAAAAATTGCTGGAGAGTGTGTTCCCAATAAAAATAAGGTTTATTGGAACAGAGCATGAAAATAAGGATGAGCCCTAGGGCCCCCACCAACGCGTTTCGAGCTTCCGCTCTTTCTCAAGGTGATAACACTCTGATCAAATCTCTTACCTTATAAAGGTTCATTTTCCCGCCTTTCCTCACCCCTAACCCGTCCCTTGGTTGCGTCACGAGCAGCGCGCCGTGTGTAGAGGACGCGCCACGAGTGGCGCCCGTCGCGCAGGGTAGAGCGGTGACGTCAGCGCGTCTATGAACATCAACAACAACTTTATTATTATTTCTAACGAACATTGAAAAAAACTTTAAAATAACTTTATTAACACTTAAGCAATGAGTAGTACACACAATCTTCATTACGAATGAAGTGTATATTTGAATCATGTTAAAAACAAAGATAATCAATATATTTAAAAAAATGTTTAAAAGAAAAGACAATCATGGATATTAGAGTTTAGAATACATATATATGACTCTGTACACGGACCCAGAGGATATAAATTAGAACATGCAGCCATTTGTGTATATGGTTATGTAAATATATAGAAGTTCACTAATTTAGCCTTGTCTGTGAACTTATCCATCCAACATTTCACAGCATCCCTGTTCAATCTAAGTACGGGAACAGAGTCATATAATCAGATGTTTATGATCCATATTATTGTAGAATCATTAGATGTGTGGACCGAAAACTTGTTTTGGCATATAATAATCCATGTTTTTTGATCAATATTTTTTTTATTTTTTTACATCAAAACTTATTGTAAATATTATACCCAAGTTAATGACAAAAGTTAGTATTATTAATTATACAAGTTACATATTTCAAACCAATTATCAATTGCACAGAATAAAATTGTTGTCATAACACTATTGTATTTGATTTTTAATTGATTTCATTTTATTTTAGAAATGGATTGAGATCCCATTCTGAATTTAGACCAAAAGGGATTCTTGTATTGAGGGTAAAAATCCAGAAGAGTTCCCTTTTATCAAGTATGTCCAACCTATTTCCCCCTCTGTAGGGTTTTTTAATATGTTCAATTCCTCTATATTTTAATTTTCTAATGTCTCCTTGTTTGCAATTAGTAAAATGTAGGGATACTGGATGTGTGAGATCCCCTAACTTAATTAATCTAATGTGCTCCCTCATTCTAACTTTTAAAGCTCGTGTGGTGGGTCCCACATATTGTTTGCCACATCCACAGTCCAATAAATAGACTATGAATGTGGCATTACAATTAATGAAGGATTTGATGGGATATGATTGTCCTGTATTAAAGGATACAAAATTAGAGGACGGCATCATATAAGCACAAGAAATACAATTGAGGCATTTGAAACAACCCTTTGGAAGATGTTCTTTTTGATCTAAACATGAGGAAGAAAAAAGGCTTCTTGAAACATGATTGGCTATCGTTTTTGCTTTTTTGAATACAAAACGAGGGCCTTCCATGTGTACCTTAGTTAGTAATGGGTCTGCAGACAAAACATTCCAATGTTTTCTAACAATCCCTTTAATGCTATTAACTTGAATATTATGTTGTGTAATAAAAATTGGATTTTTTGCATCCCATTAATTTTGACTCTTTAAACGATTTTTTTGAGTATTCAAGAGATCATCTCTGTCCATTTTTTCCACTTCTTCTAGCGACCTTCTGAGATTAAATCTTGGATAACCCCTCTCTTCAAATCTTTTTAGTAATTCATTGGATTGAGTAATGAAGTCTTCATTTTTTGAACATATTCGCTTTAAGCGTATCAATTGTCCCTTTGGAATTGAATTTAGGAGAGGCTTAGGGTGACAGCTGTCAAATCTTAAATATGTGTTGCGGGAATTAGTTTTCCTATATACATTAGAATTAATTTTCCCATCCATATCAATGAACAGAAATAAATCCAAATAGTGTAAGTGATGATGGTCAAAAGTGTAAGTGAATTTTAAATTTAATTCATTATTATTAAGGTGATCAATAAATAATAAAAGTGATTCTTCCCCTCCTTCCCAAATAAATATTAAATCATCTATGAACCGCCTATAAAATGTGATAAAGTGTCGATAAGGGTTGTTATCTCCAAACACGTGGACCGACTCCCACCAACCTAAAAATAGGTTGGCATATGAGGGAGCGAAGCTGGTGCCCATTGCGGTTCCACGTGTTTGGAGGTAAAAAGTGTCATCAAACAAAAAATAATTGTGCGTCAATAGAAAATTAATACAATCTAAAATAAAAGTGCTTTGTGTAAGTGAAAACGTGGAGTGATCAAAGTAAGATTTGACAGCTGCCATACCATGTTGATGCAATATTGCGGTATACAATGATGTCACGTCTAATGACACCCAAATGTAACCTTCTTTCCATTTTACATTTGTAAGTTTATCCAGAAGGTCACCGCTATCTCTGATATGTGACGGCAAAGCTTGTACAAAATTCTGCAAGTAATTATCCACATATCTAGAGACACCATCTCCCAAAGATCCAATACTAGAAACTATTGGTCTCCCAGGAGAGGAGACCAAAGTTTTATGAATCTTTGGGAGATGGTGGAAGATTGGGATAATGGGATGTATCTCGAGCAGAAACTCACATTCACCCTGATCAAGGACTCCCAATAAGGAGCCCTCTTCTAGGAGGGACTTGAGCTGTTTGAGAAACATGGGAGTAGGGTCGCCACGTAGTACAGTGTAGGATGATGTATCACATAACTGTCTAATAGCTTCTTGTCTGTATTGGGTCCTACTCTGCACTACAATGGCTCCCCCCTTGTCTGCCCCTTTTACAATAATATCCTTATTGTTTTTTAATTTCTGTAAAGCATCTTTTTCATCCTTGCTGAGATTGTTAACCCTGCTCTGTAGGGGAGACAACTCAAAGGTGTATCCCCTAGAGAGGAGGGTCAAATCCCTCTCAACAAGTTTCTCGAATGTATTGAGACAGTGACCCTTCATGTGCTTAGGATAGAAAACAGATTTTTTCCTTAGGCCTGAATGTTGTCTGCCTATAACATTTGAAAGATCAATAGTGTTAGTTAATTCATTATCATCAATTAAGGCATTGAAATCCTGTAAACAACATTGTTCCCTAAATGTCAGGGTGGAGGGCGATGGATAAGGTTCTAGAGTCGATTCTGTGAGTGCATCTGAGCTTAAGGGTATAAGATCCCTTGTCTCAGTGTCCTCCACATACTCAACTCCTTCACCCTCCCCGCTCATCCCATCCCTTCCATTAAAGAAACGTTTGAGGGTCAACTTTCGAACATATTTGTTCAGGTCAATGATAACATCAAACAATTTGAACTTAGATGTGGGTGCAAATTTCAATCCTTTGTCAAGGACTGAAAGTTCTGCGGGTGATAGAGGATTATCTGTTAAGTTAATAACTCCTGTGTGTTCAATTAGGAGTTCTTTTTCCTCTTTGAGGGATTTTTCTTGTTTTCTTTTCTTTCCTCTTCGCGTGTGTTTGTGCGTTCCCTGTTTTTTGAAGATCCGAAAAACGTTTTGGATTGAAATTCTTTGTTTCTGCTATCACTGTCCTGTGAAAAATGTCCTGTACTTGTGGATTCCCCTCTAGTTTCCCTCTGTGGTCTGGGGTTTTGTTGATCTCTATGTGGAGTTGTTGTATGAGAGAGTGCCTCACTATCCGAAAAATCAGATTCCCCACTAGTAGTTTGGGAAAAAGAAATATTCTTTTTAAGGATTGATTTTTGATGTTTTTCTGAATAATTCTTTCTAGGTGTAGATGAATTGAACCTTTTAGTGGGTACTGGTTTTTGCCAGACATACACTTGGTTCCGGATATAATCTTGCTTATCTCTCTCAAACTTAGTTTGTTTTTTCAACATTATTTCCTTTTCCATAGTATCAATATTTTTTGACAATGACTTATCTAGATCATTAAAACCCTCCATATCAATGAATTGTCGCAATTCCATTTGTAATTTTTGTATGTCCTTATCCAGTTGTGATTTTTCTTTGGTTTTTAATTGTATAATTAAGTCCATCAAAGTAAAGGAGCAACTATTGAGGGCGTCTTTCCAACTATTTTCAAAGTCCACATTTATGAACCCAAAAGTGGGAGTTTTCTTAATTCGTAATCCTCTAGGGATCCTCTTTGTTCTTACATAATTTTGCAGAGTAATAATGTCCCACCATGTGCGTATTTTTAAAGATAATAACCTTTCTAGTTTTGTGAACTGAATTTTTAGGTCAGACGAATCCTCACAGTTTGGTTCCATAGTATTATCAAATACTTGTTCTGCCTTTTTTGCTCTTTTGGAGTTATCCGAGCAACAAAAAGCATACTGGGTAAAAGTTTCATTCTCCGGTCCACTTTCATCTTCAATGTCTACACTTTCTTGATCCATATTAACCTTTATTTATTAATATACAAAAAGAGCATATATTAAAAATGTATGTTGTAAACAATGGGTTTCCCACACTCTCTCTAAGCAATTGTTGAAAAATTATGATTCTGGTCTTATGTGAGCAACCTCACAGACGGTCAGTACAAGAGCAAAACAAAGCTGTATGGTGCTCTAACATAGACCTGACCAATATAGGTTGTAACAATATAATGAAAAAATCAATCCATTCCCAGAGATATCCCACACTATAATGGACCATCTATAATCTGAAACATCACATCCATTTGATCAAAATACCAGAAGAGTAACACCTTTGTAATGATGAATACTCACACTTGCTTGTGTCTGGTCTGTAACATTGAAAAGGATTCCTGTGGTGTTAACTGGAGTAATTCACTCACTTTTTGCAGATGGGTCTTCAGTGGGTTCTTCATAGGTGTGTGCTGCCGGTTCTCCAGAGTAGTAGACAGGTTCAGCAGGGAGAGATGGAGCACTTTTTTTTATTTTTTTTATTTTTTTACATCTAAACTTATTGTAAAACCCTACAGAGGGGGAAATAGGTTGGACATACTTGATAAAAGGGAACTCTTCTGGATTTTTACCCTCAATACAAGAATCCCTTTTGGTCTAAATTCAGAATGGGATCTCAATCCATTTCTAAAATAAAATGAAATCAATTAAAAATCAAATACAATAGGGTTATGACAACAATTTTATTTTGTGCAATTGATAATTGCTTTGAAATATGTAACTTGTATAATTAATAATACTAACTTTTGTCATTAACTTGGGTATAATATTTACAATAAGTTTAGATTTAAAAAAATAAAAAAAATATTGATCAAAAAACATGGATTATTATATGCCAAAACAAGTTTTCGGTCCACACATCTAATGATTCTACAATAATATGGATCATAAACATCTGATTATATGACTCTGTTCCCGTACTTAGACTGAACAGGGATGCTGTGAAATGTTGGATGGATAAGTTCACAGACAAGGCTAAATTAGTGAAGTTCTATATATTTACATAACCATATACACAAATGGCTGCATGTTCTAATTTATATCCTCTGGGTCCGTGTACAGAGTCATATATATGTATTCTAAACTCTAATATCCATGATTGTCTTTTCTTTTAAACATTTTTTTAAATATATTGATTATCTTTGTTTTTAACATGATTCAAATATACACTTCATTCGTAATGAAGATTGTGTGTACTACTCATTGCTTAAGTGTTAATAAAGTTATTTTAAAGTTTTTTTCAATGTTCGTTAGAAATAATAATAAAGTTGTTGTTGATGTTCATAGACGCGCTGACATCACCGCTCTACCCTGCGCGACGGGCGCCACTCGTGGCGCGCCCTATACACACGGCGCGCTGCTCGTGACGCAACCAAGCGACGGGTTATGGGTGAGGAAAGGCGGGAAAATGAACCTTTATAAGGTAAGAGATTTGATCAGAGTGTTATCACCTTTAGAAAGAGCGGAAGCTCGAAACGCGTTGGTGGGGGCCCTAGGGCTTATCCTTATTTTCATGCTCTGATCCAATAAACCTTATTTTTATTGGGAACACACTCTCCAGCAATTTTTTCCGGTAGTGCTCCATCTCTCCCTGCTGAACCTGTCCACCCTGGAGCAGCTTACCGGTGCGCAGTAGGACGCACCTCGCAGTGTGAAGGTGGTGCATCTCCACGGGGCTCAGGCGGTTGGCTACTTGGTAAGTGGCACACTGAACACAGTTCTGGGGTGGGGTGATATCGCCAGGGTTTGGGAAATCACTCACCCAAACTCCTCTGTAGATGCTGACACACGTCTCAGCTGGCCCAAAGTTCACACTAGGCCACATTCTCTCATAGTGGAGCAAGTATGGCAGCTTGGCAGACACAACCACCAGTGTTTGAAGTGGAAGTGCATGTGGCTCCTCACTTCCTGTGTGCTCCTTCCAGGAACACCCAGCTCCTCCCCCTGGTAAATAGTATAGTCCAATCCAGAGCAAGCAAAGGGGGAGGGGTTTCAGCAGTCTCCGCTGTTTTCTGCAAACTGTAGAGCAGCAAAAGCTTGCAAGTTGATGCAACTTTTGCAAAAGAGCACATGGTTTCCCCGGTAAGATGGGAAGCACCATCTTGAGGTAGAATAAGAGTCCATGCGGCCCCCAGTGATCTGGAGCCGCCATTTTAAAGCACAAAGTCCAGCACCACGCGGTCTCCTTAAGAGCAAAACCACCATCTTGTGAGGACTTGTGAGACAGGCGTGACCCACTTTTCTTCAGTAAGGGGCAACGCAGAGTAAAGCACAATTCTTTTTGTAGAGTACCACACGCCCTGGGGTAACTTCAGGTAACACCTCCCGAACCCTTAGCGCAATAGTCCTGTTATTTCTGGGTGCACAGGGGTCTTCGGTGATGCCTCAGAGGCCCTGTCCCCTTGCTGTAACTTCGTTGGGGAGTACAGAAGGGTATCCACGCTCCCTGGTCCACAGCCCCCAGGGGGTCGCCCCAACTGTAGTGCCAGGATGGGCCTGCAGGCTCCCTGGTGTAGCTTCAGGGACCTGTGATTCCCCATCCTTTTCCGGGTTAACTGAGGGTATCCACTCTCCCTAGCACATAGCCACCAAGGAGTAGCCCCAAATCCTATTACGCCTGTAGTGGTGTGTATGTGTGTAGTGGTGTGTATGTGGCACATAGCCCCCCAGGGAGTCGCCCCACAGGCTTGCGACTGTATGTGGGTAGCACACTCCCTGGCGCATAGCCACCAGGGGGTCGCCCCACATAGAAAAGGTCCTTTTCAGGATGACCCCCTCCCTGGGGAAGCTTCAGGGAGAGATCCCCTCTCTGTAAAGTCTGCATGCTGCTGCCAAAGTCTCAGACACTGCTGCATGGTTCACTGTCTCTGTAAACCTGTACCATTGATAAAACTTGTCCTGGGGAGCAGTTCCATCTCAGCAGCACCTCCAAATGTAACCATTTTATCCCATCCCCCCTAAGTGAGATGGGGGGTACTCTCCTTCTCTGTTTATTTCAGGTGTAATGGTGCTGCAACCTGCTGGTAACAGGAGGTCTGAGGGCTCCGCGGTGGTGTGGGGAGAGCCAGGACAGTGACAGGATGGGGACAGATTACCTTTGTTTCTCCAGATGGTGCAGTGCCTCCAGCCAGTAAGGATCCTCTGGGGTCTTCAGGGAATAGACCCTCACTGACACTCCTCATACCCAGAGACATGAATCCACACAACAATGTCTTTTCTTGGTGACTTTATTGCAGATAGCTCCAGCACCGAGAAACAGTCTTTCATGATCAGTCCTTTCTCAACCTAGCTCAGAGCCCTGACTAGTAGCATGATATTCTCCCCCCCCCTTCCCCTCAGCATGTGGGAAGGGAGAGACAGGTTTCTTCATTTGTTGTCTCCTCTCTATCTCAGCTCACTCTCTACACTAACTCTCTACACTAACTAACTGAACAACTGAACACTAACTGATAATTTAGGATGCATGTCCCAATTTGAACATCTCAGGGGAGTGTCTCTAACTCTGACTCATTACAAGCCAAAGCCGAATACAGATTGGCCCACACACAGCAGGGGGCATTCCAACCAATATCCACCACTTTGATTGACAACCTCAGAGTTGCAAGGCCCGTCCTCGAATATTGCTACAACATTCAAGGCTGAAATACACATACAGGCCTAAAACTGGATTTAACCTTTCCACTGAAAAAAACTTCTAACAGCACACTACGGAGATTATAAACAATGATGGGTATATAATGTGACTTCAAAGGTGACTGTGGATAAACAATGTGTATATAATATTGTGCAAATAAAGTGCAAATAAGTGAAAAATACAAATAAGTGAAAAATAAAGAAATGCTGTTCAAAACCCTTGGAAGGATGGTCCACAGGAATCCCTCTTGCTGATACGTGTGGAAGTTGAAGGGTAGCGCAACTCATTCAGTGGTGAATATGCAAAATGAGAAGAAACACAATATAGTGCAACAAAATCTCTATAGGTGTATCTCCAGATTCAGTAGACTTCTATAAATTCAAAACTCACATTTTCTCTGAAATAAACTAATATGTAACCCAAACTCAGGTGGGTAATGATGGTGGGATATATTGTGTAGATCCTCCCTCTCTCTTTGTCCTAAGATTCTTGGGGATGTCTGGATGTCACTCAGACTGATACGATGGCAGTAGTGTATAGATGGGAAAACGAAAAGCCAAACATTGTGTGTACCAATAAAACATAACAATTTAATCACTAAAACCATAAAGATGTATGCTTACATCAATAAAATCATATACTGGGCACATAGGAAAAGCGAACACTGCTTCCAGATTCTCACCCCCTCTGCACAAATCTCCTGTCGCATCACTTCCGATTTACCAGCGTTTCATTTCCGGAATCGCGGCGCGGGTGAACTTCACCAAATGGAGGGGATCCCAGGTGCAGGTGAGTGGCGTCAGCAGGGCGCTTCCGACTTCCTGACACCACTCACCTGCACCTGTCTGCACCTGGGATCCCCTCCATTTGGTGAAGTTCACCCGCGCCGCGATACCGGAAATTAAACTCCGGTAAACCGGAAGTGACGACACGGGAGATTCGTGCGGAGGGGGTGAGAATCTGGAAGCAGTGTTTGCTTTTCCTATGTGCCCAGTATATGTTTTTATTAATGTAAGCATACATCTTTATGGTTTTAGTGATAAAATTGTTACATTTTATTGGTACACACTATGTTTGGCTTTTCGTTTCCCCATCTATACACGACTGCCATCGTATCATTCTGAGTGACATTCAGACATCCCCAAGAATCTTAGGACACAGAGAGAGGAAGGATCTACACAATATATCCCACCATCATTACCCACCTGAGTTTGGGTTACATGCTCGTTTATTTCAGAGAAAATGTGAGTTCTGAATTTATAAAAGACTACTGAATCTGGAGATACACCTATAGAGACTTTGTTGCACTATATTGTGTTCTTCTCATTTTGCATATTCACCACTGAATGAGTTGCGCTACCCTTCAACTTCCACACGTTAACCTTTCCACTGCCTGCACTAACAGGACTGACAGAGGAAAGGTCCAGAAGCAGAAGTAACTGCCGGGAAGCCATGTTACATATAGTTACTTCCAATGTAGCAATATGTTTCAGATAGCCACATGCAATTTACAGTTCTCTTGGTTCATTATTGGCAGTTTGTTGCTATATTTAGCCTCTGATAATGTGTAAATCAGTGGGGGACTCCATTTTGTCTGCTATATAACCATTCAATACTAACACTGCCATTATGCTTTTTAGTCTGATGTTAACTGACCTTTTACCCACTTAATGTTGACTGAACTTCTGAACTATATGTTCAGACATACTGTAGTTTCAGAATGAAGAAACAGGAAGTTTTAACAAAGGAGACATAGCTGAAATTTATGTACGGTCTCAGCACTTCAAGCAAGAATTACGATGTGCCCCTGTACCCCAGACGCAGACTGGGCAAAACCATGAGTTTCTAAACTGTAACTTTCCATCTGTCACTTGAAGATAAGCATAGAATAAGGGAAGAAAGCTTTGCACGTATACACTTTCACTCGCTCGCCTATAAAACCTGACTGTAACCATTAATAAACAGGAGAGGTTTTTGACAACGCTCACTGGTGTCCGACTCAATCACTTCTCCTCCGAGCTGCTCATCTTTTCCTGTCCAGCGCTCTAAGACTGGGAATAAAGGCCTCCCGCGGGGGTGATAAAATCTATCCGAAGTACGGGAGAAGATTCCTACGTATATGTCATAAAATGACAGCCTCCATTATGCATTTCACTGGCTGCAACTAATGCTCAATTTGATTAAGATAGAAGAAGGAGAAAGAAGATGAAAGAAATAAGATTTTTGTACCTGATGTTGTTCTTCAAGGAAGATGGAGTCGGATTGCAGTGATTGATGTCGCGGGTCGAGAGCTTCCTGATTGGCCAGGATTCGGTGGGGGAAGACTTCTAAAGGTAAGATAAAAATTGAATGCATGTAATTGTTTTTTTTTTCAGGTTGTTTGATTGTATTTATTTCCTTTTATGTTTTTGATTACCCATTGATTGCTAATGTATTAATCTGTGCCCTTTTTTTTATTTCTGTTTATTGTTTTGATTAAAGCAGCAGTTCAAGCTGGCGATTTTTTTTTTTAAGTGTTTTTTTCAACTTCAATATTTGCATCAATGCAATTATAACATCCCAAGAGAATAGCAAAGCTGCCGATCAATCCGTTCTCCTGTGATTGTTCGGCGAAGATCGGCGAATTTCTACCGGCGGGCGATGTGCAGTAATCCTCTCTGTTAATTCTTTCAGTGGAACGCATATGCACGTTCATATGCATTCCACTGACGTGTGCGCGCTCCCGATTCCCAATCACATGGTGCAGCAGGAGGAAAAGCAGCCAATGAGTTTCAGCAGCAGCATCACTTCTCATCTCCTGCAGTAAGTTGTCTGTGTGTCTCTCTCTATGTGTTTCTGTGTTTCAAATCCTGGGAATGGGAGCAAAAACTGAACTCTCCTGGCAGCTGGTCATTTAGTGTGGTGTCCTCCTTTCTGCCCCCGGACCCCATGGCTGCCCGCTAAGGGGGGGGGGTTCCTTCCCTCGGGCATTCCATTGCCACCCAGCCAATGTTTCTTAATGTCTCAGAGTCAATTGGGAAAGGGGACCTTCACACTGCTGGCATACACTTTCTGATATAGTGCGCCAGTTAATTGGACACTGTAAAAAGAGTAAAGGCTGCACTCCACAAATAGAAAATAATGCATACAATTTACCAGTGCTGCTGGTTCAAGGAAGTACCTGCCAAGAAATCCAAAGTACACCTAGGAAAAAGAAAGGATCCAGTGCTCCACGGATTTCTGAATAAAGAAAATTTAATGTGCCACACAACGTTTCGACCTTCAGGTCTTTATCAAGTGGCTAGGCATACACAAATGAGGAAAAACAAGTGAAAATTACCCCCAGCTGAAAATTACAAAGTGGATTGGGGTCAGCTGGGGGTAATTTTCACTTGTTTTTCACCTGTTTATTGGTAATGTTAGAGGATATATATATACTGGGTAGATCCTCATTTGTGTATGCCTAGTCACTTGATAAAGACCTGAAGGTCGAAACGTTGTGTGGCACATTAAATTTTCTTTATTCAGAAATCCGTGGAGCGCTGGACCCTTTCTTTTTCCTAAGTTAATTGGACACAGCAGCGCCCTGGCTCAGTGCCAAGTTGTCCTCCAACATTGGTCCTAATATAAGACTCTGAATGTCCAAAAAAGCTCAAGAATATTGAACTTCTCATGTTCAGTGATAAAGACATTGTGAATTTATTCATATGTTCCTTCTCTTAAATGAATTAATTGTTTTGTTGCCTAGTGGTTTTATTTGTTTATTTAATTGATTTGTTTGCTAGTGCTTTTATTTATTTAATTGATTTGTTGGCTTGTGATTTTATTGATTGAATTGGTTGGATAGGTGTGTTTTTATTTGTATTCTTATGTTTAAGAATAACATAATTTTAATTATTTTCCTGTCTTGGTGATAGATACATTTTATTCATGTGTACTATTAGGCTTTTCAGTTATTTTATTGTTGGGGTGTTTAGTTGCTTGTGGATTTATTTTATTATTGTGTATTTTTGGCATTAATGTATTGTTTTAGATTGACCATTAAGTGGTAGAGAGGCTTATCATGCCCATATTAAATGTGTATGATGTACAGTACCACTTTGCCAATCAATTGGTAGAGGGTGGGTATAGTGGTCCCAGGGTAGGTGGTTGGTTAGGCCTCCCAGGTGGGTAGCAGGGGAGGGTGGGTAAACCAATTAATTACAACAGCGGATATTAACCGCTAAAGTGATTAAGGGATTAGGGGCCATTAAAATGTATTTTTTGGGGGACTCTTTCTGCCAACAGAGGACATGGACCTGGAGTATGATGATGAGGATGCGCAGGGGTAAGTAGAAGGTTTATTTACTTTATTTATGCTGGCTGGCTAATGTTAGCGGTTAGCCACTAAGGTAAGGAATTTGCCTGTAAATGCATTTCTATTACATGGGATTCATGCCGGGGGTCTCCCATGCTGATATTAATGGGTATCAGCTCCGAAGACTCCCGACATCAATCTAATGCAGGAAAAAAGCATTTTTTTCTAAGTCCCTCTCTCGCCGCCTTCTCAGCAGCTTCTCCCAAGCCACATGCCAACTTTTCCTGGCGTGAGAATTTTGGGAGAAAATCGCCATTCTAGAGCTGTGATTAGCCTCGATAAACTAATCGAGGCTACTAGAATTGCACGAGTCTCAAAACCTGCCGATAAGTGTCTTATCGCCTCTCACCTGCTATGTGTTTTGGACGGCAGCAAAAAATGTTGATTCATGCCTTTATTGCCCACTTATCGAGGCTTGCTGAATAACAGAAGGAATTTTGGCAGAAAAAGCCTCGATAAGTGGGTTATCAAGGCTACTAGAATAGGCCCCATAGTATCTAAACTTGTGAAGTGTTGTTATAAAGTGTACATAAAATTCGTAAAAAATAAGTCATATATCTATCACCTGAAAATGGTAACTCATTCTGATACAAAGTTATTTTACAGAACTGCAAAACATATTAATCAGTACTACTACTACTGTAAGTACTACAGTAGATTGATCATTACTTTTAACAATTTGATCCAAAATTTACACTAATTATGGGATTTATAGATTTATTCTTCATTTAATCTAAATCAATCGTCCAAGAACCGTATTTACCCTACCTTTTCTCTATTTTCTCTATTAACCAAATTTACCCTACCTTTTCATGTATTTACCCTACCTTTTCTCTGTAACAGTGTATGAATTTTAGGAACACTACAGTGTATCTTACATCATTAGGAATCAAAAAACAGTTACATAGTCACAAGTTGTAGATGTCTTTGTCTCTAAACACAGAAATTCTATGTGAAAGCAATGTATTGTAGAAAGTTCAAAACATAGACAGACGTTTATTCTTGTGGTTCCTGTGGTTAATTAGAATGTCTCTGAGGTGCAGTTTGAGCCAGGAGACATCTGTTCATTACATTTACTCTAGGATGTAATTAATTAAGACAAATAAGACCAAATAGGCGAGGATCTATGTCAGAATATTACAATTGATCTAAGGAGAATCCAATGAGCAATTTCTCGCTACCTTACAGTACAGTACAGTATGTCACAAATTTAAAAAAAATAAGAAAAACCAATAAATTAGTAATTGGACACTTACAGGGGAGAATGAGAAATAAGTTACCCGAAAGGGCCACAGGGAATGTGCCTTGCTACTGTATATACAGTACTCAATCTCCAGATACCCAAGATATGTAGGAAAATAGTCTGATCCAGTACACACTCATCTTTAAACTCTGTAGATATATTATTATACTGTGCATGTGGCTAGCACAAGTAATCTCTAAATATCATATCAACAAGTAGTCTCAGATTTAAAAGGTTATTTATTACAGAGCTCTCAACCAGTTGGGCATCCTTTGAACAGCTTCAACATAAATCTCAAAATTTCTAACACATCTAAAAGTTGAAGAAATGTACATTTTGAATACATTTCTGACTTTAATTCCTACACATATAGGTGACCAATTTACACTTTAAATATAATTGTTTAAATTGTACACACTTGCCTGCCATTTCCCAGTATCCCTGGCTGTAGTCAAAACATTGTATGCTAGGAGATAACGGGGGAAAGCAGGTTTGCAGAACTGTCTGAGACATGTAAATGTGCCCACAAGTGATATTTTTAAATTGTATCAGAACATTAAACCTTAGAGTGATGTGTGATACTGTATACAGAATTACTCTCAAATAGAGAGAGTGGGAACTAGGAATCAAATCAGTGATACTAATCCATTTGATAATACAATAAAAAATCAGCGTACCTTCAGTCCACAGATAATGAATCCCTCATTAAACACGTCAATGAACCTGATTAACTATGGTATTCCACAGATCAAATGCAATAAAAAAAGTTTAATAATTAGAAAGGACTATACCACAATTATAGCATTACAGTGGGGAGACAGTTGGAGGGTGTTCTGGTAAGTGCGTCTGCAAGGGGCCAAGATCAATGCATATGGGGTGAATAGTATTCGCAATCCAGGGGGAGCATATAAGGGAAATAAAACAAAACAATCTAAGTGCAGACAGTATAATATGAAGTGAAAATAAATCTGTAGAATTCTTGGCTCCTATGTGCAGCCTACTCACAGGGTTTCAGTATTTAACGGGCATTTTGGTAATATATGCACATTGTATATGTTTTTATTGTAAGTTTGCATTTTTTAGTACCCTTATAAAGTTACGTTTTTATTGGTCTGCACTATGGAAATATTTATTTTTTCATGCACTACCATCTTGCTGTGATCGGAGAATATCACCATCTCTGAATCAGAAGTTCTTCTTGATATCCAAAACTGCTTTCTGTTGCCCGTTAAATACTGAAATCCTGTGAGTAGGCTGCACATAGGAGCCAAGAATTCTACAGATTTATTTTCACTTCATATTATACTGTCTGCACTTAGATTGTTTTGTTTTATTTCCCTTATATGCTCCCCCTGGATTGCGAATACAATTCTACGATTTGGGGACCAGAGAAACCAGTCCCTGCCAAACGGGTTTGAGCAGGGGTTTTTAATTCATTATTGTTTCGTTTTTGTCACATTTTGCACATATTTGCACGAATATTATTATTATATTATCACTGTATTTTAAAGTGGTCACTAATAGTGTTAGCGCCTGTTTTCTTCACCGTCACACAGCACATATGAGGTGAATAGTGTCAGCTACCAGCGCTATCCAAATATTGTTAAAGAGGTGTCTTTTAAGAAAGTGTCCAAAAGTGTAAAGTGAGGATACCAGTCGGATATTGAGGGAAAGGGAATTCCAGAGGTGTATGGAACGAGTTAGAAGCTACCCTTGAGCAGAACGCATGATGGGTCTATAGCTAGAAATTACGGCTGAGATGTAAGGAGGGAGAGAGAAGCGTATAACCTTAAAAGAGAGAAGGATAATTTTGTAGTTAAGATGAAATTTAATAGGATGCCATGAGAAGGATTTCACAGGAGAGACACCGAGACAGATTTAGGAGTGAATAAATGTCACGGGAGACAAGGTTTATCAACACCTTTTTATACCTGGATCATATGATTGAGTAAAGCAAGGAGGAAAAATATATTGTAATTTATTTCAGGAAAAGACATACACACAATTTAACACAATTTACACGGTTAACACACTTACTGGGAACGGGGCTAATGAATAAACTTGTCCTTTAAATGAAATTCTCAAAAATGACTTCTGTAGGAGCCCATTACAATGACCGGGGGGTACTCATGAAATCCTGAAACTGATTTCGGCATGCAATGCCTGTCGCGACCGATACGTTTTCAAAAAGCGGGACTTAGAAAATGTATCTTCCTACGGTTATCAGTAGATACAGTATACCTATTAAACATAACTATTTAATAAAATATACTGTGTCCTGTATTTGGTGTGATAAAATGTGTAAGTCCCGTTCTTGTGTGAGGGATGGAGTAAGGGGATATACTGCCTACACTAGCCTCATCCTTGCCACACTCCAGAAATGACTTTTAAAATTTTACACACAAAAACCACTCACAGCTTTATCATATAGCTGGAGCATCCCCTGAACCCCTATACCAGGCCCACCGTACCTGGGCATGTACCTGGGCACCCCTCCTTACACTAGGGATCCCCTGGATCTTAAAGGTATGTAATAACCCACTCATGCCGCGTTTACCTTGTCTGGATTATGCTCACTGCAGCTGGAATCCCGGTGGTGAGTAGCAAGAACGTTTTCAGGATAGGAGTTTTCCAGGAACAATTTGCTTTGGTATATCTGAGAATCTCACTTGGTTCCCGGATACATCTTTTGAGGTATCCCATAACTTAGGGTAGGGGCAAGAGGTTTGAGAAGAAGGGAGGGAATGGGGGTCAAGAGGGCAAGTGGTAGGGGGGAAAAGAGGAAATTAGCAGTGACACGTCCTCCTCTGTTACAGAGGAAAAAGAGAGTTAGGAAGAGGTATAGAATGTGAGGGGAATACAGAAAGGATTAATTTCCAAATGGAATCCACCTTTGTCTTGAAATAGTCAGCAAAGTCTTGAGGTGAAACGGAGGAAGAAAAACAGATAAGAGTTTGAAGATGATAGTCTGAGTAGAGAGTCAAAGACAGAGAAGAGTCGCCATGAGTTAGACTTGTGAGTGTTGATTAGTGATGAAAAGTAGGTTTGTTTAGCATCGGAGAGGGCAAAGTTAAAACAGGGTAGGATACTGTACATTTGTAGTGAAGGAAGTCAGGGATATTATTTCCTCCAGAGGCAGTCAGAAGAGGGAGTGCCGGAGTGGATCTTTTATGTGTAGCCAGGGTCGGGTGCTAGAATGGTGAGACCAGCTTAGAAAAAGAGGGGCATGTATAGTAGCTCAAAAGAGGGGGTTAGGGCAGAGTTGTATTTCATGTCGAGGTTGTCATAGTCTGTAGCAGAGCAGAGGGATGAGAGAGAGGAGTGAAAAATGGAAATAAGAGCCAATAGATTAATAGACCACGTGTCTCTGCCGAAATGAGTGGTAGATGCATGTAGAGAAGGCGAGAAGTGAGAGAGAGAAAATGAGATGAGAAGATGGTAAGAGAGAAAAAAGGTTGAAATGGAGAAATCAGAGAGAAAAACTTTTTTTGTGAAACCAGTCTTTGTGGGTTCTGGCTGCATTCAATTGGTGAAGGCCAAGACAAGAGGTTTTAGAGAGAAAGTGAGAAGCCCAAGGGGGAGAGGAGTCATCGATATTGCAGTTGAAGTCCCAAAGGAAAAGAACAGGGGAGTCAGAAGAGAGAAAGAAGTATAGTCATCTTCAAAGTGAGAGAGAAAGACAGAAGGAGGATGAGTAGAGGTCATTGTGTGATAAATTACCGCTACATGAAGAGGAAGAGGAGAAAAAATCTGGACAGAGTGAGCCTCGAAAGAAAGGAAAAGAAAGAGAGGGAGGAATAGAAAGGATTCGGGAAATGGCAGATGGAGGAGAGGAGGAGCTCCATGCCTCCACACCTGCTTCAGGGTATGCAGAGAAGGAGAGAGAAAGGTCAGCATAGGAGAGGGCAGCTTCCAGTGCAGAGTTGGACTGAGTGAGCCTACTCTCAGTTATAGCAAAAAGGAGCAGAGAGTCAGAGAAAAAGAAGTAGTGTACAGAGAGTATTTTGTTAAAAAAGGAGTGAGCATTACAAAGGGCACAGGAAAAATGGAGTGAGGAGGGAGGTTGAAAGGGGATGGGTATGAGGTTACAGTTGTTGATATCAGGAGTAGTTGAAATTGTATGTAGGAGACGAGGACAAGAGCATGTAGAAAGTGGGCAGGGCAAGGATTGGGAGAGATATCCCGGAAGCAAAGTTTATTGCTGTGTAGTGTTAGAGGGTGCAGATAGGAGAGGAGATCATATGAACTGAGAAGTGGAGAAGGAAGGAGAGAGAGATATGAATGGAGTTATAGACATAATCAGGATTTTACAAAGAAAGTTTTAGTTTGAAAAGAACTAATGTTAAATCGAATATAAATAGTAGAGGAGGTATGGCAGTCGTATTACTACAAGTTCAGTGTTTAGTACAGGCCACTTAAAATGTAGTTCAGATAAGTGCAAAGTCAAAGATGTACTAAATCCAATCTATAAGTGGTGGTGCTGTAGAGTGAAGATTATGGTTACTTGAGTCTTTAATAGAAGATCTCCTCCTTTCCAACACAGTTCAACTCCAGAATCCTTGGGCCCGTAAGTGTGTAGTTGTTAAATACACAGATGACCAACAAGCTCTGAGAAACCCCTAACATTACCACTATATATATATATATATATACACGTAACCCCCGTTATAACGCGCCTCGTAATACTGCGATTCGGTTATAACGCTGTTTTCCCGTGGCTCCCGTTTAAAAAAAAAAAAAATTACATGTAATTTTTTTTTTGCACACTGCACACACTGCACACACTGCACACATTGCACACACTCACTGCACACACACTGCACACATTGCACACACTGCACACACTGCACACTGCACACAACACACACTCTCACTGCACCCACAGCTCACTGCACACACTGCACACTGCACACAACACACACTCTCACTGCACCCACTGCACATTGCACACAACACACACTCTCACTGCACACACTGCTCACACTGCAGACACTCTCACTGCACACACTGCTCACACTGCACACTGCACACACTCTCACTGCACACACTGCACACTGCACACAACACACACTCTCACTGCACACACTGTTCACTGCTCACACTGCACACACCTCACTGCACACACTGCTCACCCTGCACACTGCACACAGCACACACTCTCACTGCACACACTGCACACTGCACACACTCTCACTACACACAGCACACAGCACACAGCTTTCACAGCACTCAGATGTCAGCAGCCCACCCCCCCTCATGTCAGCAGCCCTCTCCCCCCTCACATGTCAGCAGCCCACCCCCTCTCACATGTCAGCAGCCCACCCCCCTCACATGTCAGCAGCCCACCCCCCCTCACATGTCAGCAGCCCACCCCTCCCCTCACATGTCAGCAGCCCCCCCCTCACATGTCAGCAGCCCACCCCCCCCTCACATTTCAGTAAACCACCCCCCCCTCACATGTAAACAGCCCACCCCCCCTCGCCATGGGAAGGCAGCATGAATCATGTACAGCCCTGCCTGAGGCATCCCTTTAAACCCTTCTCCTGCCCAAGGGTACCTGCAGCTTACTGCCTGGCCTATTGCTGGTTAACCCTTTCGTTGCTGGATTTAACATCTTTTGTCCTTCAGCCGCCATTTTAACACCACACACACACACACACACACACACTCACACACACACACACACACACACACACACACACACACACACACACACACACACACACACACACACTTTAAATATTGGTGTACTCACCCCGTTTCCCGCTGCCATTTACTGTCCCACGGGCTGTCACGCGGTGACAGGGGAAAGCGGGGACCGGAGGGACATCTCCGCTCCCATCTCCTTCCCCGCGGGGTGAAGGGTGCTGCTGGAGGGAGAGGGTGATGATGCGCCGATGCGGCGGCCATTTTTTTCCCCGCGACCCCGTTACTAACGCGGTGGTCTCGGGGTGGACCCCGAGGACCGCGTTATAACGGGTTTTACCTGTATATATATATATATATATATATATGCTCCTTAATAAATATTTGCTGCCTTGATAAAGGTCCTGCTTTAAGGACCGAAACGTTGGTGTATGTGCCAGTTTCCTACAATACAATTTTGATATCTTTACTGAGTGTGCTGTCTCTTCCTTGCCGTGTGGCCCTGGGACTCTGGATCTGCCTGGTAAGGAGCCTCTACTGTATATTCATTCTCCCTACAGGACAAGCACCTACTTTTTGTTTTATGAGAGTGCCATCTGCCTTGTTTCTGACTATATATATATACTATTGCGGCACACTTTATTCTATTCTATTCTATGTCACTGGCTGGTTCCTGGAATGCCACGCTGTTCACCCGGAGCATGCCGCGTTCCCAGCCAGGGGTCATGCCCGGCTGACGCGCGGTTGATGTGTTAATTGATAATGGTTCAGGATTTACTAGGCTGCAATGCTTCGCGTGTCTGCCAGATGGCATAAATTCATGAATTGTAATGCAGTATATATATATATATATATATATATATATATATATATATATATATATATATAAATATATATATATATATATATATACTGTATAACAACAACCCCTACAACCCCTAACATACAGTACTGTACACATATAGTACTGTATATGCACATCAATGATACTATAGGCCAGCGGGGGCGAGATGTGTTTGCAGCAGAGAGAGAACCGCTGCTCTCTCTGCGCAAACATCGGCACATTAAAAATTATTTAAAATACATTTTTATTCATAGTGTAGATGTGCAGGGGGTTTCCGGAGCTGAACCGTGTTGGTTTCAGGTCCGGAGACCCCCTGCTCCCCGAGATACAGGCCCCTTTATGAGGTACCGGTATCTCTCTGCATTTAAGGTCCCGTTCACGTGACCGCGGCATGTAAAAAAAGCAGATGGATACCGGCACCCCATAAAGGGGCCTGTATCTCGGGAATCAGGGGTTCCCCGGACCTACAACCACAGCGGTTCAGCTCCGGAGACCCTCTGCACATCTACAGTATGAATAAAACACATATATAAATAAACACTCATTCCTTACCTTTGCGGCTATGTGCTATGGTAACGAAGCAGCATGACTGTATTTTTAATAATATTGCACAGTGAGCAGGGGGTTCCCTGAGCCAGAAAACAAAGCTCAAGGGACCCCCTGCTCCTGCACAATATTATTAAAAATACAGAAATGCTGCTTCATTAACATAGCTGATAGCCGCTAAGGCAATGAAGGGGTTAACCAACCGTGCCCGCTTTATTGTGGGTAGCGGGGGTGGGTGAAGGGGGTATTTGGCCCTTGGTGTGAGTTTAGGAATTGCTGTGGGGTTGCGGGTGCACTTAACCCCTTCACGGTCGTAGCAGTTATTACCGCTACGGTCATGAAGGGGTTAACCCCTCCCACTACCCCCCCGCAAGCCCTAAACAACCATCGTTGGGGCTAATAGCCCCTTCACCCACCCCCGCTACACACAATAAAAAAAATTCACACACAGCAGCCACCCAAAAAATAAATAAATAAATCTAAATAAAGAAATAAATACATGAATATAAATAAATACATTTAAAATAAATTTTTATTCATAGTGTAGATGTGCAGGGGGTCTCCGGAGCTGAACCGCATTGGTTTCAGGTCCGGGGACCCCCTGGTCCCCGAGATACAGGCCCCTTTATGAGGTGCCAGTAAACCCTCTGCATTTGAAGGTCCCGATCACGTGACCGCGGCATGTAAACCAAGCAGAGGGATACCGGCACCCCATAAAGGGGCCTGTATCTCGGAAAGCAGGGGGTCTCCGGACCTAAAACCACAGCGGTTCAGCTCCGGAGACCCCCTGCACATCTACACTATGAATAAAAATGTATTTTAAATGTATTTATTTCTATTCATGTATTTATTTATTTATTTAGATTTATTTATTAATTGTGCTGCTGGTCTGTGTGAAATTTTTTATTGTGGGTAGCGGGGGTGGGTGAAGGGGGTATTAGCCCCAACGGTGGTTGTTTAGGGCTTGATGGGGGGTAGCGGGTGCACTTAACCCCTTCACGACCGTATAGATATATATATATATATATATATATATATATATATATATATATATATATATATGAATATATATATAGATATATAGATATATACTGTATATATAGATATATATATATATATATATATATATATATATATATATATATATATATATATATATATATATATATATATATATATATATATGTATGTATAGGGATTGTTGTTATATATATATAATTATATATCTATCTATATATATATATATATATATCTATATATATATATATATATATATACTTTATTTATATTCATGTATTTATTTATTTATTTAGATTTATTTATTAATTGTGGGGCTGCTGTGCGTGAATTTTTTTTATTGTGGGTAGCGGGGGTGGGTGAAGGGGGTATTTGGCCCTTGGTGTGAATTTAGGACTTGCGGGGGGGTTGCGGGTGCACTTAACACCTTCACGACCGTAGCAGCTAATACCGCTACGGTCGTGAAGGGGTTAAGTGCACCCGCTACCCCCCGCAAGCCCTAAACAACCACCGTTGGGGCTAATAACCCCTTCACCCACCCCCGCTACCAACAATAAAAAAAATTCACACACACCAGCAGCACAATTAATAAATAAATCTAAATAAATAAATAAATACATGAATAGAAATAAATACATTTAAAATACATTTTTATTCATAGTGTAGATGTGCAGGGGGTCTCCGGAGCTGAACCGCTGTGGTTTTAGGTCCGGGGACCTACTATATATATATATATATAGTATATACACACACATGATGAACCAATATACAAATAAATGTAGAAGGGTTATCAAAATCATACTGTCCTACAAATAACACTTCTCCATACAGACACACTACATTACAATGAATTTCCTTTAATAAACCTAACTGATCTTACAATCTAAATCATCAAATGCCAATGAAAAACCTCACATTCCAATCAATACTTTGCATTTACATTGTATAAATGATGCATAAAATCTATGCACCATATACATTCAGCAAATGAATGTGAACAATATAATTGCAAACTAAATACAAATACTGTACCTCCAAACAAGTCAACTATTTTAACCAATCAAGTAAACAAAAATCAATATATATGTACCAACCAGAAAACAAAATTTAAAACCAAGGCTAACCCTTACAATACCAAGGATTACATCTATCTAATTGTAAAAAACATTATACTGTACACACATTGAAGCATTGCAATAAACAACATACAGTACAGTACATCCCCTGTATCTCCCTGCCTTGAGTGTAATCTGTGTAAAGCCCCTTCCCCCCTAATGTTTCTGTTAAATCTCCCTGCCTTGAGTGTAATCTGTTTAAAGCCCCCTCCCCCCTAATGTTTAGGTTAAATCTCCCTGCCTTGAGTGTAATCTGTATAAAGCCCCCTCCCCCTAATGTGTCTTTTAAATCTCCCTGCCTGTGTTGCTGTGAGTGCAGTTTATGTAAATGTGGGGAGGGGGAGTCGGTTAAAAACCCCACCTCCTTGACTGTGATCTGTGTAAAGCCCCCTCCCCCTAATGTGTCTGTTAAATCTCCCTGCCTATGTTGCTGTGAGTGCAGTTTATGTAAATGTGGGGAGGGGGGGGGGGACCCGATGTGCATACTGTGAGGTCCAACCACCCTCACCCACTACCCACATACTGTTACCCCCCCCCTCTATCCTGGCCATGGCCCCTCCGCTTCTGCGAAACAGACACAAAAATTAAAACATCCAAAGTAATGTCCCCTAACCCCTTAATCACCATAGCGGTTATTAACCTCTACAGTCATTAAGGGGTTAACCCACCCTCACCCACCACTCGGGACACCTACATACCCTCCCACACTAACCCCTCACCCCGTGAGGCCTAACCCCCCTCACCCACTACGCACAAGGGAGGCCTACGCACATACCATTGGGGAACACCCCCCCACCCCTAGTACCCACAATAAAAACAATACAGTGACCCACAATAAACATCATTATATTTATTAAATACATTACCCACCCCCTTTGCCCCCCCATAAATACAAGATTTATCCTTTTACAAACAGGGTTCATAACGCAGCCCCACGCGAGTCCCCGGTGGGCTGGCGGCGCACCTGACAGATCTACAGGGTACCAGCAGCCCTTTTCAAACAGGTTCTGGAGGCCTGCTGGTGGGTCCCGCCAGCACCATGGCCCCCAGGTGGTCTCCTTGGGTCACCGTGGGCCACAATTGGGTCCCCACGGTAGGCCCAAGGATGTCTGGGAGCCCCGGGTAAGACCCACAGGTGTCTGCGGGGCCTCGGGTGGTTCCCACAGGGGTCTGGGGAACTCACGGGTGCTCACTACGGGTCCGCAGTGCCCCCAGAGATGTGAGGCCACCGCTTCATCCCCGCATGTTTCACCCGTGGAACCACCGCCTGGTACCCGTGAGATACCAGAGGTCTCAC